>NC_136522.1:1070000-1335000 GCF_053919585.1 Euprymna scolopes | reverse complement strand
AATAACAAAACCATCAACAATCCAAATCATTAAAATAACAAAACATAAAAATTAACAATCCAAAATCAACAATCCAAAACAAGAAAATTAAACATAAATCATGGCTAATAAAATACTACAATGGAATATAAAAGGCCTAAAATTTAATCTTGAAGAAATAATACTCCTCATCAAAACCCTTCTTCCAGCAAAAATTTGCCTGCAAGAAACGCACTTAAAAGAAAATGACAGAATTAATATAAAACATTACTCAATATACAACTACATAAACAAAACATCAAACATCACCACTGGTGGATCATCATTATTCATTAATAAAAATATTCCACACAGCGCAGTAAACTTAAAAACAAGTATGCAAGCTGTTGCAATAACCGCAACATTACACAAAGCAAAAACTCTCTGCTCACTTTATATACCACTGAACGAAACAATAAATTAAATAAAACTAAATGATCTAATCTAACAACTACTAAAACCTTTTTTATTGGTGGCCGACTTTAATAGCCATAACAAAATATGGGACAGTAAAAAAAAACCAACAACAAAAGAGGTCAAATCATTGTAAAAATAATCAACTCAATAACAAAGAGAACACATACCTTCATCCAGTAACAGAAACACTATCAGCAATAGACCTAACGTTATGTGACACAACCGTATACATGGACTATAGCTGGAAAACACACGACAGTACATGTGGAAGTGACCACTTCCCAATTATACTGGAAAACGAGAACCCAACGACCCAAAAGTGGTTGATATGCCATAAAACAAAAAAAAAAACCCAAACAATCTCTATAGACACACAATGGTCCTTATCCATGAAATTCTTTATTTGGCCAATCAACTCTGGTGTTCTGACTTCCTTACTCCTCCCACACTACTCATCATCCCTCACAGACTACTTGCCCTCCTTGAATCTCTTATGTCACTCAAAAACTGATGCTCAATTTATACAAGATGGTCCAAAAGCAGTCTGAAGTATTCCATACGTTTCTGTGGCATTTTGTTCCAAGTTTAATACAGAATTTTATTGCATATCGTTCTTCTAAAGTGTCCTCACGGCCTGAGTGCAGTTTTGAAATTCACCAGCTTTGACAGTTAGGCTTTAGTAGGGTGTATTCCAATTCCTACTGTAGCTGTTCATTTGAACCTGAAATCTTAAACATTAGTCAGTCGTCTTATAAGATGTATAGCAATAAGATACTGAATTTTCAAGACTCTATGACAATTTTAAATGCTTGTACACAAAACATCTGGAAACTTATTTAAGGCACCTTATATTTATTAGACACATTAAATATTAGATTATGGTCTGATGAAATCATCATCAACCTAATATTTAATAATATATTTATAGCAAATACTGACCTAATTTTTTATTTCTTTTTATTTCAAGGTCACTTTTACAGCCAAGATTGTTACGTGTTCCTGTGTCGTTACTGGATTGCTGTGGAATTTTCCGATGAGGAGGACGATGAAAACGCCGAACCCCCAGAAGATGACTACAAGTGTATTGTGTACTTCTGGCAGGGTCGAGAGGCCAGCAATATGGGATGGCTCACTTTTACTTTCAGGTTAGCCCCTTTTTTATCGCGTAAGCAAAACTTGCGGTTTGCCAGGTTCTTATTTAAAAACAAAATTTAACAAAAATGATTTTACAGTTCTGAATTTTTAAGATGAAGGTTGATTATTTTAACTACTTGTTTTGATCGGACTATTGTTCTCATCTTGAGGGTTAGTTGTACCATGTTTTGATCGGTGTTGCCTTCAACTTTCGTCAGGCATGCTGGTTGCCATCTTGAAAGAAAAAAGGAGGAAAGTTACTGGTTCCATAGTCTTGAACACATTTTAACATTGAATATCTCGAGAACTATTAATGATATAAAAATAATAAATATCTCGAGAACCATTAAGAATATAAAAACACATCTGGTATATTCAGAAAGCTTGTAATCTCAGGTTTTTTATGGAATGTTCGAATGCGACAGTGTCGTTGGATGTAACAATAATGATGATGATAATGGAAAGAACGAGCATTGTGAAGAAATGATCTGAAATGGAACACGTACATCAAGTCTGTTGCCCAGGTTGCTGGGAAAATGGTGGGATCCTTTTACCACTCCAGAAGATATCTCACTACTGATGCAATTCTCTATCTGTATAAAAGCCAAGTACGTCCAAGAATGGAGTACTGCTGCCACATCTGGGCTGGATCTGCTAAAAACAGCCTATCCTACCTTGACAGAGTACAAAATAGACTGTGTGGCTTAATGGGGGATGCCCTTTTCTCTTCCCTGCAACCTCTCTCCCACAGAAGAGACGTTGCGAGCCTGTCTCTGTTTTATCGTTATTTCCATGGCAGGTACTCGTTTAAGCTCCATTTTCTGGTCCCCCCTCGCCAATCTTTCACGAAAAACACCCGTCTAGCTGAAACCACTGTCAGTAATTTTCCCCACTCTTTATCTGTGCCTAAATCAAAACGTAGATTCCATGAACAAAGTTTCTTTCTTAGAAGTGCACACCTGTAGAACTCTCTTCTGTTTGTCTGTTTCCCACCTTACTACAACTTGGATGTCTTCAAGTCCAACATAAACAAATTCCTGATGAATCGCCCCTTAAGTAAGACACTTTATCAAATCTCCAATTACTACGATACTATCCCATTGACTACTGTACACGCAATAACCCTTATCCCCGAGTGGCCTTCGGGCCTTGATAAGTGGTGACCTCCATATAAAATAAAAGAAAAAAGGTTTTTATGATATTGATTTAGTACACGTAAAGAAATCTGTTTTTTTTTGGGGGGGGGGTCATGATAATTTTTGTTGACATAAACAGTCATTAAAAAAACAGCTGAAAACATTGATGTTTTGAATATAATCTTGAAAAAATGTCAGCAATCGCGCCTTTTGACGATTTCATAAGTTCATCTAAAAAGGCCACCCTTGTTAAGAAAAATAGTTAACCAAATTCTGGGTGGTCCAAATTTATTATTGGGTTACTTGAAATATAAGCCAGATATTATGAGTTTCTTTGGATAAGGAAAAATAAGATGGTGGATACAAATTCAAGTGTTTCTTGATTATTGTCTGGGAATGTGATCAGCCCCTAAAAGATAACCAAATTATTTATTTTTTTACTCATCTGAAATAACACTTGGGAAAAAAACCCTTGGTTATGCAAATGAAGCAAGAAGAGAAGGAACCCTCCCACGTGAGTGATGGTTTAAGGTAGTCCCAATGGAGGGTAAAGACAATGGACCCTCCTGTTGAGAGTGGCAGTCAGATATACATATTTGAGGAAGAAGAAGAGGAAAATTTTTTTAGAGCTTAAGAATTTCAAAAACTGCCTGAGATTGTTTTTCTGAGAATTGTGAAATGAAATTCTGGGGATCGGAGGTGAGGTTAAGCCCACTTGATTCTCAATATAATAAAAGGCAGGGGCACACTCTGCTAACTGTCTGCGGTTTTCACACTAGTCAGAGAGAAACCCCTGACTTAAGACACACTCTGCCAACCATCTGGGACTTTCACACCAGTCAGAGAGAAACTCTTGACTTAAGTCTCACCCTATTCTAAGCCCTTGAATCTACACTGTGAAGAGACAAGCCCTGACTTTACAAATGGTTTTTCTTTGTTTGTTGATTGCCTGTCGAATTGAAGTTGATTTCAAATGTACTGTGAAGCCCAGACAGTGAGGATACAGACAAAGCTGACGTGAGAAGAGAACTCAGCACGACGAGTCAAAGTGACATTCAGCCAGCCCAAGTGAACGGTGTTGCCACACAGATTTAGGGTCGCGCATGTTTTGTGTGTTCCGAACATCCGAGTGGTATTTTCCAGTGACCAGTAAGAGTCTGGTCACCCATGAAGGGTCTACCACTAGACAGAGTAAAACGTGTAGCCACCGGGACTTAGGGTTAGTGCCCAAGTGGCACATTTAAGCCCAAGTTGAGTTACATTTCTGATCCCGCAACCAGGACTCTTGTGTTTACATTGAAGGATTCCAGGTTAGGTTACACAAAGATGTTCAATGTGAACAGTCTTGGTCACACGGCATATATCAAGCCGATAATCCAATTCAAAACATGCAGTTTGAACTTGTTCAACTACATGTTCTGAAGTTGAGGGACATCCCGTTCACTTAGTTAGGCATAAGCACCCAACCGCCACAAATTTACCAAGCCATCTCACTATGGACTTCCTTTTTGGTGATTGTTTTCCAAATTTTTTGCAAAATGCATGTTGAACAAGTGTTCATGATTCAGTTTTTGCAAATTCAGGCACACAAAATGCCTTTTCTGGTTGAGTGAACGCCATTACTAGATCTAAAAAGAAATGAAAAAATCAAAAGCCTTACAAAAAAACTTAATGAATTTAGCTTTAAAATGGCACCACTGTCATCTTACTATCATTCATAGTTAAGCAGATATGAGGACTTGAAATTTTCCCAAGACTTTTGGAACACCCTGTATAGTAGTGATTTCAAAATGGTGGTCATGCCATATTACAATCTGCAAAAAATAAAATCTTAATAAAATTAAAGAAACTGAAATTCGAGTGACGTTTGTTAATTGATGTCTTATACCTATCGTTAAAAAAAAATTCACTAATATTAGAGTTATCTGATTTTTTACAAAGAGTTTTATATAAAACTAAATTAAATATAGCGCATATTTGAAGCCCCTACACCTAGCAGCTTTTCCTAATGATTGGTTTTGTTTCAAATTTAATTTTTTAAATTTAATTTTTATTTAACTTTTTTAAAATTTTTTTATTATTTTAGTCTTCAAAAGAAATTTGAAAGCCTTTTTGGCGACAAATTGGAAGTTGTCCGAACGCATCAACAGCAGGAGAATCTGAAATTCTTGTCTCACTTCAACCGTAAATTTGTAATCCACAATGGTAAAAGAAAATTGCCTTCCGCTCCGACTGTCAAACGTGGTGTTGAAATGTTCCATCTCAGGGCTAACGACAGCCCGATTGCTACAAGGTGCATTCAGGTAAATTATTCTTTTGTTTAGTTTGATCGTTATGGTATGCCTCATTTTATGGCAAAAGTGTACGTGTTGTAGAGTTATAACACTCCTCTTCAGAAGTCAAAAAGTGTTTGTGTTGTAAAGTTCAAAAAGAACAAGAAATAGTGTTGTTTGTTGTTTATAGAGTAATTAGCTTTTAATTTTTTTTTTTTTTTTTGTGTGGTATGTGCCATGTTATTAACTAGTGTGTGTATACACGTTTGTAAATAACACAAATATATCTACACACACACACATATATATGTACATAAAAGTGGGATTATGCATGTAAGAACACTTATCAACCTATGTACTCAACAGATTTTTGATCTACGGACTTGAAATTTGGTATATTGGATGCACACATCTTAGTTTCTGTATAAATTAAAATATAATATTTATGTGCATTTTACGAATGGGCAACACCGGGCGGTTTGCTAGTCTATCTATATATAAAGTAGTAGTGTATGTGTCTGTGTGTACACCTTTCCTACAACCACCACAACTGGACCAATCATGATCAAACCTAGCATGATGATGGTCCCTCACCTAGGAATGGTGAACACCATTTTTCAAGGTTACGGTCAAAGGTCAAGGTCATAGCCTATGTATATATATATATATATATATATATTCTTCTACAGTGCACACCACTAGACCGATCATGATCAAACCTGACATGATGATGGTCTCCGACCTAGGAATGGTTCAGACCATTTTTCAAGGTCAATGTCAAAGGTTAAGGTCATATTTGGTTCGGCTCCTACAACATCCACTTACTGCAAGGGTGCCCGCGAAGTGGGTACCCGAGCATACGCGTAAAGTCTTTGCTCGTGTGTGTGTGTGTGTGTGTATATAATATATATATATATATACATATAAATAAAATGAACTCATTTGTTCCAGTCTGAGTTTGACCTTAATAGGATTAAAAAGCAAGACATTACATGCAAATGTAAACTGCAGCACGGGATCTGAGGTGTGCTATAGGCCTATTATCCTTATACTTCCTTGATAACCGTACATTCCTACATTTTTTCTGGTGAGAGTTTACTGTCAAAACCAGTTAGAATCAATGGATGTTGTAAAATCTTTTCTCTCTATTAAATTCCTACTACTCCTGTTACCACTTAACACCACTGAGAATGCGTCCACAAGAAATAGTAGGATTAAACATCGGTTCGGAATCGTAAAGCGTTATTAAAGCCATTTTTTTCTTTTTTTTTTTTTTTTTTTTTAATCTATTTTTTTCCTCCTTCGCTCCCATAAAAAAAAGAAAAAAAGAAAACATGAATTACGGTCCCATTAACATTATCTTTTTGCCTTTTTTTTTTTTTCTTACATCGAACGCAAACTGCGTGCCTACTCTGATTTTACTTCCGGTTCTGACGACTCAAACCACAAGCTTTATTTATTAGTATTTCCCACTAAAAACTTGTTATTAAATAAACAAACAATTTCTTAGTTACAATTTATTATTCGAACGATACCGTGAAATTACTTGCATTTCATTTAAAAAACAAAAACAAAAAAAAAATTAAACGCACTAAACGTCCGATTAAGATTAGATTGTTTTGTTTTGCATTTATTTCACACACTGTGAGACTACTGAGTTTTTACTTCCGGTTTAGACGACTCCAACCGACGATTCTAACTATGAGCTTCATTTATTACTGCTTTCAACTTCACAGATTTTTGGAAACTAACATCTCATTTTTTACAAATTACTATTACAACGCAACGATATCATGAAATTACTTGCATTACACTTGAAAATCAAAAACAATAATATAAACTGCGCGACTACTCCGTTCTTACTTCCGGTTTGGACGACTCTAACCGACGATTCTAACTATGAGCAATTTATTATTTATTTTTATTACTTACATATTTTGATCGTGTAATTACTTGCATTCAATTGAAAAACAAAAACAAAATACAGAACCAGATAAACGTCCGATTAAGATCAGAAAATTATGCTTTTTCTTTATTTAAGAATTCCGCATGTGTTTATATTAACATTTATGAATGCTTCCTTTTCATTAACGAAATTACATTTGCTACGTACTGAGTTTCCCACAACTTTTTTGTATCTGTGTTTACTAAGACAAACCCTTTCGATTTAATGTACATGTACCGTTTAGTGGGCTCGAAAAACAGTCTTTATCTGCATCTTCCAAACATACGACTACTGGCGAACACCGTTCATTACGTTACGTTCGCGAAAGTCAGTTCAAACTAAAAAAACTCTGTCTTAGATAGTTTTTAACTTATTTACCCAAACTTAAAATATTCAACAAAGTCCGCAACCATTTCTCTTCTCCAAATACAGGCATACACACTGTGTTCTTCGTGATGATTAAACATTTTACATGAAATAAAACACTAACATATCAGATCATTACATACTGCAAGAGTACCACTTCTTAGATTTTTGCATTTTTTTTTTTTGGGGTGGGAGACGATTGCTGTACTAGGAATATAAGAAACATGCACTTTCTCTTTTTCTTAGACTTTTCCATTACACCAAATTGAGCCACAGCAACGTGTGGCAGGGTAAAGCTAGTATATATATATTTTTGCTTGGGTGTACAGTGGCATCAAAAAGAAAGTCTGCACTTGTCATTTTTTCAAAAGCCACAAATTTTAAACTAAATTGAATGCAACTGTTTAAACAACTTATACCTCATTTGATTCACCTTTTATTCCTGTATAATTTTACCTGTTTATATTTGACTTTTAATTGAAGTATCCCAGTGTTCACGTCAATTTAAAAAATTAACTTAAAATCGAGAAGGCAAAAAGAAACTCCACACAATGGAAAATTGTTATTTGAATGTAACTTTAGAACATTAATGCAACACAAATACAACAGAAACACAATGAACTTGTTAATATTTAGTAGCAGAGCCCTTCTGCAATTCGACAGCCTGCAATCTTTTGAGCATTCCTTGAATTAGACTGGGGCAAATCTCTGGTGAATAGGCATCCCACTTTTCTTTAATTTTTGTCCAAATTTCTTCCAGATTTAACATTTTATCATTGTGTAGCTGTTGCTTGATGTAATGCCATATGTTTTCGATAGGATTGAGGTCTGGAGATTGTGCAGGCCAATCCAAACACGGAATATCATGCTCTTCCAGGAACCTCTTGACATTGCCAGCTGTGTGAATAGGAGCATTATCCTGCACAAAGATGAGATTATCGTCCAAATTCCGACCAAGTAGGGTAGAAAATGCTCAGTCAACATATTAATGTACTTGGTTGAATTAATTCAACCTTGCAAGCGAACTATAGGCCCTGGACAATTGACGTTTACAATGCCCCACACCAAAACTGAACCTCCAACGCCTTTGCAGCATTAAAACCTGTCGGGTTAAATTCTTTGTCTTTTCTTTGATGGATATACTGCCTATCATCACTGCCTAGTCTATTGAACTTGTTTTCATCGCTAAAAATCATTTCAACAAATATGAAGAGTCATGATCTTCATTGCATCTGACAAAGTCCAGATGGCGCTTTCTGTTCTTTACAGAAATCATTGGCTTGCATCTTGCAACACAGCCTCGCAAATTAAATTCCTTCAATCTGTTCTTAACTGTAGAAAGAAAGCACTTTTTTAACAAGATTGCACTGTTGTTGGATTTGTGGAGCTGTTTCAAATCTGTTTCCGAGGCTGTGGATCTTGATAGCATCGTCTTCCGATTTCCTTATAAGGAGTAACTCTAGGATGACTAGATTTAGGGGTATCACGAACACTACTGGTGTTTTGGTGCTTTTGCACAGTCATTCGTACCTACATATATATATGTATGTATATGTATATATATATATATATATATATATATATATATATATATATATATAAAAGTGAAAGTGTCTGTGTGTGTGTCTGTGTACATTTCCCTATGCAATAACTCTGTCAATTTTTAGTCTACAGACTCGAAATTTGATATACAGGTTACTGAGATTTGGGAAAATCGATGTGATCGGTTTTGGACCAGAAATTTGGCGATTAAGGAGTCAAAGTTCAACGATTTGACTTTTGAGAACTCTACCAAACTCCTCCGACAATTTTGGGTCTACGCACTTGAAATTTTAGATATAGGTTCCTTGGACATGAATCTAACTTAATAACTTGATTTGAGCCCAAAACAATAAATTTTAAGGGGTCATAATAGGGGTCAAAGTTTAAAAAAATTGACCTGCGGTCTCTTCCAAATTACTCAGACAATTTCTGGTCTAAATATTTGAAATTTTACATAAAGGGTATTCAGAGATAGGGCAAGCTTTTTCATCGGTTTGGGTCGAAAATCTTTAGTTACCAATATATAAATGTATGTATGTATGTCTGTTTGCATCTCTGCTTTAAACTTTCAATAGAGGCGATGGTCAGTATCGTTTTAAAGTTCGATCTTTCATACGACCAATATCGAAAAATTGGCTAAAAACATTAATATCTTCCCCTTCAACTAGGCACTTTTTTCACCGATATTTTTTAACATTATCCTCTCCTTTAGATTGTCTAGCCTTAATTTAAAAAAAATGTCGCTTCTGGTTTAGCGGTGGTTGTAACAGCATAAACGTTAGGATTTACCCCGTTCTTTTCCTCCTTTGCGGTATGGGTTCGAGCCTGCCTTCCTACTACCACTTTTTTTTTTTTTTTTTTTTTTTTGTTGCTCAACATACACATCCAAACCACCCAGCAACACCGGGCGCCCATGCTAGTATATATAAAATTATTATTTCATATATTCACATAAAATGTTCTAAGGAAATAATATTTTATGTATCTATTTTCTGAGTGCTTAATATGTGAGTAGAGCTAGGTACTAAGTTGTGGAATGATCTATATGGCAGTTTAGCTACACAATTAATCTGTCAATTCTCTATGGGGATGAAACACGGAAGCTTCTGTGTAGCTTAACTACCACACATATATTTTCATAAATTATTATTATGGCAAACAAAATCCTTAACATCCCACTTATATCCATCATGTGATAATCACAATTTTGTCCTACATCCCCTTATCACTTTAGGTTTTCAATTTTCCTCTGTCCACATCTATACTTTTTACTCTCTACCTTAGACACTTCATTATTTTGTTCCTAATGTAGTTATCGCTAGACGTCACATTTCTCACATGTTACCTAGCACCTTCTTTCTTTTTTTGATAAGAAGCATCAGGCTTTGAAATGCCTAGGTATAAAGAACATACATATATATATATATATATATATATATATATATATATATATATATATCCTGTACCCTTAATTGATGTAATCTCCCTATTGAATCTGGTCCTGGATATGACCTTAAACTATATCCAGTGGTGAGGCCCCAGCTTGCGGGCTTTGGGGAGTGTGGAGTCACCCTTTAATTACCATTGCTCCCAGGTCCCATCTGACCCAGAGTGGTAGTACCTGTTAGGGTCCCAACTATGGGTTAAATAGAAACCGACTTGAAAACAACAAATATATTATATTAAAAAATTTTTCTTCAAAATCTTTGGATTCGGCATTAAATAACCTGAAAAGGGTTGATATGCCGTAAAACAACCAACCAACCCTATTGAATCAACAATTAAATTTATATGCATTAGTATATATTTTTATATTGTCGTTTTTTTTCCCCCCTTTTCCCTTATATATATATAAACGCAGATCTCCTAAGAATAAATAAAAACTACAAACTGGAAATTTACATGTAAAAAATTTATTTTTCGGCAGATTACCTCCAATAAAGAAAGGCAATAAAATATCCTTATTCCATGGAGTTTCAAAGAATGTAAGATTCTTCTTTTCAAAGGAAAGAAACTAGTTAACAAATCATATAGATAGCGGAGCAAAAAATTTGCTGGTTTTAGCATTTTATGAAACTGCACTCCATGATGGTGGTCAGGCTGGTAGTTCATATATAATTTGGTCCTGATACAATGATGTATATTTGAATTTTCATCAACTGATGGATTTCTGATCATCCCTTAACAGCTTTTGAATTATTCATCACAACCGCACGGGATTAAATATCCTTCATGTTCACCTTCATCTTTTGCTACTATTTTAAAACTCTGAAAACAGATATAAAATTCTTTTGCTTCAGAACGCATTCAAAAGATATCATATTTTGGATTTACCCAATTTCGGTTTGATTTTTCCTCTTTTTCCTTTTTTCTTTTTCGTTATCACTTTTGACAAACCTTAAACAAACATTATTTTACGTTCTATGTAGTGCAGTAAACTTCTATACATTATATATATATATATATATATATATATATATATATATATATATATATATATATTAGTGATGGGACGATGCCAAAATTCTTTCCGATTCCGATTCCGTTCAAAATTTCCGATTCCGATCCGATTCCCGATTCCGATTCTTGTAAAATTTATACATATTTAATTAGAGATTTTTTTAGTTTGTTTTTTTCGTAAATTTTCAAATTATTACATAAACCCCTGGTTAACGTCCGCGTATATTTTATCTCAAATGTTTGCCTTGTAATTGATTAAAAATTGTAACACAACAAAACATTTATTTTGATTTTAAAACAAAGCTATATTGTACCAGTTCGTATTTACTGTATAACATGCTACTTACATGAATAGTGGAAAATATTCGAAGATTGGTAGGCAAAATAAGAAAACGATGTAAGAACAATATATTTAACAACGCCACTTAGCAAAGCCACATCACATTGTTACGAACGAATTTCTAAATAATAATATTACTATTATGAAAACAATTTTTAACGTGAGATTGCGTGAGCTTTCTGTGCTTTCTCTCGCAGCTAAATCCCTATTCCAAAATGAAATATTACTTTTATAGATTACGTGTTAGAACATTTTTTTAATTGGCGGAAAGAAAAGCGATCATTTAGAATTTAGAGTGTAAGATCAGTTTCGAATATAAATTTAACGTAAAATGATCATCATTTCTGGCCATCCTAATTCTTTATGGATATTAACTTAAGTGTTTCCCACTAAATTAAGTTCGGTTTGCAACGTTGTAAAACCATGTGTAATCGCTTAAAAAGTAGACACCCTATCCCCAATAAGCGCACATAATTTAAAATTGGTAACACACTACAGCTCATGTTACGTTATATTTATTTGTGAAACTGACCGTCTATTTTAAATTCCTAATCGTTTTATATTAGTGTTGTGTCGATTAATCGGAATCGGGAATCGGATAAATCGGTAATTTGGGGGGTATCGGAATCGGTATTGGAATCGGAAAAATTTGTGCCTAATTTCCGATTCCCAAATCGATTCTTTTAATATTTTTAAAAAGTTCATTTTCAATTGTTTGTACCGATTATAAATAGTTCTTTCTTTTAAACTATTAGTAAAACTAAAGAAGATCTAAACTTATTTTATATGCGTAAAATAAACAAAACAAAAATTGAAACTTTGCGAAAATTCGCTAGGTAACCTTTAGAAGAATGCAGTTTATTTTCAAAGTAGCGAAAGAATTGTCTAAAATTAAAGAAATATTTTGCCCAGAAAAATAATATCAAACATTATTGCTAATTAAATGAAAAGTAGAATATAAGTGTTGGGTTTTGTCGGTATGTTTGCTGCTCCCTCACTCGGCAATCGGTATTGACAAATATAACAAGCCGTGCATGCATGGTCCCCCTCTATGTGAGGAGGGGGGGATCGAATAAAGTGATAAAAAAGTGATACATAACTGATAAAAAAACAATTTTGAGTGAAAAAAAAATTTCAAAAGTTTTCAGAAAAATGACTAAGTTCAACTTTTGCTCCACACCCAATATTAGCCCTAAAACCTCCAGGGCTTGTGACTCTGATTTTTCCCAGGGTCAGTGATACTTCCATCAGGTGTATATCAGGTATGCCCATGGTTTTGCCAAGTTTCAGAAAAATCTAATGAATGGATGAAAAGTTATTCTGAAAAATATGTCAATTTTGTCTATTTAGAGTCATTTTGAGGTATTTTTTTACCTCTTTTGCCCCCATGGGGGAGCTGATTACTTGTAAAAATGTACAAACGGCTATGTTTCAGGCCTTAAGACATGTAAATTTGAGTTCAGCACCATAAAAAAAACACTAAATAGAGATACATAATCACATTTTAGACAAATATGAAAAAAGAGCCTAAAAAAGGGGTGGTTTTTAGCCCTAAAAGTTCCCGGGGGGCGCAAACCAGAGTTTTGCCAGGGTCAGCGATACTGAATTTACATTTGCAACAATTGCCTTCACATTTTGGACAAGTTTCAGTAAAATCTAATGGACGGGAAAAAAGTTATGGGACCAAAAGTGTCATTTTTGCCATTTTGGGCATTTTTGACCCCTTTTCAGCCCCTGGGGGAGCAACGAGAGTTTTCTTAAAAAAAAAACTCGATGTTGTGCACATCTACGTATTGGAGTACAACTTGTGGCAAAATTTCAGAAAAAAGTAATGGACGGTTATCCGGGAATCATCCGGACGAACGAACGGACGAACGCCACTGAAAACTATAGTCCCTCTCCGATAAATCGGGGGGACCAACAAGGAATGGGCAAAATTCTGAAAAGGCTTGGCCTTTGATTTAATTTGAAATATGCTTCCAGTGTGATTTTCTTTGATTCTGCCGGTATTGTTTATGTTTATACTTAAGGATTGCTACGACGGCGCCAATGCCGTCTGAAGCCGAGGCCTCCGTGAGCACGGAGGCCTCGCTGAAGCCCGCCAATCTCACTCAAAAGTTGAGTTGAAAGTATTATGGGGTAATTAACACCTTCGATGCCATTGGTTTCGACAACAATACTTTTTCACACCCACTTGCCAAATTTCTCAAGGAGTTTAATATGAAAAGATTTCAAACGAATAGAGTTTTATTTTATTTTCCTGGAGCCACATTGTCTGACACCGTCGCATTTTTCTCGGGTTTCGGAAAAGTTAAAAATATACATGAATATCTCACAATGAATTTATCAAAGTATGGATAAAATAGATAAAGAGAAAACATTTAGAAATTTTTCAGATTGAAAAAGAAATTATATTTACATTTAAAAGTCCCCCCTCATTGAAATTCTACTTTTGGACGATATTTGTAAACCCACTGAAAACCAAATTATTTTTAGATCTGGGATGAAGCTCTAAACTGTCTTCACGTATTAAAAAAGGGTGCTTGTGCAGTTTACACTATGTTAAAAAACGAAAAAAAAATATATATATATTCTACGTACTCGTTATGGAATGAAGTTCTCATAAAAAAATCACGTAATTTCATCAAATAGTTTTTATTTTATGCCGTAAAAACGATTTGGGAAATTCGGAATCTTCCTAAAAAAACTGCGATAATTAGTCAAGAGAGCGTAAAACAAAAACTATTTAATGAAATTACGTGATTTTGTAATGAGAACTTCATTCTATAACGAGTACGTAGATCTATAGAGTTTAGTTTTACTAATAGTTTAAAAGAAATAAATATTTATAATCGGTACAAGCAATTGAAAATTAACTTTTGAAAAATATTCAAAGAATCGATTTTGGAATCGGAAATTATACACAAATTTTTCCGATGCCGATTCCGATTCCCCGAAAATTACCGATTTAACCGATTCCCGATTCCGATTCCGATTCATCGGCACAACACTAATATATATATATAGTAATTTATAAAATATATATGGTGATTGAGCTACACTGAATATTCCACGTTTCATCCACTCTAGGATTCTTCAGGCTTATGCGCATAATCCTATAGTTGGATGAAACGCAGAATATTCAGTGTAGCTTAATCGCCATATATATTTTATAAATTACTAACTAGCTCTACCTACGTATTGAGCACTTTTGAAGTAAATACTTAAAGTTTACGCATAAATCTATACTTTCGTATATTAAATTTATGTGAATAAATGAAGTAGTTATATATATATATATATATATATGTTTATATATACCAATGATTAACTCCTGATGTGTTTGTTGGCAAAAGGGGCCCCTAGGGTTTTTCCATATATTATTTTTAAAACATTGTATAGATTTTGTACCATAAAAAGTTGTATGTATATGTATGTGTGTGTGTGTATATATATATATATATATATATATATAATATTATACTGTTGGTATAAATCCTAACAACAACACAATATGTCATTCCAAAGAGTGCTCAATGCATGAAACAGAGCAATATATTGATTGTTGGAGAGCTATTGGCTACACATTAGCAAACGTGTTTCAATGACCCCCTAGCAGGGAAAATCACCTCATCAGGCCAAAAACCATCCACGAAACTTTCAATAAAGACCATCCCTTTATATTAAAGCCAACTTTACAGGGTTGAACCATTCTAAAAAATATATATTGTCTGAAGACACTGAGTATTTTATAAAAGAAATATCTGTATATAAAATTATAACAAAAAGTCTATATTCCAAATTCTAAGATGTTGTCCATCTTAGTGTTTATTTCTTTCAGCAAGTTAAATTGTCCAATTCTTGACAGCACCTGTTTCATAGCACAGAACCATTCATATAATTATGTTAATTTTTTAATCTTTTCCGCCCTGACTCATCAGAAGAATAGGAACTCATCAACTTTAAAAGAAAATAAAAAGAATATGGGTATGATTACAAAAATCTAAAAAAATCGATTTTTGTAATCATGCTCATACTCCTTGAATTTTCTTTTAAAGTTGATGAGTTCCTATTCTTCTCATGAATCAGTGCAGAATAGATTAAAAAATTGACGTTAGGGTAGCTATGCATGTAATTGTGAGGCAAGGGTTGCACAATCCTCAACTACTCCTCTTCTGAATCGGCGCTGCTTAGGTCCAGTAGGAAGGAGAAGCTCAAAACTGACTGGAAATAACGCAGAAATAAGCGGAGAGTACATACAGCACTTGGAATTCCCAAATGGTCACTTATTTCAAAATTGACCAAGCTCAACGTTGCTTAACTTCACTGATCTGGCAGGAATTACCGTGTCAATGTGATTATGGCATATATATATATATATATATATATATATATATATAGTCATCCACATACAGTATTGTTTTGGTGTTTCACAGCTCATGAATGCGGCTAGACAAGCAACTACCTCAAGTCAGGATCAAAACCCGATCACCCAAATGACAGTTGGAGCTTCTGACTTTTGTGCTATAAGACTGCTGCTATGCGGGCAATGAATTAACAATGTTTTGACATTGTCCAAATACTTAAGCTCAATTTGTTTATACAAAGAGCATCGCTTTCTACGCTAATGGTAATTTGTATATCACTTCCCAAATGCTCAACCTCAGATAGGGAGCATTATAGTCATCCACGTACAGTACTGTTTCATTGTTTCACAGCTCATCAGGGTGGCTAGACAGCAACTACCTCAAGCCCGGATCGAAACCTGATCGCCCAAACAAGGGCACCTAGCTTTGCCCTGGGTGTAAAATACGCTTAAATATATTTTAATTTGTCAAGATTTTGTATATATTATTATAGAGTCGTGATTTCACAAGTAAAAAAAAAAACAAAAAAAAACAAGTATTTGGGTGCCATCAGCTTGAATCGAAACCGAAACTGTAGCATTCAAAGCTGGTGACGTTACCACTGTATAAACGTGACACGTATATGAACTGATTAAAAATAAACTAAGATGAATGTACAAAATGTATAACGATTTTTTTCAGTTTTGACTCATTGAGATATATAAGGTTAAGTCGTGGGAGGTGATCCTAAACTAGTGAAGTGAGTGAAACCCTGTATATACACTCACGTGTGCAACTGTAAGGGAGTGCTGCAAGAATGTGGCAAAATTGTAATTCCGTATTATTTTCAATCCTCTCATAATATTCATCATCATTCCACTGACAATCCATCCATCTCATTAACTTATATCTTTGAGTGGCTTTTGGCCTGAATGTTCTTCACAGATTTCATTAAATCTTTTTTTTTTCTTTTTTACAGATAAAACCGGATGCATCTTTATTAAATTCCCATTTTTGGTAAGTAAACATTTTTTTAGAAATCCACAAATGTGCTTTTAGAAATTTCATAAACTCAAAAAGTGAAACTTGTCCCAATAAGGGTTGAGGATATGTGTTGCATGGAGAGAAATAGCATGATAATAATGGTCTCAGAATGTTTTAATTTGAATTATATTAGATGTGTGTATAAGAAAAAGTAAAGGTATTATAACAAAACCATTACAAACTACATCATTCGAATTCAAAATTCCGCAAAAACTTTCTTCTCAGCCTAATAAGAATTGCCTTTTATTTTCAGTTCTTAATAATTTGTAATATTACCGTTTTTTTTGTTCTCATTTTTCTCAGTTACATCTTGAAAGTTCCATTTGCCAGCGAAGATCTGCAAGGAATCGTGTACGTATGGATTGGAACGAAAGCTGACCATGAAGAAGCGCGGCTTGCTGAGGAGATTGCCTACGATTTGTTCAAAGTAAGAATTCATTTCCATCAAAACTGTGGAATGCATCGATAATGCTTCATATGCTTTCAGTTACCAAACCTTAAAATTTAAAGAAATCTTCTTTTAAGAGTGTGTATTTACGAAAAGTTTTTCACCAGTTTTGGGGTATTACTTTAGGGTGTTTTGTAAGGAGGGAGATATTTTTTGGATGAGATGGATTCAGAAAAATATTTTCAGTGGAAAAAGCTTTTAGATTTATCGTTAAATATGGGAAAACGAGAGACATTGTAATATGGCAAACAAAAAAAAAAATGAGTTAAGAAGGCATATACTCACGAAAGAGATAATTTATATACGTTTAAAATGGAAGTTTACAGCAACAGGAAAAACATAGAATGTTTGTGAATATTGTTAGCGTTCTTGTAAAAACAAGGAGGTATCATTTGCTGAGACATTAAAGAAGTCTGAATCGATTAATTAAGTTTCAGGGGTAAAGAAAAGCGTAATCAAAACTTCTCTGCTCATTTACATGAATTATAATTCGTTGGAAGTTGTTTATAAGAATCAGTGTTATTTTGATTTCGTATTAGAAAAGAAGTTCAGTGAGAAAAATTGGAAACATTTTTAATTAATAAATTTTGTATATGTTATATATATATGATTACTTCATTTAATCACGAAATGCCTGGGAAGTGAATAAAAAAATATATAAAAACATACAGCGTCTTGGGTTCCTGTCTTGAAGCGTCTTTGTCAAAACAAAACCCGCTCCACCAATACGTTGGCGAATCCTCCCAGAAGGTACGTCGTCATGTGTATCTGTTGCTATCTGTTCTGACACATACGTGCCTACACCCAGAGACAAGACGAGCACGGCTGTTAAGACAAACTTAGAGACTAGACGATCACGGACCATTAAAAAAGAGTTAAACAAGCAGTGAAACACATAAATAAATATGCAAATAGATAATCAAGAAACAGACTGTTTCACTATATAATACATCCGAGCATCCCTCTATAAAATGGAAAGGAAACAAAAAACAAAACTGGCACTGTCAAACCATCCTCTTGTCGATATAACGCATAAGTCTTTTTTTCCTTTCTTCTCTCAACTTGCAACAAATCCTTGTGTATTCGATATTATCTTCCACCGTTTGTTCTCGTTCTAAGCTGTCCAACAAAAAACTCCACTTAAACGTCTCTGCTTTAGAATTGTCCGATTTAACAGTTACCAATTGTGTACATATGCAAATTAATGGCATGCGTTCACCAATGAGCGACTACAAAATTATGCCTGTCTTTTCTTTTCTACATTTTCTGCTGGCGTTTTACACGCTAAGCAAACACGAGGTCATTTGCGAGATTGATTTCTATTGCACCCTCATCACTATTTAACAATATATAAATTCTTGTTAATTTTATTTTTATTTCGGACTATTAGTCTCATCTTTATTAGTTGTTGTTTTTTTTAATTTTTTTTTTTTTATTGGTTAAAAAAAAAAAAGATTAAAAAAAACAGCAACTAATAAAGATGAGACTAATAGTCCGAAATAAAAATAAAATTAACATAAAATGCTCATCTCAAAATAAAAAAATTCCAATTAAGGAATAATATATATATATACCAATCGGTACGGACCCGACTGTGGAAGATCAGATAATAAATAAATGTGGATTTATAAGATCAAAGAATCCAACCTTGAACGCCCTTCGGGGCCCGTGGCGCAGTTGATAGAGACGTTGAATCTCTACGCTTCCAGATGAACATTGTCTGAAGATAGCGGTTTCAATCCCACCCAAAGCGTGCCAGAGGTAATTGGTCAAAAATGTGGTGAGACGACAACAACTACGGATGGCAGTGATGGCTGAGAATGCAGTTAGGAGATCCGAAGTTCCTATCCGTCGCGGTTACCACCTGACGAAGGCCAGAGGAAGTTGGCCGAAACGTTGTGAACCAATAAAAAAAAAAAATTAAATAAAAAAAAAAAAAAAAAAAAAAAAAGATTAAAAAAAAACAACAACTAATAAAGATGAGACTAATAGTCCGAAATAAAAATAAAATTAACATAAAATGCTCATCTCAAAATAAAAAAATTCCAATTAAGGAATAATATATATATATATATATATAAATTCTTAAGACTTCTTTTTTTTCTTTCCTGCATCGTTTCAAGTGTTTTCTTTTTTTTGTTTTGTTTTCTTTTTTTCCAGGAACATTTTACGATCCAGATGATTAGTGAGGGAGAAGAACCCGAGAACTTCTTTTGGGTCGGCATTGGAGGCCGCAAACCGTACGAAAAGGTAACAAACAACATGCAAGAATGAAATAGACACACACATATACACAAATATACATATATATATACGTATGTGTATCCATAAATATATACATGTATATGCACATGCGTATGTCTATGCATGAATATATACCTGTATATGCACATATATATATATATATATGTATGTCTATGCATAAATATATACATGTATATGCGTATATATGCATGTGTGTATATATGTATATACATATGCATACGTGTGTGTGTGTGTGTGTGTATATATATATATATATATATATATAGTAAGTTATAAAATATATATGGCAATTAAACTACGCTGAATATTCCGCGTTTCATCCACTCTAGGACTCTTCAGGCTTAAAGTTTACGCATAAATTAATACTTTTGTATATTAATTTTATGTGAGTAAATAAAGTAGTTATATATATATATATATATATATATATATATATATATATATATATATATATATATATTCATTAACATTTCATCTTTATTTCAAGACATCCTTCTATTTAAAAAAAAAAATCATCCACGATTATTCAGTTTAAAATTTTTAAATTATTCGTTTTAAAAATGGGGTACTCTTAAATTAAGTCAATTTAAGTCAAGGATTATCTCCCTTGTTGTCATACTGAATGGTCGCATGACTCTTCTCCATTAAAACAGACAATAAAATTCAATAATTCAATAAATTCTATTTTCACTTCTAATTCTTTTCCATTAGATCGTTTTTCATAATTTTTGGAATTTATACTAATCTCGACATGATACCTAAGTACATAATGTTTTCACCTGAAATGCGTTGATTTGAAAGATCACTAATGTAAACAAGCACTAATTTTTTCTTTTTTTATTAAATAATGGGTACTCTTGCATAATTTGACCCAGATTCTCAGGAATTCCTGTCAAACATGGATCGGTTTAAGCTGAGCATTATTCAAATGTTGAAACGCTAAATTGACTTTTATTTATTTATTTTTTATGGTATTTTTTTTTTAGTATTTTTTCGGTGATGTTAAGGGGGGAGTTTTTTTTTCTGATTATTTATTTAATTTTTTAATTCACTGGCTGGGCGTTTGATTAGTCAATGAAAAAGCGCTGTTGAAATGGAAGCAGATGACTTTTGAATTGGAAGAAAGTGGATAAACACAAAAAAAAAAGCTAACTAGCAAATTTAGTTTCAAACTCGGCAAAAAGAAAATGGCAGGCACAGAAATAAATCTATGCATGTTAGAAAAAGAAAGTAAAAATCTCATATTGTCAGGAGAAAGAAACTGCTGTCAAAACAAATGAGGTGCAAGAGTTGTAAACAAATGCTTACTAAAAAAAAGATTGTGTGTTAAGGATAGTTTCACCTGGAGATTCACAAATGGACAGTGCAGACAGTGGATCTCCTTGCGCACATGATCGTTTTTTTGTGCTTCAAGTTGGAGATTCCCACAAAAAAATAATTTATTTGTGGCCATTCGAAATGGCTACCCTTAAAAACATGCAAAGGGAATGCGGTATTATATCAGACTGGAAGAACTTTCTGTGAGGAATTTGCCAGGAGTATTTACTTAGGAGTCCCCAGCAGATAGGAGGTCCAGGACACACCGTCAAAATAGACGAGTCTCTCTTCAACTGAAGGAAACACAACATAGGGAGAATCTTCGAACCACTATGGGTCTTCAGCAGCTATGACATCACCGGCAAGGAGGGTTTTTTGGTGTCTGTACCAAATCGCAACATCGAAACCCTCCTTCCAATAATAAACAAATATATTCTGCCGGGAACTACAGTCGTATATCCGACTGTTGGAGGGCCTATAAAAAAGTAGGAGGAGAAGAATTCCACCACCTGACAATGAGTCATAGTATTCATTTTGTAGACCCCGCGACAAAGGCAACAACGATCCACGTCAAGAGGATGTGGGAAGGAAGCAAGACAGCAAAACAATCAAGAATGCAGGACCAATGGGAGCTTCTGAGTACATATTGAATTCATGTGGAGACAAAAATTCAGAAACGATCCTTTTGTCTCATCATAATGTTGTATAGTCAGGTGGGATGGCACCACCACAGTTATATATTATATATAGTGGTGGGAGATATTTTTCTTATAACATAATGTATAAATGTATAAATTGTATGTTGCTTAGCCAGGGGATATGATATCAACATATAAACTGAGTCATGTTGTATCAGAGAGTTATCATACGGGTATATATTACAGTTCATATTTGCATAAAGGTATAAATTTTTTTTCATAAGAAGAATATATGCTTCATACCTTTTTCTTCAAGAGTTCTTCTATCTTCACTGCTGAGCTCCGTGATGATTCATGAAATGACCAACACCATAACCAATTGAGATCTCTGTCCTTTCTTCTTTTGTGAAACCACAGAACAACACTTTATATTTTTTAAATATAAATTTATTTCAGTTGTCTCAAATGGTCTTCACAGAGTCTGCATTTCGTCTACATGCTTATTCTTCACAGCCTCACTTCCTAGCTTGAAGTACGTCTATTCACTTGTGTGACTAAACTCCAACTCTCCAACTAAACTTCCCGACCTCTTGACCTCAGTTCCGTTACGTCATCATTCAAAAAGCACACATATCTCTAACGCGTGACCTTTCTACGTCTGCCTGTCCAAGGTTATTTTGTTTATTTAACCTTATGAACAGCCATAAAAAAAATATGAAGTTTTCTTGAAAAAAAAACAATTTTTTTTTTCTGTACTTTCATATAACAATTTACGCTTTTTGTAAACATATTTTTGATATTTTTTTTAAATATATATATAAAAAAATTTTTGAGGAACTCTAAAAAAAAAAAACTTTACTGAAAAAAATCTTTAAAAAAAAACTTGTACTTACACCTAACAATTTACAGTTAAGAAAATAAAACATCTTTTCTTGAAGAATAAAATAAAATTTTTTGTTAAGTGAAAGAAAAAAGAAACAAAAAAATAAATTAAAAAATATATTTTCAGTTACTTTAAGGTAGGTTTTTGTTATTTTTGATTATTTGATTTTTTTTTTTTTTTCAGTTTGTTTGTTTTGAAATTAGTCTGCATCTGTTACAACGCTCAGCTTAAACCGATGATAGCTGGTCTCGCCCGATCCATGCTTCATGGGAATTTCCAAGAATCCGGGTCAAATTATGCAAAAGTATCAAATAATGAACAGTTATTCCAAGTAGGGAAGAATTGCTGATTTCTAAGCCAGAATCTATTCCGTCTACCATTTATTGTTGGCAAATTTTTAACCTTGGAGTAGATTTTTTTTAGCTCCTTGCATCAAGTGGCTTCATGCCATGTCTGGACCGATTTCCATTGAAAAAAGAAACACTATCAGCAATTTCCTATACACCCTCTCCGTGTCTGAAACTAAACGTAAATTCCATGAGCCGGCGTTTTTTTTTTACAGAATTGCTACAGAGCTGCTTCCCAGCTGAATATAACATGGTCGTTTTCAAGTCTAATGTAAACAAGTTCTTGAGTTCTTGATCCTATAAAATAAATTAGCTTATCCAATTAACTTTTATCCTTGAGTAGGCTCTGGGCCTTGATAAGCAGTGAATATATGGTAAAAAATACCTACTTTGGCTTGATATCTACAAGGATTGTTCCGAAAGTAAGGCCTTTTTTTTTTTTTTCACTACAAACCTAAAATGTTGAACAGCTATGAAGACAGGAATGGTATCATTAAAATGAGCAACCTTTTGTGCTCCCAAATTTATTTTTTTTACATTATCACCAGCATTCTCAGTGCACTTTTGATACTTCAGTTGTTGGCAAAGTTTTGACGGTGAAGTAGTATTTAATTATTTTTTTTTTTTTTAGCTCCTTACATCATGTAGTGTCATGCCTTGTCTGGAGTGATTTCCATGAAAGAAAACGTAAAAATGGAGAAAAAAAAAATCCAAACGAGTGAAGTTCGGGGTTGTTAATGTTAAAAGCAACATTGTAAAATTTTAAATCCCTTCATTTTAAGTAAAGATACAAAAGGAGTGAACCTAAGGAGGCCTCCAGAGCACCATTGAAAGCATCTTTGGCTTTGATTGTAAAATTATTTCTCTTAACTAAAATGTTACATCATTTTTTTTAAATCCAGGATGCTTCTTTCATGCAATATGCTCGACTTTTCCGATGTTCCAACGACAAAGGATATTTCACAATCTCCGAGAAATGTGCTGATTTCTGTCAGGTATGTTGTTGTCCGTGTGTCACGTGATTTTCAAATCGTACAACGATGCCAATTACAATATAATAATCAATAGAGAATCAACTCTATAATAATAAATACGAAATCTCTATTAATTAAAATTCAAGTGTATTTTACAATCGGGCATATATATATATATATATATATATATATATATATATATATATATATAGTAATTGCCTGTATATACTTCAGTTATTTTGGAGTAGAATTTGAAGCTCATATTCTATAATTATAAAAATATTAAATATATTAAATTATGTCTATTAATAAACAGAACCACTGGACCTATATAAAAAAATTTTTTACCGGACCCATTATATAAACAAAGGAAATTGCTCCAGAGAAATGCCTAATTTGGATCATTACATTGTGATGTGGATTACTCAAAATACAGTTTGGATCATTTTACCACACTGCTATCAAAGACATCAACTTGCTTTCTTCAACTCACAATAGTCCTATTTTTTCAGTGGTCATCAGTTGTTTACCATGAAACACTGTTTCGTAAATTTAAAAACAAAACAGTATATTATTAAATCATGGCTCCCCAGCAAGTTTGATCAAACACCACCTCCCCTAAATAAAGCGAACAAAAATGTTCCAGATATTGGATCTAGTTTTTTTTGTTTTTTGTTTTTTTTTGCTCCAAATTAATTAAGCGAACCTATTCATTTTATCAAACAAATATTTTCTTCACTGCATCATTTGTCCTTGTCTCAAAAAAAAAAAAAAACAATTATTTTTTACAAATCTCCTGCATTTAAATAATTCGGACAAATCCACAATACATACTTATCACCCGCTTCTTTGTTATTAATAGTTTATTTATATATTTAAATTCTTATTTGCTAATAATCTTTTTATATTTAAATATAATTATAAATATGCGAATAAGATTTTTTATTTTTTTGGATTTTTTCTACTTTGATTAGTTTTACTTTAGATTTAAAAGTCAAGTATCATGGTTCACTTGTGCTTTAAACAGAAGCATTCATTTTGAATACGCCCTCGTCTTATTAAAAAAAGAAACTGTTGGTTTTATGGAAATTGTTTTTAGATAATCACTTTAATAACTTTAATAAGTGAATCTGAAAAAAGGTATCTTTAATAAAGCAAACCTATCAAGATGGTAAAAGCTCTACCTTGTTAAGAGGAGCAATTCATAAATTAATTAAACAGATAAGAAATAAAGTTGCATAGAACTTTATTATCTTATCAAATTAATAAGAATGAAAATGAGAAGAGAGTAGGAAAGATGATGAGAATCATTTAGGTTTGAAATGTCATGGCCTAAATGAAGATATGTTTATTTATTTATATATATATATATATATATATATATATATATATATATATATAGTCTTTGAAGTTTTTAACCTTTAAAACTATACAAAAAAATATTTGTTATCATTCGTTAGAAAACCATCTAGTCAGTAAGTTATTTAATCACCTGCAATCACTGCACCAACTTGCTCTCGAATTTACTATAATACCAATAATTTATTTTTCAAGGGATCATTTGTTGTTTACCATGAAACACTGTTTTGGGGATTTAAAAACAAAACAGTATATTACATCATGGCTCCCCAGCAGTGTTGATCAAACACCATCACCCTTAATCTTAGGAAGAAGACATGTTACAAACATTTGATCCAATTTCCTATTCGTAATTGCAATTACTAACCTTTTCATGCTATAAAAATGAATTTCTTACTTTGTGTGATTCATCAATTTCCACATTTAAAATGGATATATTTTTTAATTTATCATATATATATATATATATTATATGAATTACAAAATATCTGATATTTCCACAAAACATCTGACATTGATGGAGGGGAGACTAAAGCATTCTGCTGCGGTTTCACATGATCTGAAATAACAGCAAGAGGAGACTTGATTCCAAATATTTCTCATATGTTATATCTTCCTTCTTTGGTTTTTATACATAAAGTAAATTTCACAGTGTATAAGGATTATTTGATACTGGAGATATTCATAATCGTACCTTATTTTCAAAAGAGGGGAGATATAACACATGAGAAATATTTGGAATCAAGTCTTCCCTTGCTGTTATTTCAGATCATTAGAAACCATAGCAGCAATTTTTAGTCTTCCCCCTCTATCATGGCCAGAGATTTGGGGGAATATATATATATATATATATATATATATATATATATCTGTAGAAATATATTTTCTTATAATATATACCAATCCTTATTTAAGAAGCTCAATGTAATTACAGAGCAATATAGAGAATAAATGACAAAAAATTATATTCTAAAATTCATGATGTTGACCATCTTATAATTTATTCCTTTAATTAAGTTGACATTTATAATTCTTGACAGTATCTGTTTCGTAGCACAAAATCAATCACTTAATTATTATATCAATCAGTGAATCTATTATGCCCTTAACTCATCAAAAGAAATAGCAACAATCAATCTGTCAAAAGGAAATAAAGTGAGATTTGACACGATTAAAATCCGAAAATTGGAAGAGAAGCTGCAAATACCTGCAAAGGTTGCCAAAACTCTGAACAATCTGCACAAGTAGGGCTATGTACAGGATGTTCAATGTTTCTATTGTACACATCCCCACAAATTATCCCCTAAGCAAATTGAAAAAAAATCCTATTGCCTGTGAGTGAGGGCTGCTTGTGTATTTAATATTCCCTTAACGCTTCCTCTTTTAGAAAAACATGTTCAACCTGTCTAGAGTTAGGGTTCATACCTGACGTTACCCAGAGTTTTTGCTAAGAACAACTGTACATTTTCATTTTTTTTTTCATATTTTGTTTTTATATTTTTTTTTCATATTTTTGCATGTTTTTTTTTATCATATTTTTTTTTCATATTTTTCCTTTTTTTTCATATTTTTTTTCATATTTTTTTCATATTTTTTTTCATATTTTTTTTCATATTTTTTTTCATATTTTTTTTCATATTTTTTTTCATATTTTTTTTCATATTTTCTTTCATATTTTTTTTCATATTTTCTTTCATATTTTTTTTCATATTTTCTTTCATATTTTTTTTTCATATTTTTTTTTCATATTTTTTTCATTTTTTTTCATATTTTTTTAAAATATTTTTGTTTCATTTTTTTTCATATTTTGTTCGTTTTTTTTTCATTTTTTTTCATATTTTTTTCATTTTTTTTTCATATATTTTTTAAATATTTTTTTTTCATTTTTTTTCATATTTTTTTAATATTTTTTTTTCATATATTTTTTTAATATTTTTTTTCATATATTTTTTTAATATTTTTTTTTCATTTTTTTTCATATTTTTTTAAATATTTTTTTTCATTTTTTTTCATATTTAAAAAAAAAATTTTTTTAATTTTTTTCATATTTTTTTAAATATTTTTTTTTCATATTTTTTTAAATATTTTTTTAAAATATTTTTTTTCATTTTTTTTTTCATTTTTTTCATATTTTTTTCATTTTTTTTTTCATTTTTTTCATATTTTTTTCATTTTTTTTTAATATTTTTTTTTAATATTTTTTTCATTTTTTTTTCATATCTGCTAAAATTTTTGAAACTGATTCTTCCTGTGTGACGTTTCATTTTTTTATTATTTTACAGGATGACCTTGCTGATGACGATGTGATGATTCTAGACAATGGCGAGAATGTCTTCCTTTGGGTTGGGCGTAAGACGAGCGACGTGGAAATCAAGTTGGCTTTCAAGAGTGTACAGGTTGGTTGCGTTGTATTTTTTTTATATTTGGTTGTTTTACACTTCTTGTGCAAACATGTTATATCGAAAGTTTTAAAAATATATGAAATCCTCAGATTAGTCTCTTTCTACTCTCTCTACATTTAGTATTACTAATTGTGTCAAGACGCGATAACAAAGGCAGAGTGTGACAATCGCCATCCCCTATTTGAACACCAAGAGCTGCTGCAGTGACTTTTTTATTTTCACCCCAAACAAGGCACAGTGCCACTTTGAAATAGGAGGCTTCTCTCAGGGACATAAGTTGCAGGGATATTAAGAAGGGAGATGAGCAGCAAGATGTCTGTTCACATTACACTTGAACTTCTGCATGTCAGTACAATTGGGAAAGCAGAATCCCGGAAGGGAGTTCCAAAGTCTGGCAGTTCTGGGGAAGAAACTATTGGAGTAGAAGGCTTTCTTACACCTAGGGATCTCTACTGTGTAGAGGTGGGATTTTGCTGCTTGTCAGGTATTTGCATCGAGGAATATAAGGGCTTGTAGTTCGTCAAAGCATTCACCATTAAAATACTTGTAGAACAGGCAGAGGGATGCAACATTTCGTCGATGGGACAGAGGCTGAAGCCTAGATGACGGTTCAGGGCGTATCAGGTTGGTGACTCTCTTTTGAACCTTGTTCAGGAGTGAGAGACAAGTAGGAGATGCACCAGCTCAAATGTGACAACAATACTCCATACGTGGGTGAATGGTGGCCTTATAGGTCTTGGGCAAACTACACCAGCATCATTCTGTTTGTATTAGTGGAGTAAATCAGTCAAAGAAAACAACAAAAGCAGACATCTCAACAGGCTCTGAACTCCCTCAGAAAGGGTGGGTAACACTCAACCAGGCCCAAATGAAGATTGCCAAAACACGGGACGACCTGCATAAGTTGGGCTATGTTCAGGACGCTTGGTGTCCCTGCGACGCTATTGCATACATCCTCACTGACTATCCCATAAGCAAGGCATGCTCCAGTGTGGATTTGAAGGACGCCTCGGACATTGCCCAACGATGGAGTGAAACGGTGTGATGATGACTAATTGTGTTGATATTTCTTTTTACTTATAAGAAAAAAAGAAAATGAAATCCGAAGTTAGTCTCTTTCTACTCTCTCTTTCTTTCTCTCCAGTTAAATAGTATTACTATTAGTGTTAATATTTCCTTTTGTTTATAAAAAATATGAAATCCCCAAATTAGTCTCTCTCTAATTAAATAGTATTAGTAATCATGTTGATATTTCCTTTTGTTTATAAAAGATATGAAAACCACAAATTAGTCTCTCTTTAGTTAAATAGTATTAGTAATAGTGTTGATATTTCCTTTTGTTTATAAAAAAATATGAAATCCCCAAATTAGTCTCTTTCTATTTATTTATTTGTGGACTATTATCTTCATCTTCATAGTTGTTGAGGATAATAGTCTGCAATTTTTTTTTTTTTTTTTTTTTTTTTTTATTACATTTTCACCCCAAACAAGGCACATTGTCACTTTGGTGTAGGGGGCTACTATCAGGGGAAACATCTACTGGGGTACTATGTAGGGATTAGGGCAGCGAGATGTTGGTTCACGTTGCACTTGAACTTATGCATGTCAGTACAGTTGGGGAAGCAGTGACCTGGAATGGAATTCCAAAGTCTAGCTGTTCTGGGGAAGAAACTACTGGAGTAGATCTTTACATCTAGGGATCTCTACAGTGTGGGGGTGGGATTTTGCAGCTTGTCGGGTCTGTCGAGGGTGTTCACGTCGTGGGGGCACAAGTGCTTGCAGTTCTTCAGAGCATTCACCATTATAATACTTGTAGAACAGGCAGAGGGATGCAACGTTTCGACGATGGGACAGAGGCTGAAGTTTAGATGCCAGTTTAGGGCCTATCAGATTTGCGATTCTCTTTTGAACCCTGTCAAGGAGCGATAGACTAGTAGCCGATGCACCGGCCCAAATATGACAGCAATACTCCATACATGGGCGAATAGTGGCCTTATAGAGGTACAGGATACTTTCGGGTGTTAGAAGTTTTCTAGCACGGTAGAGAGAGCCCACCTTCCTTGCAGGGGCCCTGGCAATGCCCTCGATGTAATTGTTCCAACTCATGTTTCCTGTGAACGTTAGGCCAAGGAGCTTGAGAGACGTACTCTCAGATAAAGAGTCGTTGGCCATTGCTATAGGTGGTAGAGAAGGTTTCTTGTAATTATTGAATGAAACCAGTTTTGTCTTGATGGCATTGAACGTTACCATCCATTTTTGTCCCCATTCCACTACTGATTGGAGGTCATCCTCTAGTGTTTCTGCCATTACTTTAGATATATGTTCATTTGTTTTCCTGTCGTGCCTGCTATAGAGTGTGGTGTCATCAGCATATATACCCATCTCAGAGGCAATTTTGTCGGGGAGGTCATTTATGAATATCAGGAACAGCAGAGGTCCAAGGATAGATCCCTGGGGCACTCCCGCATTTATATCATATTGTTTAGATGTACGACCGTCGAGGACAACCTGGATTTTTCTCTTATCTAAGAAGGATTTAATTATGTTAAGTATTCTACCAGTGATACCATAAGATCTAATCTTCCTGAGGAGACCCTCATGCCATACCCTGTCAAAAGCCTTAGATATATCTAGAGCTACCGCTCTGCCCTCTCCCGCTTTGTCCAGTGAATGGTATATGCGTTCAGAGATTACAGTGAGGATGTCTGCCGTGGAACGGGCTTGTCTAAATCCATATTGATGGTCGGTCAGAAGTTTAGCATCTGTAAGGTGATGTGTCATCGTTAATTATTTCTTTGACCTAGTTGTAGCACTTTTGATGGTCATGGTCCCAAATCCATGGTGATTGGATTTTAAGGAGACTGCGCAATGGGTGAGCCTTTTCAGTGAAGTTTGGGATATATGGCGAAAGGTAATTTAGCATGCATAGATAACATAATTTCCCTTTGTTTTGTGGGTTTGGCATTTGCTTTATAATGCACACCTTGTCCGGATCTGGTTTAATTCCATTAGAGGCATATATGTTTCTGTTGTGGTCCTGTTTAGGGGGGTCACAATATAAAGGTAAAAGAGTCCTGGTGTTCACTGCAAGCGGTTAAACTATGCATGTGCTCTCTGCTCGATGGTAGAGATGTTTGGTTTACATATTGCCAGACGAATCCATACTATCATAGATATAGGCGTATTAACTACTCCAGAACATCCCCCCTCTGAAGATTTATTTCCCCAAAATATAGTTTTTCTTTCTCGGGTTGACCTCCAAGGGGTCCATCAGTTTCCTTTTTCTGCTGGAACGACATATTTCGATACTAGTTTGAGGGGATTCCAGGTCAAATGCATTGTACAAGAAATCCAACATCTCTTCTTCTGGCGGAGTTTCACTCAAGTCATTTGAAATGCATTTGCATGTCTGGTTCAAGTGTTTCTTATTTTTTTTTTATTTTTTATTTTTTTTTTTAATTAAATTAATTAATATATGAATTACTCATCTGAAAGGATTCCAATAATAAATTAATAATCTCTTTCTACTCTCTCTACAGTTAAATAGTATTACTAATAGTGTTGATATTTTTTTTTGTTTATTATGTTCGACAGTGGTAACACTCTACTCGTTAATAATAGCAGAAGTTCCCTGAACTTGCTTCATACACTCTTAACTTTTGCACCTACTCCACCCTGTGTTCTCCGGATGTAGAATTATTTTGAAAATCAGTTTCTGACGGCGTTTTTGAATCATTACAATGAAAATAGAAATAGACTCCCAGCCGCATTTTCCTGAATTTTTTAATTTATGTTTTTGTTTTTGTTTTCCGCAGGTTTACATTCAACATATGCGCAATAAACAGCCAGACCGTAAACGAATTCTGCTCCTTGCCCCCAAATACAATGAGAATCGCAAGTTCACCAAATGTTTCCACGGCTGGGGAAAATACCGAGAAGTTCTTAACTGAGGATGAGGCTCCCTCTATCCTCCAGCATTCCTCCCACCCTTCTACCTTCCGTCTATCACTCATTTGCTCCATCAACCTACGTCTCCCCGATCCCCTCTCTTTTGACCAAAACTTTGTGGACAAAGTATGCCACAAATTCCCATTTGAACATCAAAACGTCAGGTGTATCGGCATGTAAACAACATGAACGTTATTAATAAATATAAACTATTACTCTTTAAGTGATATTTTTTTCAATAAATATTGATTTTTTTTATACCAACAGATATTAGTGTTTTATGCTTGCGCAATCATCAGTATAGGAAGTGATAATTACTGCTGGTTGAGGGATTCAAACTCAGTCAAGAAAACCACCGTTCCTTTGTGGGCTAACGTTTTTCTTCTTGGTCACCGGCAATTAAACTTATATATATATATATATATATATATATATATATATATATATATACACACACACTTCATTTGTCTTTACATAAACAGTAATGTGTTGCTACACAGTCATGAGCATGTTTCGATCTTCTATTATTTAATAACTAGAGACCTCTTCAGGCAACAACGCTTATATTAAGAAAATCAGTAACAAATTTGCTTATGTATAAACAAATTAAAAGTATACCCTGCTCTACCTCGGTATTGAGCACTCTTGTATTAACCTTGTTATACTTCATTGGTTACCTTGCCTCTGGAAAATAACCACCCCAAATTATATATATGCAGAAAAGAAATCAAGATTGTAAATTAAAAATTTACAATGAAATTTATTGTTTGACATAATACCCCCCCCCCCATTGTTTTTTTTAAGAAATTCTTAATCCGTGAAGTTTCAAGGAATGCTGTTCTTCCCTTCATAGGAATGAAAGATATTAGCAAATTACTAATATCACTGAGCTAAGAATTTGCTGGTTATGGTATTAAATGAAACAGCACTTGTGTATATATATATTTCTTTTAGTCTGTCTACTGAAGTTTTGTATTTTGGAGGAAATGATTGGTATGATGAATAAATCGTGGACGTTGGAATATAGCAAAATTTTTGTTATATATATATATATATATATATATATATAATCAGAATCCTGAGGTGAATAGGAACACAGATTAATTAATCATGTGGTATTGAGTCTTACAGAATATTTTTTTGAGGCAATATTATATGACAATCCCAGCCAAAAAAAGAATAGCTCAATATACTTGATAGAGCAACGGGAATTTATAGTTTCTTTGTTTAAATTTCATTCAGAAAAACATCAATTTTTAGAGTAGAAATTTATTGTTTGAATAAAGAATACAGATCAGATTTTTTTCCCTTAACCCATGAATTTTGGATGGAGGCTCATCTCCTCAGAGAAAAAGTCATTAGCAAATATTAGATCTAATTTGAAATAATATTGTTATTTAGCACATACAAAGAAAATATTGGGGGGGGGGCATAGATAAAGGAAATAGATGTTTTTTTCTTATCTATGTATTTTCTTTATCTATGCCCCCCCCCCAATTTTTAAATATATTTCCTTTGTATGTGCTAAATAACAATATTATTTCAAATTATATCTAATATTTGCTAATGACTTTTCTTGTGAGGAGATGAGCCTACACTGAAATTCCATGGGTTAAAAGAAAAATTTCATCTGTATTCTTTATTCAAACAATAAATTTCTACTCTTAAAATTTATGTTTTTTTTAATGAAATTTAAACAAAAAACTTATATATATATATATATATATATATGCTTATGGGAAAATATGTTTATTAAATTATATTTCATCTTTTATTTAAACCAGTCCTTTAATTTATAAAGTTTGATGTAACTACAGAGCATATACAAATAAATGACAAAACTCCATATTCCAAATTTAAAGATGTTGACCATCTCATTGTTTACTTTTTTGAATGCATGTTGAAATGTTCAATTTTTTAATTAATTCTGCATTTAACTCATCAGAAGAAAATGAACTCAACTTTAAAAGAAAATAAAGGAATATGGGCATGATTTCAAAATCCAAAACTTGGAAGAGATGTTAAAATTCAAACATGACATAAATTGAAAAATAATTGCAACTTGAATTATTTCTTAAAATAAAACACGATTGCAACTTCTCTTCCGATTTTTGGATTTTGTAATCATGCCAATATTGATTTATTTTCTTTTAAAATTGTTAAGTTCCTTCTCTTCTGATGAGTTATGGGTAGAATAAATTCAAAAATTGAAATAATTACCTGAATGATTTTGCGCTACGAAACAGATACTGTCAAGATTTATGCATTTAAACATACTTAAAGAAATAAACGGTAAGATGGTCAACATCTTGAAATTTGAAATATAGACTTTTATCATATATATATATATATATATATCTGTGGAAATATGATTCTTTTAATTATATTTTACTTTTTTTATATACTAATCCTTAGTTTTATGATGTCGACCATCTTACAATTTATTCCTTTAATTGCGTTGACATTTACAATTCTTGCCAGCAACTGTTTCGTAGCTCAAAATCATTGATTTAATTATTATATCAATCAATGAATCTATTTTGCCCTTAACTCATCAGAACAAATAGCAACTATCAGTCCACCAAAAGAAAATAAAATGCATTTGGGCATGATTACAAAATCCGAAAATTGGAAGAGAAGTTGCAATTATTTTTTATTTGATTTTTTATTACACCATTTTGGATTTACAAGTAAAATCACTAAAATTTAAATATTCATATTAATAAATTATAAGCTACTCTTCTAATATATTGAATAAAGTGAGTTTGTTTCTTGATTTTTCTTTTTGATAGTTTTCTTCCTGCAAAATCAATATTTGATTCTGGTTCGCCATTTTTATTGGTGGATCATTGCATTCGATTTAATTCTTTCCTGGAAATACTTTTACTGAATTGGAAACTATCTTAACTCTGTATTCAGCAATATGGAGAGTTACTTCTCTTTGTTTAGAACAAAAAAAAATTTTTTTTGGAAGTCTACAAACAAAGCAAATTACAAATAAAAAATGCTTCCAGTCAACGCTAGTGTACGTCAAGATTGTTTCAGTATTTACTTCAACAGTGTTCAATACATGTGTCGAGTTTAGTAGTAATATAAAATATATACTTATGGCAAGTAAGCTACACGGAAACGTTTGTGCTTCATTCCTGGCGGCAATCATGGGGCTAATTACCTTGTGTGGCTTACTTGCCATAGGTATATTTTTACACTCCTGGTGATGCTAAGGAATGAGGTAATATGATTTATCGAAAAATCATTTACTTAGGTTCCAAGAATTCAACATCAACAATTAATCTATGTACGATCGTTTCTGAGATGATACAAATTTTTATTAAAATAAAATCTTTTAATCAACACAGGGATTAGACATCAAATACAAAATTTGAACATATGATCAAATCTAAATTGAGGGTAGTTAATGGTTTATACGAAAAAGATATTTTTTTTTACTTTAACTGCAACTCAACATTCACCATTAAATTGACGACTTTTAGAAGTTTTGGGGTATGCTGAAAGCAAATATCACATTTAAATTTAGAGCAGACAAGTAATTTTCTGGATATTGAGACCATTATTATCTTGTGTAATCCTTATGTTTTCACTGGCGGCCATGTTTCTTCTCAACTGAAAAGTACTAATGTGTAAGCGTGTTACAAAACATCCTCCCCATGTTAAGAATGGCGAATGCCACTAGCATCCATTGTGTAATACATTGGAAAAAATATCTTAATATCCAGAAAACTACTTGTTTGTGTCAAATTTAAGTTTGATATTCGTTTTCAGCATCCGTGAAAGCTTATAAAAGTTGTCATTTTAAAGGTGACGTTGAGTTGCAGTTAAAATTTTAAATAAATTACCCCCCCCCCCAAAAAAAAAGAAATGATCAATTTTATATTTTATAAATAGCTCTGTCGGATTCATTTCTTCTACAATTGAACTGACTTTATTTTGAACACTAGTGTACTATTTTTACCTTTACTGATTAAAAGTAAGTTGGCTATTTATCTGTCAAAGTTGTTCCAGACTTTCATGAATTATATATATATATATATATATATATATATATATATATATAAATATGAACAAATGATTAATAAAACATGTTAAAAAACATCTTGAAAAAGAGTTAAAAACATATTTAATTTTAAAAAGGAAGCACAAGATAAGTGGATAGTCCTTAATCCGCGGAGTTTCGAAGAAATACTCTCCTTCTCATCAGAGGGCAGGAATTAGCAAAATGCGGGATCGGATTTTGTATGTAAAAGTATTTAATGAAACCACAAGTAAGTCACAGATCTTACTTGGTTAAAAAAAGGGTGAGGTAAGGGGAATAGGAGGTAAAAGAAAAAATGATAAAAAGATTTCACATGAATGGATAGTCCGGTGAAGGGTAAAAAATCCAAGAATGGTAAAATCCAAACACGGTCGAATTAAAAACTTCCAATCCAACAGGTAAGTTCCAAAGGAATCGCGTAACTTGTGGATTGGAAATTTTTAATTCGACCGTGTTTGGATTTTACCATTCTTGGATTTTTTACCCTTCACCGGACTATCCATTCATGTGAAATCTTTTTATCATTTTTTCTTTTACCTCCTATTCCCCTTACCTCACCCCTTTTTTAACCAAGTAAGATCTGTGACTTACTTGTGGTTTCATTAAATACTTTTACATGCAAAATCCGATCCCGCATTTTGCTAATTCCTGCCCTCTGATGAGAAGGAGAGTATTTCTTCGAAACTCCGCGGATTAAGGACTATCCACTTATCTTGTGCTTCCTTTTTAAAATTAAATATGTTTTTAACTCTTTTTTCAAGATGTTTTTAACATGTTTTATTAATCATTTGTTCATATTATAAGTTCTATTTCCTTGTCGGTTTTATTGAGCTTTTACATCTGGTTGAGATTACTTTACTTGTAAATATTAACTCTTTAATATTTATAATATATTTTAAGTTTAGCATTTTGATTACCTTGGTAAACTTATTGTAATTTTTCTTTCTTTATATATATATATATATATATGGGGAAATATGTTTCAATTATATTTCACCTTTTATTTATACAAGTCCTTTAATTTATGAAGGTCGATGTAATTACAGACCATATTGCAAATAAATGACAAAAGTTTATATTCTAAATTTCATGATGTTGACCATCTTACCGTTTATTCCTTTAAGCACGTTGAACATACACAGTTCTTGACAGCAACTGTTTCGTAGCGCAAAATCATTCGTTTAATTATTATATCAATTATCGAATTTATTTCACTCTTAACGCATCAGAATGAAAAACAACTATCAATTTTAAAAGATGACGTAATTAAAAGAAAAAAGAAAACGGAACTGCAACTTCTCTCCCAATTTTTGGATTTTTTAATCATACCCAAATGCATTTTATTTTCTTTTAATGAATTGATAAGTGTTTTTTCTTCTGATGAGTTAAGGGCAGAATAAATTCATGGATTAATATAATAATTGAATGAATGAGTTTGTGCTATGAAACAGGTGCTGTCAAGAATTGTGCCTGTCAACATAATTAAAGAAATAAATTGTAAGATGATCAACATCCTGTAAATTTGGAATATAAACTTTTGTCATTTGCTTGTTATATGCTCTGTAATTACATCGAGCTTCTTAAATTAAGGGTAGGTATGAATAAAAAGTGAAACATAATTAAATAGACATATTAACACATAAACATATATATATATATATATATATATATATATATATTAGATGTATGTGTGTGTTATTTGATAAGGAAAACCGAGAATTAATAAAATGGTAATCAACGTTTCGTCCCTATTTCAGGGGACATCATCAGGATTTTGTAGGAAAAATGTAGAAGAAAACGATTACAGACCACATGCGAGTGAAAAAGGAAAAAATCCTAAAGTCCTTCTCATTCTGGGCAGAATCTATAAATGTGTGTGTGCAGATGTGGTCTGTAATCGTTTTCTTCCACATTTTTCCTACGAAATCCTGAGGATGTCCCCTGAAATAGGGACGAAACGTTGATTACTATTTTATTAATTCTCGGTTTTCCTTCTCAAATAACATAACGTCAATCATCACTTGTATTTTTATTTTATTTTTACTCATATATATATGACAGACTGAAAATATCGTAAAAATAGAATCAATAGAAAAATTTTGATAGATTTTTAAAATTTTAAAATTTAAAAATATTGAGTTTAAAAATTTAAAAATATTGAGTTCGGAAAATTCATTACTGTTTAAAAAAAAAATAAAAATATTTTTATTACTTTTAAAACAACTGTAATAGTTTATTTTGGAAGTATAATCCATAAAGAAAATAAATAACCCACTTTTAACAGAGAAATTACGAGATTTTTATATTGTATTCGCAGTTTCGTGTTAGGGGTGTCAAAAATTCCTACAAAAATTCTGATACTGCTAGACAGACTCTATAGTAGGTATAAAATAGAAAAAGGCTATAATCAGAACGACACGCACTAATCTAAACAAAAATTGGTGAATGGGGGGGGGCATGCTTTAATACAATGTGTTTTTCGTCCAATCACGGAATCATAATTTAAAATTCACAATCTTTTCTGCAATCCAACCACGTCTGACTTATCCATCAAGTCTCTAACTTCCCCTTCCTTCAAAATCTCTTTTTCTCCCTCTTTCTTTCAAATCTCTCTCTCCCTGAATCTCTCTTTATCCTTCTCCTCAATCTCTCATAAATACACAACACTTCAAAACATTATTGTTCAACCTTGTCATGTAAAATAAAAAAAACAAAAACTTTCCTTTATAAAAAAAATAATTTTAGGACAATTCATTTCTAAAAATTAATCCTGCGCTTTTTCGGGTGACATATTTATATACCCCCCTCCCCCAATTTATTTTTTCAAAAACTTTCCACACGCACACGCAAAGTTAACTTTTTACATTGCTATCCATAAAAAACTTTAAAGACTTTCAGCTGTCGTTGCTATCGCAGCCGAACGACTAATTTAACAAAAGCTCTGCATGTTTTTTGTATATTGATTCAGTTTAATGCAAAAATCTTCAATTCGAGAAAAAAAAAAAAAGTAAGAAAAAAAAAGTTTTTTGTTTGATTTTTTTTGTTTGTTTTTATTGTCGTGTTTGTTTTTCTTTTTAATAAAACAAAATTGAATTTTTAATTTGTTTGTGTTTTCAATTTTTTTTTTTTTTTGCATAAAAACAATTTGCATTCATTTTTTTTTTTGTTGTTTATACGACACAGCAAATGAATGCTTTAGAACCTTCCAACTTTCGGGGATCATACCCTGTTAATATATAAAAAATATTGCAACAAATCGGAATCGGTAATATTATTGGAATTGGGAAAATATTACAATTGTTCCAGCACTACTTGTATGAACTCAAGCCAGGTTTTCCTTGATCTGCTATGCACCCTCGTAGCTGGTGTTGTAGTCATGCATGTTTTTTAATTGATGCAGAAGGTGACACACTGTGCATGGCCAAACCTCCTGATCCGCCGAGCATGCAAGGCATCCAAAATCCCACCAAGAGAAAATTTCTGATAGAGTACGTCTGAAGGGATTCTCTCTAGTTTGCTGTTGCATATCATCATGATTAGCAGGTTTTGGTATTTCCGGTGCTGTGATCGTCCTGCACTGAAGGTTGAGCAACATCTTGCGTCTGTTTTCCATGCAGTCCGATCCAAAGCGTTGATAGCAGCCATGTTGCAAACATTCAAGTTATTTTGTACACACTCAAGCTACAAGGTGCCTTCAATAAGTTTCCAGACAAATTAAAATTGTCGTAGACTCTTGAAAATGAAATATGTTATTGCTATACATCTTATGAGATGACTGACCAATTTTTATGGTTTCAGGTTCAAATGAACAGCTACAGCAGGAATTGGAATACACCCTACTAAAGCCTAATTGTCACAGCTGGTGAATTTTAAAAACGCAATCTTGACACGGGGACACTTTAGAAGAACAATATGCAATAAAATTTTGTTTTAAACTTGGAAAAAAAATGCCACAAAAACGCATGGAATGCTTCAGATTGCTTTTGGACCATCTTGCATGAATCAAGCATCAGTTTTTGAGTGGCATAAGAGATTCAAGGAAGGCAGGGAGTCTGTGAAGGATGCTGAGAGATGTGGGATGAGTAAGCAAGTCAGAACAGCAGAGTAGATTGGCCAAATAAAGAATTTCATAGATAAAAACTGTTGTGTATCTATGGAGACAATAAGTGCACAGTTTGATATCAGTGTAGGAACTGTACACAATTATTTGCAAGAAACTGAAGAAGCGAAAGATTTGTGCAAAGGATGCTCCATCCTTGCCGTAGACTATTTGGATTAAGATGGGCATCAAGACAGTTCCTCATTCCCCCCCCCCCTATAGTCCAGAGTTTGTTCCCTGTGACTTTTTGTTATTTCCTAAGTTCAAGAAAAACTTTAGAAGCTCTCATGAGGCTGCCAGAAATTGTTGGAATGATACAACAAGTGCATTGCAGCCGGAGGAGATTACTTTGAAGTGGACTAGAGTTTCATGTGTGTACTATCAATAAAAGTAGCCATATGAAAAATGTCTGGAAACTTATTGAAGGCACCGCGTATCACATTAGGTTTCCCTGTGTGCTTTTGTGTTGTTCCAGGAGGTGTACTTGGTCAAACGACCTAAGACATTGAGCAAAACCAAATTTGAAATCTTAATGCGAATAGCTCAAAACTCATTCCTGACGCAGCTGACTATCTATAGAAGAGTGTTTTTTTTTTTTTTTTTGTAGGGGGAGGGGGTTACATTGGGGGTCACCACTTATCAAGGCCCGGAGGCCACTCGAGGATAAGGGTTATTGAGTGAACAGTAGTCAATGGGATAATATTGTAATAATCGTTAGTAATGGAAGGATTACTTAAAGGGACGGTTCATCAAGAATTTGTTTATGTTGGACTTGAAGGCAACCAAGTTATAATCAGCTGGGAAACAGGGAAACAGAAGAGAGTTCCACAGGCGTGCAGTTCTAGGAAAGAAGTTTTGTTCATGGAATCTACGTTTTGATTTAGGCACAGTCAAAGAGTGGGGAAAATTATTGACGGTGGTTTCAGCTAGACGAGTGTTTTTCGGGAAAGATTGGCGAGAAGGGACCAGAGATTGGAGCTCGGACGAGCACTTGCTATGGAAATAATGCTAAAACAAAGACAGGCTTGCAACGCCTCTTCTGTGGGAAAAAGGTTGCAGGGAAGAGGAAAAGGCATCAACAACGACGACATACTGCTTCTCAGTCATCAAAGAAAGAAGACAACAATTGGAGTTGTGTTTCTTTTGCATTTGTGATTTATTTTTTTTTTTGTGAACCAGTGTGCACCCCCTCGGCTGTCGTTGATGTGGAAGATGACAACACAACAACTGAAAGAGAATACGACCACAGAAACAGCACTGGGGTCAGCGATTGCCAAACGAGGGGCAGTATGTTGTTGCCCAACACTCTTATATAGATCGTGAGCTGCGTCAGGAATGAGTTTTGAGTTCTTTGCATTAGGTGTAATGTGCATCCAGGAGATAAGCGCCCGCGTGTTTGCGTGGTGTGTGGGTGCGTAAGAGAGACGGACGAAAAGGAAAGACTTACCTCAAGACCGGCTCAGCGTCACCGACCGAAAATAGATAAAAAAAGATCAAGATGGCGGCTGCCGTCTTTTGTAAAGGATGATATCTCGCAAAGTCACACGAATTCTCGCAATATGCAAATTTAGCCGGCCTACAACGACCATAAAAGCGGGTGATGAAAAAGATGTTGGGAGAGCGACGATTGAGTTGGTCGGGGAATCGTGTTGCTGTTGCTTCTCGTGCCGTGTGAGGATATCTTACAGTTGTTGGGTCCGGTCTGAGTAACCGTTCGCGTCCGTCTAGGCACCTTGTTAACCGTGCAGAACCGGTGTATACTGGTTATTGAATTACTGCAACATTTATAACATCTTTTCCTGATCTTACCGTGTTAAAGAGAGAGTCGGGCGCCATCTTGAATTTTTCCTTATACATCTACAGCGGGTGCAGTAATTTTTTTTTTAAAGGACTTTCCTTACACATTTTTGTCTACATTAGGATTTAAAATTTGGTTTCACTTAAGTTAGTTAAGAGAGTGAAGCTTCTTACACTAATAACTTCTTTCCGCCAACTTCTTGCCTTTGGAATTCCCTCCCTGCTACTTGTTCCCCTGACTGTACCAATATGCAGAAAGTTAAATCTAATGTGAACAAACATCTTGCTGCATAACTCCCCACTTAGAATGATTTTAATTCACAGTAGCCCTTTAAATCTCAGTAGTAATATGCCTTGTCTGGATAATTCACAAATAATAAAAAAAAAAAAAAAATTGGGATGAGGGAGCCATAATTTCAAAAAGGTTGGGAACAAATAATTTCGATTGTTAAACAAGAAATAATGATCCCATTCAACATCTGACCCAATAATTTCTCTGGGGTCATTTCGGGCGTGGCTAATAAAATGTGAAACTGCCAGTCTCATCTCCTCTCCCCTCCTCACTCTCTTTCTTTTTCTCTTTTTTTCTTACTCTCTGTTTCTCTTTCTTTCTTTCTTTCTTTCTTTCTTTTTCTTCCCCCTTCTCCCTTTCATCAGCTGATGTAACATAATTTATGGGTGGGGTTTCAAATTTTATGACTAGTGACTCGACCACACCCGTTTTGGGTGTGACAATTTTCTCTCAACTAAGGAAAGCAGTTTCGGCTATTTTTTTTTTTTAATTTAATTTTATATTTAAAAATAATTATTTTTTATTTGTCGGAATTTTTTCGGCTATTCGAAAGAAAAAGTTGCATGCAAATATTTTTTTAGAGTTTCACAAAAAATATAATTTCTCATATTATTTGAGCCCTGGATTTGACCTTAAACTATATCCGATGGTGAGGCTCCAGCTGTCGGTCTTTGGGGAGTGTGGAGCCACCCTTTAATTGCCATTGCTCCCAGGTCCACTCTGACCTGGAGTGGTAGTACCTGTTAGGGTCCCAACTATGGGTTAAATAGAAACCGACTTGAAAAAAAAATACATATTCTATTAAAAATTTTTTCTTCAAAATCACTGGATTCGGCATTAAATAACCTAAAAAGGGTTGATATGCCGTAAAACAAAAACAACCAACCAATCATATTATTTGGATCATTTGGACTACTGTTCTCATCTTGAGTGTTATTCTCACAACGTTTTGGTCGATGTAATCTCCAACCTTCTTCAGGTGTATCTTGTCAAACTCAAAAATCTGCACGGAATTTTGAACGGACCCCTTTGTTTAATTCACAGAGGTGGCATGTTCTCATTCTGTCAGCCTCGTCTACGTTCTGTTGAGATCATGTTTATCAGTTGATGTCAGCTCATCTTCATCTCCTAAGACTCAATCTGATCTCTAGAAGTGTAAGCCATGTTTAGTTTCATAAAAGTTTCAGATGGTTCGTTGTTTTAAACAAGTCTTGAGAGGTGACTGGTTTGCAGTAGACAGAACAGTTTCCGATGGTTCGTTGTTCTAAACAAGTTTGGAGAGGTGACTTGTTTGCAGTAAACAGTTCCACAGAGCGAAATATTCTTACCGTGTCGAGACGGCGGGGGGGGGGGAACATGTGAAATTGCTACAGAAAAGGTTTAATATTTATGAAGCAATTCTGGTTTCTGATTGGTTGGTAGCAGAACGTGAATTAATTCGATTCGTCAGTTCCTAGCAGCATCGTTTATACATAGAATCGTTCGACTGTGTTCAAAATATTGCAACATGATCCAAGCCATGATATGCCTTCAACTTTATCTAACTTGCAACTCCTCTCAATTCTAATTGTTATCAACTGAGCACAAACCCAAAACTATCTGCAATTGTTGCAAAACTCACCACTACACCTAATACTGCCCGTAAATTAACTTTAAATATGTTCCATCTTTTATCCACTACACCTTGCAGATCTAAAACTAACTCTAAAATATATTGACCAGTTATTAGCTCCGGTTCACTGCCACACCTTGATTAACAATCCCATTTTAACTTTCTTTTGTGTTCCTTTCCCCTTAGCGAGTGCAACCTTGGCGTGGTTAGGGGCTTGCGTGTCTCTAGGACCTGGATAGCTATGCTGGTGGGAGATTCCTCTCCTGGTAGGGTCACCCAAGCCAGACAGGTTGTAGGATAGAGATCAGACTAAGAGCACTCACTGGTCCTCCAGGTTGGCGGTCAGAATAGTGCGAACAATCCAATTCTGTAAAAGAAAGAAAGTAATAGAAATCGCAACGACATCATCTGTAGACTTCTTGGCCCGGGAAGGGTCCTCTCTAGTAGAGTTCATGATGCGAGTGTGCACCGACAAAACGAAGCATTGAGGCTGAGACCAGGGATGCCGAAATGACATGGGCCAAACTGAACCGGACCGGTCAGAACCGGGTCCGTTGGAGGAGCGTTGTTGTGACCCTATGTTCCTCAAGGAATCAAGAGGCCTAAACTAAAAACTAAACTTTGCGTTCCTTGGTGAAGAACTTCCTCTCTATTGTTCTGCTGATAAACTTGTTTCCTCTTTTTGTTATATTTTTTCTTTTTTTTTTTACTTACTTCATAAAATTTGGAGGGGGAAAACATTTATAGTCCCAGCATATTTTTGAAAAACCTTCATGTGAGAGACACTGATATGGTTCTTTATTGCTATTTTTTTACAGACAATACGACGGAAGCGGCAGGTTGGGATGATCTAAAAGGGTTACCATAATTAAAGCCATCTCAGCGCATTCACTCATTGGTGATGATTCAACGAACCGGCATGTGTCATAGTGCAGTCATCTATCCACTGAGAACCAAAGCCAATGTCTCACAAGTAGGATTATTATACTCGCTACAACAATGTCATCCAACAAGCTAATCTAGCGAGAGAATTAATATTAGAATTTCAGAATGTGAGAGATGATATGATTATTTCCCGTCTTTTTTCCGTCTTGATTAAAAATATTAATTGTCTGTATTTTTGAGATGAGGTGTTTTCATTGATTGAGATTGTCGGACTGACTTCCTCATCTTGGTTGTTATTGTCACAACGTTTCGGCCGTTTGGCCCTCCGGCCTTCATCAGGTGTTTTGTATCAAACTGGGGAACCGTTTGTTAGGAGTCTCGAACCCAACCCTTGATTATTATTACGGGGGTACCATGTTCGGACTCCAGCTAGGCTCTGGGACATAGTTGCTGATTCTCTGTTTTGAATGTTACTTTTTCACTGCCTTCGTTCAGGATTGAACTCAGCACCTTTGGGTAACTGTAAACTTTGATACAACGTCTAGGACCACTCGGCCATATGTTACTAGGACAATTCTTAGTTGTTTTTTTTTGTTTTTTTAATAATAATAAAGGGTTGGGTTCGAGATTCCTAACAAACGGTTCACCAGTTCGATACAAAACACCTGATGAAGGCCGAAGGGCAAAACGGCCGAAACGTTGTGACAATAACAACCAAGATGAGGAAGTCAGTCCGACAATCTCAATCATTGATTAACAATCTTCCTTGTGTGTATCTTGGTGAACAACTTCCTCTTCATTGTTCTGCTGATAAACTTATTTCTGCTTTTTTTTTTTTTTCTCACTTCGTAAAACTTTGAGGGGGGGGAACGTCAATAGTATCACTATATGATATTTGTGTAAAACCTCCAAATGAGAGGCGCAGATATGCCTTTTTAGGATTGCTAGTTTTTTTTACAGACAATACGACGAAAGTAGCAGGTGTTATGATGATTTGAAGGGTTACCATCATCAAAGCCACCCAAGCGCACAGCACGTGTCATGGTTTGGTCATCCAACCACTGAAAACTTTATCAAATTGACTTTAAGAATGTTATTAAAATGAATGATGTAGTGCTTATTAAAAATTCAGCCAAGTCTCAAACTTATTGGTCTTTAGGTTGAGTTGTTGAGGTTATAGTTGGCAGCGATAATTGTAGAAGATCTGCCAATGTTAAGAAACCAGATGATAATCTTCAGTCACATTCTCTCAAACATTTGTTTCCTTTGGAGCTGTCGATAACTCATTCTCACCAAACAGATATTCCTTCCGAAGAAGTTACGGAAGGGAATGGTATTTTAGACAGTACTAACGCAGCTCCTACCAATAGTTCTACTATGGAAATTAATTCTAGATCTAGCAGAAAAAAAAAAATTAGAATTTGTAGATCCAACAATGACTATCTTTGGAACTGATATGGAGAGTATTTTTGATTTGGTGTTATTTTGCCGTAGATTGAGATATGGCCACATCTAATGTTGATGAAGTTGAATTAAAGAAACTTTTCTTTTTTCTTTCTTTTTTTTTTTTGACAGGCAATTTTCAAAATTTATTTTAAATAAAAAAATAAACAATTACATTTAAAATACCCTCGATTTTGATTAATGTTTGCCATTTTTATGATATTGTGAACGCTGCTGTTTTTTTTTGTATTAATTGAATATTTTTACCAATTTTTTATATAAATTATATTAATTGAATATTTTTATCAATTTTTTTATATAAATTATATTAATTGACTATTTTTATCAATTTTTTATATAAATTATATTAATTGAATATTTTTATCAATTTTTTATATAAATTATATTAATTGACTATTTTTATCAATTATATTAATTGTATATCTTTATCAATTTTTTATATAAATTATATATTAATTGAATATTTTTATAAATTTTCTATATAAATTATATTAATGGAATATTTTATCAATTTTCTATATAAATTATATTAATTGACTATTTTTATCAATTTTTTATATAAATTATATTAATTAAATATTTGTATCAATTTTCTATATAAATTATATTAATTGAATATTTTTATCAATTTTTTATATAAATTATATTAATTGAATATTTTTATCAATTTTTTATATAAATTATATTAATTGAATATTTTTATCAATTTTTCATATAAATTATATTAATTGACTATTTTTATCAATTTTTTTATATAAATTATATTAATTGAATATTTTTATAAATTTTTTATATAAATTATATTAATTGACTATTTTTATCAATTTTTTATATAAATTATATTAATTGAATATTTTTATAAATTTTTTATATAAATTATATTAATTGAATATTTTTATCAATTTTTTATATAAATTATATTAATTGAATATTTTTATCAATTTTTTATATAAATTATATTAATTGAATATTTTTATCAATTTTTTATATAAATTATATTAATTGAATATTTTTATAAATTTTTTATATAAATTATATTAATTGACTATTTTTATCAATTTTTTTATATAAATTATATTAATTGAATATTTTTATAGATTTTTTATATAAATTATATTAATTGACTATTTTTATCAATTTTTTATATAAATTATATTAATTGAATATTTTTATAAATTTTTTATATAAATTATATTAATTGAATATTTTTATAAATTTTTTATATAAATTATATTAATTGACTATTTTTATCAATTTTTTATATAAATTATATTAATTGAATATTTTTATCAATTTTCTATATAAATTATATTAATTGACTATTTTTATAAATTTTCTATATAAATTATACTAATTAAATATTTGTATCAATTTTCTATATAAATTATATTAATTGACTATTTATATCAATTTTTTATATAAATTATATTAATTAAATATTTGTATCAATTTTCTATATAAATTATATTAATTGACTATTTTTATCAATTTTTTATATAAATAATATTAATTAAATATTTGTATCAATTTTCTATATAAATTATATTAATTGACTATTTTTATCAATTTTTTATATAAATTATATTAATTGAATATTTTATCAATTTTATTATATAAATTATATTAATTGACTATTTTTATCAATTTTTTATATAAATTATATTAATTGAAAATTTTTATCAATTTTTTATATAAATTATATTAATTAAATATTTGTAAATTTACTATATAAATTATATTAATTAAATATTTGTATCAATTGTTTATATAAATTATATTAATTGACTATTTCTATCAATTTTTTATATAAATTATATTAATTGAATATTTTATCAATTTTCTATATAAATTATATTAATTGACTATTTTTATACATTTTTTTTTATTATATTAATTAAATACTTGTATCAATTTTTTATATAAATTATATTAATTGAATATTTTTACCAATTGTTTATATAAATTATATTAATTGACTATTTTTATCAATTTTTTATATAAATTATATTAATTAAATATTTGTATCAATTTTCTATATAAATTATATTAATTGAATATTTTTATCAATTTTTTATATAAATTATATTAATTGAATATTTTTACCAATTTTCTATATAAATTATATTAATTGAATATTTTTATCAATTTTTTATATAAATTATATTAATTAAATATTTTTATCAATTTTCTATATAAATTATATTAATTGACTATTTTTATCAATTGTTTATATAAATTATATTAATTAAATATTTTATCAATTTTCTATATAAATTATATTAATTGACTATTTTTATCAATTTTTAATATAAATTATATTAATTGACTATTTTTATCAATTTTTTATATAAATTATATTAATTAAATATTTTATCAATTTTCTATATAAATTATATTAATTGACTATTTTTATCAATTTTTAATATAAATTATATTAATTAAATATTTTATCAATTTTCTATATAAATTATATTAATTGAATATTTTTATCAATTTTTTATATAAATTATATTAATTGAATATTTTTACCAATTTTCTATATAAATTATATTAATTGAATATTTTTATCAATTTTTTATATAAATTATATTAATTAAATATTTTTATCAATTTTCTATATAAATTATATTAATTGACTATTTTTATCAATTGTTTATATAAATTATATTAATTAAATATTTTATCAATTTTCTATATAAATTATATTAATTGACTATTTTTATCAATTTTTAATATAAATTATATTAATTAAATATTTTATCAATTTTCTATATAAATTATATTAATTGAATATTTTTATCAATTTTTTATATAAATTATATTAATTGACTATTTTTACCAATTTTCTATATAAATTATATTAATTGAATATTTTTATCAATTTTTTATATAAATTATATTAATTAAATATTTTTATCAATTTTCTATATAAATTATATTAATTGACTATTTTTATCAATTGTTTATATAAATTATATTAATTAAATATTTTATCAATTTTCTATATAAATTATATTAATTGACTATTTTTATCAATTTTTAATATAAATTATATTAATTGACTATTTTTATCAATTTTCTATATAAATTATATTAATTGACTATTTTTATCAATTTTTTATATAAATTATATTAATTAAATATTTTATCAATTTTCTATATAAATTATATTAATTGACTATTTTTATCAATTTTTAATATAAATTATATTAATTAAATATTTTATCAATTTTCTATATAAATTATATTAATTGAATATTTTTATCAATTTTTTATATAAATTATATTAATTGAATATTTTTATCAATTTTTTATATAAATTATATTAATTGAATATTTTTATCAATTTTCTATATAAATTATATTAATTGAATATTTTTATCAATTTTTTATATAAATTATATTAATTGAATATTTTTATCAATTTTAAATATAAATTATATTAATTGAATATTTTTACCAATTTTCTATATAAATTATATTAATTGAATATTTTTATCAATTTTTTATATAAATTATATTAATTGAATATTTTTATCAATTTTTTATATAAATTATATTAATTGAATATTTTTATCAATTTTCTATATAAATTATATTAATTGAATATTTTTATCAATTTTCTATATAAATTATATTAATTGAATATTTTTATCAATTTTAAATATAAATTATATTAATTGAATATTTTAACCAATTTTCTATATAAATTATATTAATTGAATATTTTTATCAATTTTTTATATAAATTATATTAATTAAATATTTTTATCAATTTTCTATATAAATTATATTAATTGACTATTTTTATCAATTGTTTATATAAATTATATTAATTAAATATTTTTATCAATTTTCTATATAAATTATATTAATTGACTATTTTTATCAATTTTTTATATAAATTATATTAATTAAATATTTTATCAATTTTCTATATAAATTATATTAATTGACTATTTTTATCAATTTTTTATATAAATTATATTAATTAAATATTTGTAAATTTACTATATAAATTATATTAATTAAATATTTGTATCAATTTTTTATATAAATTATATTAATTGACTATTTCTATCAATTTTTTATATAAATTATATTAATTGAATATTTTATCAATTTTCTATATAAATTATATTAATTGACTATTTTTATACATTTTTTTTTATTATATTAATTAAATACTTGTATCAATTTTTTATATAAATTATATTAATTGAATATTTTTACCAATTTTTTATATAAATTATATTAATTGACTATTTTTATCAATTTTTTATATAAATTATATTAATTAAATATTTGTATCAATTTTCTATATAAATTATATTAATTGAATATTTTTATCAATTTTTTATATAAATTATATTAATTGAATATTTTTACCAATTTTCTATATAAATTATATTAATTGAATATTTTTATCAATTTTTTATATAAATTATATTAATTAAATATTTTTATCAATTTTCTATATAAATTATATTAATTGACTATTTTTATCAATTGTTTATATAAATTATATTAATTAAATATTTTTATCAATTTTCTATATAAATTATATTAATTGACTATTTTTATCAATTGTTTATATAAATTATATTAATTGAATATTTTTATCAATTTTTTATATAAATTATATTAATTGAATATGTTTACCAATTTTCTATATAAATTATATTAATTGAATATTTTTATCAATTTTTTATATAAATTATATTAATTAAATATTTTTATCAATTTTCTATATAAATTATATTAATTGACTATTTTTATCAATTGTTTATATAAATTATATTAATTAAATATTTTATCAATTTTCTATATAAATTATATTAATTGACTATTTTTATCAATTTTTAATATAAATTATATTAATTAAATATTTTATCAATTTTCTATATAAATTATATTAATTGAATATTTTTACCAATTTTCTATATAAATTATATTAATTGAATATTTTTACCAATTTTCTATATAAATTATATTAATTGACTATTTTTATCAATTTTTTATATAAATTATATTAATTAAATATTTTTATCAATTTTCTATATAAATTATATTAATTGAATATTTTTATCAATTTTTTATATAAATTATATTAATTAAATATTTTATAAATTTTCTATTTAAATTATATTAATTGACTATTTTTATCAATTTTTTATATAAATTATATTAATTGAATATTTTATCAATTTTCTATATAAATTATATTAATTGAATATTTTTTATCAATTTTTTATATAAATTATATTAATTGAATATTTTTATCAATTTTTTTATGAATTATATTAATTGAATATTTTTATCAATTTTTTATATAAATTATATTGATTAAATATTTTAATCAATTTTTTATATAAATTATATTAATTGACTATTTATATCAATTTTTTATATAAATTATATATTAATTGAATATTTTATCAATTTTCTATATAAATTATATTGATTAAATATTTGTATCAATTTTATTAATTGAATATTTTTATCAATTATATTAATTGAATATCTTCAGAATTTATTTGGAATGGCTTTATTTCATTTAAAATAGATGGGCTCAGCAAACAAAGAACTGTATCCATCGTGAGAAAAATATATTTTCAACTTAATTAACTGTACGCATAATGAGAAAAATATCTTTAAATTTTGAAATTAAAGAAAAAATATTCCCAATCTTAAATATATTGCAATAAACAAATCCGTTTACTGCTTTCTGAATTAGAATAAAATTAAAAATGGAAAAAAATCGCTTGAATCATTATTTAACTCGTGCATCAATTGAACAAGAAATTTATTTTTAAAAAAAGCAAGCTACTAAGTCTCATCCCTTTACAGTAGAGATCCCTAGGTGCAAGAAAGCCTTTTACTCCAATAGTTTCTTCCCCAGAACTGCGGGTCTTTGGAACTCCCTTCCGGGATTCTGCTTTCCCAACTGCAATGATATGCAGAAGTTCAAGTGTAATGTTAACAAACATCTTTCTACTCTTCTCCCTTCATAATGACCCCGCTAATTAATTCCCTAATAGTAGCCCCCTGCTTCAAAGTGGCACTGTGCCTTGTTTGGGGTGAAAATTGAATTAAAAAAAAAAAAAAAAAAAAGATAATGCATACAGGTCCGAATGTGATTCATCAGAAAGAAATATTTAACACAACAAAAAAAATCCACTACAGTTTTTAGTTTTTTTACAGAAACAACAATTCTGGATCAATGCTTTGAGTGTTTGTGTATTTTCTTTGCTACATTAATTTTTTTTTTTAGCAGGCGACATTTTCTTTTAGAATAAAGATCTCTTCTTTTTTCTTTTTTTTTTTTTTTGCTTTTAAAAATGTTTACAAAGAACGATGCAAACAATTTTTTTTTTAATGAAAGAGTTATTATTTTCTTTTCTTCTTGAAATCTGTTGGAAAATCTATTGAAAATAGCTCTTTTGGTTTTTGTTTTCTTCTTTTCGGAAAACTTGCCAGGAAATTAAAAAAAAAAAAAAAAAACAGTTCAGAGTCGCCCTTTGCTCAACAAAAAAAAAGTTTGTAAAATTTATTTTTTTTTTACAAAGGAGTCAACACTTATCAAGGCTCGACGGCCACTTGAGGATAAGGATTAATGAATGTACAGTAGTCAATGGGACAATATCATAGTAATAGTAATTGGATTACTTAAGGACGACTCATCAAGAATTTGTTCACATTGGACTTGAAGACGATCAAATTTTAATCAGCTGGAAAGTAGGGAAATGGAAGAGAGTTCCACAGGTGTTCAGTTCTAAGAAAGAAGCTTTGTTCATGGAGTCTACATTTAGGTTTAGGCACAGATAAAGGGTGGAGGAAATTATTATTAGTCGTTTCAGCTAAACGAATGTTTTTCATGAAAGTTTGGAGAAGGGGAGCATAGATTGGAGCTCAGACGAGCACTTGCCATGAAAATAACGATAAAGCAGCGATAGGCTCGCAACATCTCTTCTGTGAGAAAACGGTTACAGGAAAGAGAAAAGGGCATCCCCCACTAGGCTATGAAGTCTATTTTGAACTCTTTCAAGGCAGAATAAGATCTTTCTAGCAGCTCCTGCCCAGATGTGGCAACAGTACTCCATCCTTGGACGTACTTAATTCCTATACAGGTAGAGAATTGCATCAGCAGTGAGATATCTACTGGAGTGGTAGAACGATCCCACCATTTTTCCAATAGTCTTGGCAATGGATTTGATGTACGTGTTCCATCTCAAATCAGAGTAAAGGTCAGCCCCAAAAGCTTGTCAAAACATGGAGCCTTCCCATGATGAGAGCCATTCATCTCAATTAATGCCAGATGGGGATCAGAGCGTTGATGATGTAAAGATAGAAGCTTAGTTTTAGATGCATTAAAATTAACCAGCCACCTCTTTCACCATTGCACCACATGATCAAGATCAGAGGAGAAAGAATCAGAGAGAACTTGGTCGTTTATGGCCTTTGAAGTATTGCCATAGATGGTAGTGTCGTCAGCATAAATGTCTATTAATGTGCTGTTAACATGTAGACTTTTACAACTGCATTGAATTTGAAGCAAATAGATGTAAGGATATAGAAAATTTCCTTCCTTTCTTTTCCTATCGAATTAACATTATTTTTTTTTTACTTTAAATCAAATGTCAAAGAAAATTACTCTTTCATCTTTCGGTTTCCATGTTGAGGGATTATACAGCAAATTGAGACAATGTGCGAACCGAAAATAAAGCATTCTTCACCAGTCATACTCTTGTTCCTCATTTTCGGACTCTTGCTACCATTACATATATATTATTTTCCTAGTTTAAATAATCTATATTTCATTGAGATAATTAGATATCAGACATATGTAATTTGAATATGTAAAAAATTAACTAAATATTGACAACAATCGTCAACCCTTATGGCAACCAGTTTCTGCTGGAAGTATTTTGATGTCAATCCCAAGAATAAGAATATCGCTGCCTGCAAATTATGTCAAACCATCACAGCAACGGTGGCAAATCAGCAAAATCTTTCACAATGACTATAAACCATCTTAGAAATATTCATTCAAAAGAAACAAGTTGCAAATAAGAAAAGGAAGCACAATGGATATTCAGGGACAGACATTCCAGGAACAAGTGGCAGCAACTATGAGCCTCCAGTTGAAACACAAAACTACTATAGAATCAATATTGGCCATAAAGAAAGCTTGGAATACTAATGATCACAGGTCACAAGAGATCCATTAAATGAGAAGAGAAATGATTGCTGTTGGTATTCAACCATATGCTGTAAGATCTGACATTGGATTTTATAGGCTTATTGCAAAACTTTGTTCAAATTACAGCATTCCAATTCATAATCGTACCCTATTTTCAAAAGAGGGAAGATATAACATATGAGAAATATTTGGAATCAAGTCTCCCCTTGCTGTTATTTCAGATCATTTGAAACCATAGCAGCAAGTTTTAGTCTCCCCTCCATCAAGGCCAGAGGTGTGTGGGAAATATCAGATATTTTGTGATATATATGCAAAACTAGGAAAACAAACGACTATGATTGAAATATTTTATGACTGTAAAAAAGCGCTAAAAATAGGCTCTGGATGATGAATGATCCCCTTAATGGATGACATGCTCATATCTTTGGTTCTATGGGACGAAACGACACAAAAATTTGTAGGCTTTTTGAAGATTATAATACTAATCTATACTTAAAATTTTATGACAATTGGTAAAAAGAACCTATATTTTCAAACCAATAAAATATGTCCAAATTTGCCTATATTTGTATATATAGTGTCCTGGCAGGCTAGTTTCAGTTTTGCTGCTTTGGGATGAATTTTGCTTAAGACTTTTTTTGCTTGGTTTGTCCCCTATGGTCTTGCCAGGCCACTAATACATGTTTATACATATATATATGCATACATGTTTACACACACACATATATATATATATGCATATATTTACACACAAACACGTGTGTGTATATGTATAGATATATATGTATAAACATGTATATATACATATATACATATATATGTATAAACATGCATATATATGTATCAATGTATGTATATATGTATGTATATATATGTGTATATTTGCATAAATATGTATGCATATATGTAAATTTATATATAATAAGACAAGAGTATGAAATGAAGACACAAAACTATATATAGGTAGATATAGAGTGAATCATTTATTTAATAGTGGAATACAGGCAAAATTTGGGGGATAGACGGGACTCTTTATGCCAGGGCATTTCGAAGCCTAACGCTACTCATCAGAAGAGCAGAGAAGGTGCTAGGTAGCATGGGGGAGATGCGGCGTCTAGCGTAAGGTTCGTTAGGGATAAAAAGGATAAGAGGAGTTATAGAGTGCTGGGGGAAGCTTTAATGAATTCTAAATAAATAAGGAGAAGCTTATTATATATAGTATGATATATAAGAATATAAATTGTCTTTAACATAATATTGAGATTAAGGGGTATATGTATTATTGTTGAATAGGGGGCGTATTGCTGCTGTGTGGTATTGTTGAGCTTGATTTTATCCGGTTAAGTCTCCTTTTATGGAATTGATCTTTCTCTTTTCCTTTTACTTAAAGCTAAATTTATATATATAAATTTACATACGTTTATGACAGCCCCTTTAAGAAATTCGTTTCTTATCGTTGAGCAATTTCAGTTGAATTAAAGTCGGTCAACTTAGCTCTTATGCATAGATCATCGTATAACGATTAGATCACTCTCTGACTGACGTAATGAACATTTAAAATTAAAAAGGTTTAAATTCGACGTTATTTCACGCGGTTAATGGTAGCCGAATGGATTAGGTCTTCGCTAACCGAGCCAGAGATGTCTCGTGATGCGGGGTTCGAATCGTTCGACTGGTATTAATCGTGACACCCTGCACTGAAGATTCCCGAAAGGATAAAACACTAGTGTCTGTAGGTATTTAATTATTATAGCAAAAAAATAATTATATATATATATATATATATATATATATATATATATATATATATATATATGTATATAAATTTACATATATATATATATATATAAATTTACATACATATATAAATTTACATATATATATATATAAATTTACATACATATATATATAAATTTACATATATATATATATATTTACATATATATATATTTACATATATATATATATTTACAAATATATATATATATAAATTTACATATATATATATAAATTTACATATATATATATATATATAAATTTACATATATATATAATTACATATATATATATATTTACAAATATATATATATAAATTTACATATATATATATATAAATTTACATATATATATATATAAATTTACATATATATATATAAATTTACATACATATATATATATATATATATAAATTTACATACATACATATATATATAAATTTACATACATATATATATATATATAAATTTACATACACATATATATATATATATAAATTTACATATATATATATATATTTACATATAATATATATATATATAATTTACATATATATATATATATTTACATATATAAATTTACATACATATATATATATATATATATATAACTTTACATACATATATATATATATATATATAACTTTACATACATATATATATATATATATAACTTTACATACATATATATATATAACTTTACATACATATATATATATATATGTATGTAAAGTTATATATATATATATATATATAACTTTACATACATACATATATATATATATATATATATATATATATATATATATATATATATATATATATATATGTAATGTAATGGCAAGCAATCTACGAAAGATTAATGCAAGCAACAGTAAATGTAGTCACTAGTTATGTCTTCTCTGTGCCAGCCTCTCGAACCAAAGGTTCTCAAGTCCTTCGCCACCTTTTACTCGGCACGCCTCCATGCTAGTCTATCTTCAGCTAGCTCCTCCCACACATTCACATCGAGGCCAAGAGCAATCAGATTCCATTTGGCCACGTTTTCAAAGCGCAGCACCAGGCGACTGCGACTTCTTGATCCATTTGCCTGTTCGCTGTAGAGAATATCCTTAGGGAGCCATCCATATATATTAAGGGACAAAATTTTAAAACCTAACATTTGTTAGAAATAACAACTGTGAAAAACTGAAATTTTAACAACTGATAGACGTTATCATCCATAATAACATACTAAAGTTTGAATCATTTGCAAAAGATAGAAAAAGAATTATAACAATTGTTTATTTATTTTCAAAATAAGACCGTCCAAAAGCAAGGGACAAAATTGAGAAAAACAATGTAAACAGTATGCTATATTCAATTTTTTTGATTTCCTCTAAAGAATAAGTCTTACTTTGTCATTTGTAGACGTTGCATCAGCGGCCTCATGGCGAAATACCAAAAATTTATTACTCTGTGAGACAAGCTATTATGAAGCTGCACAAGGAAAAGCACACCATTAGAGAGATTTCAGAGAAAGTGAAACGTTCCAAGAGTGTTGTAGGCAGGGTTGTTAAATCCTACAATGATACTGGTAAAATAGTTAGTGCTTTTAAAACCGGCATACTCCGCAAAACTTTGGCAAAAGAAGATCGAATAATGCAGCGTATGTCATATAAGGACCGTTTTAAGTCTTGCACAGAAATTAAAAGGGTTATGAATAGTACCTCATGTTAATGCGTTAAGACAGACTGTTTCTAGACGACTGCAAGAAATAGTGCTGTTTAATCGAACCCCAGGGAAGAAATCACTTGTTAGTTCGAAGAATAAAAAGAAGAGATTAGAGTTTGCAAAGAGGGATACAATGTGGACATATGAAAATTGGGCAAAAGTATTTTTTCAGTGATGAAAGCAAGTTTAATTTATTTGGAAATGATGGAAAAAAACAATGTAAAGAGATATATTGATGAAAGATTAAGTGCAAAGTGTACGAAGAAAACCGTCAAGTTTGGGGATGGAAGCGTTATGATATTTGGAATGTCTTCTAGCCTCTTGTCCGGTTACAAACTCATGTAAATGCGCAGATCTATAAAAACATCATTCAAGATCATGTTGTGCCAATCATACAGAATTTAGGTTTCGATAGGGCTACCTTTATGCAAGATAATGCCCTATGACACAAGGCAAAGGTGGTAATGAGTTACCTTAGTGAGCAACATTTTGAAATTATGGATTGGCCACCGCAAAATTCTGACTAGAAAATCTTTGGAAGACCTTAGGAGGGAAAGTTATGGAAAGAAATCCCACTGACACGGAGGATTTGTGGGTGAAGCATCAAGAAGAATGGTCTAAAATTAGTATCGAGGATTGTCAAGAACTGATTCGTTCTTGTAGTCGAAGATGTGCAGTTGTCATTGAGAGCAAGGGTTCATTAACTAAATATTGATTGTGCATGTATTTTTATTTTTTTTTTGGCTGTTTACATTGTTTTCTCAATTTCGTCCCTTACTTTTGGACGTTCCTATTTTGAAAATAAATAAATAATTGTTATAATTCTTTTTCTATCCTTTGCAAATGATTCAAATTTTAGTATGTTATTATGGATGATAACGACTACCAGTTGTCAAAATTTCAGCTTTTCATAGTTGTTATTTCTAACAAATGTTAGGTTTTAAAACGTTGTCCCTTAGTTTTGGATGCTACTGTGTGTGTGTGTGTGTGTGTGTGTGTATATATATATATATATATATATATATATATATATATATATATATATATATATATATATATACTTCTGGATAGATTTATCCAACAATCAGCTGGTATGGAAACCTGTGATTATAAGATTTACAAAATATTACTGGTCGTAATATTCTACGTATTATCCCATCTAAATAGGAATTGCTCAATATACAGGATAGAGCAAATAAAGTAAATTATAGTGATTCAATGAAATTAAAAAAAAACTTTATTCGAATCAAGGATTTTTTTATTATTCCAAGTAAGACAAAGAATACTTTAGAAATTTTTAAAGTATTCTTTGTTTTATTTGGAAAAATAAAAAAATCCTTGATTTGAATAAAGTTTTTTTTTAATTTCATTGAATCACTATAATTTTATATATATATATATATATATATATATATATATATATATATATATATATATATATATATATATATATATATATATAGCCAGTAGAGTTTAGTTTCCTAGAAGTACATCCAATGAAACAAAATGTGTCTACCAAAATAGTGCTCAATGAGTGAACAGAAAATTAATATATATATATATATATATATATATATATATATATATATATATATAAATTTATGTCAGTCCTTTTAAGAGACTCAGTTCTTATTGTTGAGCACATTAAAGTTGAAATAGAATGTCGGTCACCTAAGCACACATGTATATGCATAGATCATGAAGTTATAATCATTAGATCACAATGGCTGGATGTTACGATATTTAAAAAAATAAATGTAAAAATTTCAACGATATTTCTCACAGTTGTGATTGGCTGTGGAGTTTGTTCCTTGCGAATGGAATCAGAGATGGGCCCGTGGCCGGGTTCAAATCTCCTGACTAGTAGTAATCATGTCACCCTGCACTGATGATTCCCGAAAGTATGAAACACTAGTGTCTGTAGGTATTAATTAAATTATTATTGTAATAACTAGCAGTTCAGCCCGGCTTTGCTCGGGCCCTATGTACTGTTTATAACTTTATGTGCACATGTATATATATATATATATATATATATATATTAAAAAGTTTGATTCATGTCCAGGTAACCTACATCTAAAATTTCAAGTGTTTAGACCCAAAATTGGTGGAGGAGTTTGGTAGAATCTGCAAAGGTAAACTGTTCCAACTCTGACCTTTTAGAAGCCAAATTTTCGCCCCAAAACTGATTAAAAAACTGGCTACATGTCTGAATACACTTTATGTAAAATTTCAAATGTTTAGACCCAAAATTGGCTGAATAGTTTGCTAGATATTGCAAAGGTAAAATCTTTTCAGCTTTGACCCCTTGGCAGCCAAATTTTTGGCCAAAAACCGATTAAAAAGCTTGTCCTATGTCTGAATATACTTTATGTAAAATTTCAAATGTTTAGGCCAAAAATTGGCTGAGTAATTGTTAGAGAGCGCAAAGGTCAAATTTTTTTAAAATTTGACCCGATTTTGACCACTTGACATTTATTGTTTTGGGCTTAAATCAAATTAAAAAAGTTTGATCCATGTCCAAGTAACCTACATCTAAAATTTCAAGTGTTTAGACCCAAAATTGGCAGACGAGTTTGGTAGAGTTTTCAAAGGACAAATCATTGAACTCTGCCCTCTTGACAGTCAAATTTCTGTTCGAAAACCAATTAAAAAGATTTTCCCAAATCTCAATACCCCTTTATGTTAAATCTCGAGTTCTGTAGACGGTAATTTGATAGAGTAGTTTCATAGGGAAATGTACACACACAGACACAGACACAGACAGGGACAATATCACTTTTATAGATAGACTAGCATTTCAGCCCGGCGTTGCCCGGGTGTTTGGAGGAGTATGTTGAGCAAAAAAAAGAAAAACCTGGTAGTAAGAAGGCAGGCTCGAACCTGTACCGCAAAGGAGGAAAAGAACGTGGAAAAAACCTGACGTCTTTGCTCTTACAACCACTGCCAAACAGGAAGTGAAGTAGGTTTAAATTAAGGCTAGACAATTGAAAGGAGAGGCTGACTTTCAAAAATATTGGCGAAAAAAGCGACTCCCCTCCTGTTGAAAAGTGCCCAGTTGAAGGTGAAGATATTAATGTTTTTAGCCAATTTTTCGATATTTGCCGTCTGAAAGGTCAAACTTCAAAATGATACTGATCTTGTAAAAATCCGTCGCCTCTGTCAAAAGTCTTAGGTAGACATGCAAACATACATACATACATATATTTAAATATTGGTAATTATAAATGTTCGACCTAAACCGATTAAAGAGCTTGCCCTATCTCTGAATACCCTTTATGTAAAATTTCAAATGTTTAGACCAGAAATTGTCTGAGTAATTTGGTAGAGACCACAGAGGCCGAATTTTTTAAACTTTGACCCCTATTATGAGCCCTTAACATTTATTGTTTTGGGCTCAAATCAAGTTATTAAGTTAGATCCATGTTCAAGGAACCTATATCTAAAATTTCAAGTGTTTAGACCCAAAATTGGCAGAGGAATTTGTTAGAATTCTCAAAGGTCAAATCGTTGAACTTTGACCCATTAACAGCCAAATTTCTGGCCGAAAACGGATTCCAAAGATTTTCCCAAATCTCAGTAACCTGTATATCAAATTTCGAGTCTGTAGACTGAAAATTAACAGAGGTATTGCGTCGGGAAATGTACACACACACACACACACACACACACACACACACACACACACACACACACACAGACATATAGATACATAGACACGTTCACTTTTATAGATATATAGATATTATATATATATATATATATATATATATATATATATATATATATATATATGTTTAAATATGTTTGTACCATGTGGAACGATAAAGTTGTCACCCTAAAGAAAACAACACTACAACTTTTATTGAAAAAATCAATTCAGATAACTTGATTATGTAGTAGAGCTGATATTTATTTAATGTAGCCGTCTTCAACCTCAATCATTGCATCGATATGGGTCCAGAACTGGAAGCATGCCTTTTTCACAAGTGCCAGCATCAGCTAGCCAAATAATCAGCAGATGGCGGCGATCAGGTTGGCTTTGGTGTTGTAGGAGGTCATGTTGGTGATGTTCTCGACATATGACCAAATGAAGTAGTCAAGCGGATCCAGGTTGGAGGAGGAGTGGTAAGTAAGAGAAAGATACAAAGTCATAGCACTTCTTCTGAAGCCACGCCTGGATCTCTTTGGATTTGTGGGCCGGTGCCGAGTCCTGCTGCCACACCCAAGTTCTGCCAACTGATTGCCCCAGGGGATCACCACACTCTTCAGCACATCCAGGTACACTTTGGGCCCTGTCGGTGGGGCATTAGACTACGCTGACTGCCCCCCTGTAGAGGGTAAAAGTCCCTCAATAGGGGTCCTGGATATGACCTTAAACTATATCCAGTGATGAGGCCCCAGCTTGTGGGCTTTGGGGAGTGTGGAGCCACCCTTTAATTACCATTGCTCCCAGGTCCACTCTGACCCGGAGTGGTAGTACCTGTTAGGGTTCCAACTATGGGTTGAATAGAAACCGATGTGAAAACAACAAATATATTCTATTAAAAAAGTTTTTCTTCAAAATCTTTGGATTCGGCATTAAATAACCCGAAAAGGGTTGATATGCCGTAAAACAAAAACAACCAACCAACCAACCAGGTACACTTTGGTGTTGACTTTAAAGCCGACTTTGAAGATGTGAGATAGCATGATGTGGCCCTCACTTGAAACCACATCAAAGACCATAACCATAGCCGGAAATTTTTGTTTTCCTTGAGCACATCCCTATTATTCATGGCAATCCAGTGATTGATTTTTAGGGTGCTGGCAATGGTCCTGTTGTCATAACTTGGATCAGTAGATGGCATAAGTTGTACAGTGGTACATCTCCAATTTCGCTCGTTAAACATTGTGTCATTTTTAGACATGTGGAAGGTTCCTGTTGCTCTTGGGATTTGTCCACCACTGACCAACTAGTAGATGGTTTGCAACACAAAAAAAAAAAAAAACTGGTTTTCACCAAACGGAAATGGAACTATGTTGTCTTTTCTAGGGCAACAATTTTACTGTTACACCTTATATATACATGTTTATGCATACATATATATACGTTTACACACATATAGAAGGTGTCGAAAACGTCACTGAAGGTTTTTGAATTTAGATAAATTTTCTATTTCTGTAATTTTAACACAACCTGACATTGGGAAATGAAAAAAAAAAAAAAAAAAAATACAAAATTCAAACAATCTTTATTTATGAAAAATAATGTCTTTTAAATGTTGCACATTTTCAGCTTCGCATATTTGTGCTCTTTCCAAAACATTATTCATGACAGATTGCAGAATCTCCAGATTGCGATTTTACTCCCTTATTTTGTTCCTGATGCTTTCCTTCAATTCTTGCAGGATTTGGGGTTTGTTAACATAGACTCTTTCTTTAAGATATCCCCACAAGAAAAAGTCTGGGCTAGTCAAGTTTTGGGAACATGGTGGCCATTTGACATTGCCATAACGAGAGATAATGTTGTCACCAAAGCATTGTCTGAGAACTCCATGATGTCTCTCGCCATATGTTCCATTGCCGCATCTTGTTGGAACCATAATCCGAGCCTATTTTAAATTTGTGGGCACAGGAAGTCTGTAGTCATAGTCTGGTATCTCTCTCCAGCATTTTCGTCTTGATCTTCTAAAAATAAGGTCCAATAATTTTCCCCTCTGTTACTGCACACCATACAGTGCAATTTATGGGATGCAACTGCTTTTGATGAATTGACCTTCGACTTTCAGAGTCCCAAAATCTGTAATTTTGTCTGTTAACGAACCCATTTAAATGAAAATGGGCTTCGTGTGACATAATCAACTTTTGGAGAAAATTGGAATCATTTCGGACAAGTTCTTGCATTTGAACTGCATATTGAACCCTCATTTGAAAATCTTCAAGCTTCAAGTGTTGAACTAGCTGCACTTTATAAGGAAAGAGTTTTAAACTGTGCAAAATATTGTGTAGTGAGCTTTGACATATCCCAAGTTGTGTGGAACCTCATCGAATCGATGTTTCAGGATGCTGATCCACGCTCTTTGGTACACTTTCCCTATTTTCATTGTGATGACATTGTTCACCGATTTGAAGAACAAGGAGATGTACTTGATCTTCCACTAGTGAAAGATCAAGTACAACATCCTGAAACATCGATTCGACGACGTTCTGTACAACTTGGGATATGTCGAAGCTCACTACACCATATTTTGCACAGTTTCTGCCAGCTAGTGGAAGATCAAGAACAGCTCCTTGTTCTTCAAATCGGTGAACAATGTTTTGAATTGTGTTGTGACTTGGGATATCTCTTACATGAAAATGCCGTCGATAAGCTCTGAGTCAAAATAATTGACCTCTGATTTTGATAAAAACAATTTTACAACTTGTAGACATTGTTCAATTATATATTTTTTTTTAAATTCAATTTTCACCCCAAACAAGGCACAGTGCCTCTTTGAAGTAGGGGGCTACTATCGGGGACATAATTTGCAGGGATATTATGAAGGGAGTTGAGCAGGAAGATGTCTGTTCACATTACACTTGAACTTCTGCATGTCAGTACAGTTGGGGAAAGAGGATTCCCGGAATGGAATTCTAAAATCTAGCAGTTCTGGGGAAGAAACTATTGTAGTAGAAGGCTTTCTTACATCTAGGGATCTTTACTGTGAAGGGGTGGGATTTAGCTGCTTGTCGGGTTTGTTGAGGGTATTTATGTCGAGAGGGTACAAGTGCTTGTAGTTTGTCAGAAAATTCACCATTAAAATACTTGTAGAATAGGCAGAGGGATGCAACATTTCATCAGTGGGACAGAGGCTGAAGCTTAGATGACAGTTTGGGACCTATCAGGTTGGCGACTCTTTTTGAACCCTGTCCAGGAGTGAGAAACTAGTAGCAGATGCACTAACCCAAATGTGGCAACAATACCCCACACATGGGCGAACGGTGGCCTTATCGAGGTACTGGACACTTTCAGACGTAAGTAACTTTCTAGCACGGTAGAGAGAGCCCATCTTCTTTGCAGCAGCCTTAGCAATGATCTCAATGTATCTGTTCCAACTCATGTTCCCTGTGAACATTAGGCCGAGGAGTTTAAAATAAATACTCTCAGGTAATGTGTCTTTGGACATTGCTATTAGTGGTAGAGAAGGTTTCTTGTAATTATTGAAGGAAGCAAGCTTAGTCTTGGCAGCATTGAGTGTGACCATCCATTTTTGTCCCCATTCCACTACAGATTGGAAGGCCTCCATCTAGTGTTTCTACCATTTCCTTATATATGTGTTCATTTGTTTTCCTCTCGTGGCTATTATAGAGCATGTTGTCATCAGCAAACATAATCATCTCAGAGACAATTTTATCGGGAGGTCATTTATGAATATTAGGAGTAATAAAGGTGCAAGGATAGACCCTTGAGGTACTGACGACCGTCGACGACAACCTGGATTCTTCTCTTACTTAAGAATGGTTTAATTATGTTAAGTATTCTTCCAGTGATACCATATGATCTGAGTTTCCTGAGAAGACCATCGTGTCATACTCTGTCAAAAACCCTCCCCTGCTTTTTTCAATGAACGAATTGCCTAAATCCATATTGTTGGTCGGTCAGAAGCTTGGCAGCTGTAAGGTGATGGACTAGAGCTTGATTAATTATGGACTCAAATATTTTGGCGAAAAGAGGGAGGAGGCTAATGGGGTGATAATTTAATGGATCAGTTCTTTCGCCAGAATTCTTGAAAACTGGTATAACAGAAGCAGTTTTCCAGCAGTCAGGAAAGCAAGATCTGTTAAGGCATTTGTTGTAAAGTTTGAGAGAACTGGAACAACCTTGGCAGACCATTTTTTTAATAGCACAGCCAGGATGAGATTTGGTCCACATGCTTTTGAGGTGTCTAGATTTTTTATTTTACCATATACCTGAGAAGGGGTGATTTTCAAATCATCTAGTGTGGCATCTGTCCGCAAAGGAAAGTCAGGGAGGGAGTGGTGTGCTGGGTCCAGTGTGGAGTTTGAGGTAAACCGATTGGCAAGCAGATTAGCCTTGTCGGTTGCCATGCAAGCAACCTCATGATTGTTTGATAATGGGGGAATCGTTGACTGCCCGTTATTTACTATGCTGTTGTAGATTTTCCAAAAATCATGGGTTCCTAATTTTTGTGCTTTTTTTTTTTTGGTGGTTTCAGAGTAATCTGTCTTCTCTGTCGCTATTATTTCTAGCTTCTGTATACTTCCGTTTGTTTGAACTGAACTTATGGAACGCATGCTGCCTTTGAGCAATGGCAACTGCACAAGCAGAAGTAAACCATTGGGGAGAGTGGGTCTTGCTATAGAATTTCCATGCAGGAACATGTGCTTCAATTGCAGTTTTGAACCATTTAGTGGTCTCATTTGCACACTGTTCCGCCGGAACTGGAGAAACCTTGATGGAACATTATTTTAATAGCACAGCCGGGATGAGATCGGGTCCACATGGTTATATATATATATATATACATATATATATATATATATATATATATATATATATGTAATATGATGAATTTTTTTGATTCATCCAGCCTTGACAGACGTGTTTTTAAATATTCTCTCCAGTACTTTTCTTTTAATGATTTGGAATTCATTCTATTTGCGCTTTTTTCCAAGGAACTCTGCCTTTTGGATTATTTTGGACCATTTGGAATTTACCCATTGGATTGAAATTTTAAATATGACCATTTTGGATTTTACCATTTTTGGATTTTTACCCTTCACCGGACTGTCCATTCATGTGAAATCTTTTTATTATTTTTCTTTTGCCTCCTGTTCCCCTTACCTCACCCTTTTTTTTTTTAACCAAGTAAGATCTGTGACTTACTTGTAGTTTCATTAAATACTTTTATATGCAAAATCCGATCCTGCATTAAGGACTATCCACTTATCTTGTGTTTCCTTTTTTAAAATTAAATATGTTTTTAACTCTTTTTCAAGATGTCTTTTAACATGTTTTATTAATCATTTGTTCATATATATATATATATATATATATATATATATATATATATATATATATATATATATATATATATATGTATGTATTTCATGATTTTCTTGGGGGTACAAAACTTTATTAAGGCAATCATGAAAGGAAGACGTATTCCTTCGGAATTCATTCATTCAAAAAAAAAAAAAAAAGACCGAGGAGAAAAGGAAAATGGATAGCGACTAAAAAATAAAAGTAGGGAAATAGAGGGGGGGGGGAAATCAAAACGAGACATGTTTCGCCCTCACTCATCAAAATTCTAAAATTCATCCCTATACGATTGCTGTTACTCCCGTCTCTTTTTTAGATTTTATCAGTAAGGAAAACAAATTACTAAAAAATAAATCCCTCGATTCTAATTTTGATGAGTGAGGGCGAAACATGTAGCTAAAATGATTCAAAACTGTTTTTTTTTTTACATAGGCATCACCACATTATCAAGGCCAAGAGGCCACTCAAGGATAAGGGTTAAAGAGTGTACAGTAGAAATTGGACATTATAGTAATCATTAGTAATGAAAATTTGGTAAAGTTGATAACTTATATGGAACGGCTCATCAAGAACTTATTTACGTTAGACTTGAAGACAACCATATTGTAGTCAGCCGGAAAGCAGGAAAACGGAAGACAATTCCACAGGCGTGCAGTTCTAAGAAAGAAGCTTTGTTCATGGAATCTACGTTTAGATTAGGGCACAGATAAAGAGTGGGGGGAATTATTGATAGTGTTTTGAGCTAGACGAGTGTTTCTTGTGAAAGTTTGGCGAGGGGGGACCATAGATTGAAGCTCATTCGAACATTTTCCATGAAAATAACGATACTTCCGAGACAAACTCGCAACATCTCTTCTGTGAGATAAAGGTTGCAAGGAAGAGAAAAGGACATCTCCTACGAGGCTACGAAGTCTATTTTGAACTCTATCAAGGCAGGCCAAGTCCTTTCTAGCAGCTCCTGCCCAGATGGGAAAAACATTTATTTAATTTTCTATGTTTATTACCTTTAGCAAATCAGATGCAAACCTTTTATAATATTTGCTAATATTTTTCCTCCGAGGAGATGTATAAACATCGAAAACTCATGGGTTAAGGAAATATATTTCACTATACTGTATTCTTTGTTTTGCATACAATAGAATTTCTATATTTGAAATTTAACTTTTTCAAATGACAAATTTTAAATTCCTAACTTATGATTTATTTGCTCTATCTAGTATATTGAGCAATTTTATTTAGCTGGGATTGTTTTATATAAAATATTACATCGAAGAATATTTTGTAAGACCGATAATCACTAGATACGCACACCAGCAGATTTATTGTATTTCATTATCCTGAATTATATATATATATATATATATATATATATATATATATATATTCATATATATATATATATACACACATATGTGCGTATATAAACATTATATATATATATATATATATATATATATATATATATATATAAAGATATATAATTAAGTGTTTGATTTTGTGCTACGAAACAGATACTGTCAAGAATTGTAAATGTCAACTGAATTAAAGGAATAAATTATAAGATGGTCAACATCATGAACTTTGGAATATAGACTTTAATCATTCATTCACTATATTGCTCTGTAATTACATTGAGCTTCTTAAATAAGGATTGATATATATTATAAGGAAATAAAGTATAATCCCACAGAAATATATATATATATACATATATATATATATATATATATATATATATATATATATATATATATATATATATATAAGAGCAAATAGTTAATAAAACATGTTAAAAACACTTTGAAAAAGAGTTAAAAACATATTTAATCTGAAAAGGAAACACTTAATAAGTAGATAGTCCTTAATTTATATATATATATATATATATATATATATATATATATATATATATATATATATATATATATATTCTTACATATGTTTGTGTGTACATATATATATACATATGCATTAATGAGTATATATATATATATATGTATACGCACGCACACACACACACACACACATATATATTTAAATGTATATACTGACATAAGAGTTGTATCAAACCGTCATGCCATGCAGTGTCATTTTGTAGTAAAAAGACCATATAACTCATTATTTTCATATTATTACACACACATACATATGAGCAAAAAAAAAAAAATGCATATATATATATATATATATATATATATATATATATATATATATATATACACACATATGTGCGTATATAAACATTATATATATATATATATATATATATATATATATATATATATATATATATATATAAAGATATATAATTAAGTGTTTGATTTTGTGCTACGAAACAGATACTGTCAAGAATTGTAAATGTCAACTGAATTAAAGGAATAAATTATAAGATGGTCAACATCATGAACTTTGGAATATAGACTTTAATCATTCATTCACTATATTGCTCTGTAATTACATTGAGCTTCTTAAATAAGGATTGATATATATTACAAGGAAATAAAGTATAATCCCACAGAAATATATATATATATACATATATATATATATATATATATATATATATATATATATATATATATATAAGAGCAAATAGTTAATAAAACATGTTAAAAACACTTTGAAAAAGAGTTAAAAACATATTTAATCTGAAAAGGAAACACTTAATAAGTAGATAGTCCTTAATTTATATATATATATATATATATATATATTCTTACATATGTTTGTGTGTACATATATATATACATATGCATTAATGAGTATATATATATATATGTATACGCACGCACACACACACACACACACACACATATATATTTTACATATGAGCAAAAAAAAAAAAAAATGCATAAATAGAGATGTTTTTACACACACACACCCACATATATATATATATATATATATATATATATATATATATATATATATATATATATATATATATATATATATATATATATATTTCCACACACCCATATTATATATATTCAAAGAGAGAAAGAAGAGAAAATCTGTGGTCGATGAGTAGACGAAATAATAATAATAATAATAAAAAAAAAAAAAAAAAAAAGAAGTTGAAAAAGAAAGTACGGAGATTAAGTGAGCAAAAAAAGTTTGTAATTTTTGGTTGGTTAATTTTTTTCACAAAATAAAAAAGAAACGAAAAGAGAAAGAAAAGAGAGAGAGAGAGAAAACGAGCGAGGAAAATGGCGAACGCCTTAGACTTCGTTTTCTCATACTTTTTTGCAGTCATGGTCACCCCGTGACGCTGTTTTTTTTTTTTTTTTCACGAAAATGACTCGACACGAACATGGAACACTTAAAAATACACACGATACAGATTTTAAAATTGGAAAATATTTTTTAAATTAAAAAAAAAAAAAAAAAAGGACGGAAACTTTTGGAGATTTGAATTTTAAGACGACCATTTACGGGCACTTGCCATTTTCCCCCCTAACTTTACGCAAAAAAAGTAAAAACTTTTTTCACAACTTCGTCCGTTTTTTTTTTTTTTGTTTTTGTTTTTTTTTCCTTTTCTGTAAACTTTTTTTGGGGAGCAACAGAACTAGGGGCGGCGAAAGAAAAAAAAAATGGGAACTTTTGGAGATTTCTAGCTGAATTTTAATTCGACTATTTAAAGGCACCTTGCTTTTTTATTTTTTTACGCAAAAAAAGTAAAAACTTTTCTCTCAACTTCGTCCGTTTTTTTTTGTTTTTTTTTGTTTTTTTTTTCTTCCTGTCAATGCTACGCTTATTCTATTCTTTCCTCAGTCAATGAGGGAGAAATCCTCCTAGACCGAGGCAATTATAATTTTTTGTTTCAATCCAGAGTCAGTGCCCCTTTTCGGGGAAGCTGGATCCTTCCCCACCCCTATTAAAAAATCGACCGTGTGTTTAACTCTGCCCTCGTGGGGAAACAGTCAGGAACGGAATTAGGGGGCGGCGGCAAAAAAAAAAAAAAATAAAATAAAAATAAATAATAAAAAAAAAAGGGAGCACAGCGTGAAAATCGTTAGAGATCAGAGAATAATCCCAGACCTGGGAGGGAACAACAACAAAAAAAAAAATAAATAAAAATAAAAAAAAATAAATAAGTGGGGGGTGACAAAAAGGAACTCGGATGATGGAAGAGAAACACAAGGAACTGTTGGAATTTCATCGTGGCCGTTTTGTTCGTGCCGTCGATCCGGACCGATTGACGGCCGCCCTAAAAGGGTCGGAGGTCCTTGATGATGACGACCTCATCAGCATCAACAACCAACCGTCCAACGGAGCCAAAGTGGAGAAAATCTTGGATATTTTACCATGTAAGGGAACCTACGCCTTCCAAAGCCTCTGCCATGCTCTCGAATTAACCTACCCGCATCTGCTGACGCTTATGTTTCTGGGGGGGACCAACAAAAACGTCAACAAGGGTAAGAAGATGAGGAAATGACCATTTTTATCCGTTTTTTTTCTTTCTTTTATTTATTTCATTTATTTTGTTATTTTTCAAGTTCCCCCCAAAAGGGAGGGATGTGATTCTTTGATTTAACAAAACCCGAATTAAAATTTGCCCCCAATTTTTTTTACAGGCGACGATTTTGATTCTTGTGTGTGTGTGTGTGTGTGTGTGTGTGTGTTATGGAAACCTATTGTTTCCACAAAGTATTAGTCCAAGTTTTACTAAAAACAAGCAATTAAAAAAAAAAAAAAAAGATTTACCGAATTTTTACAACAAAAACAAAAAAACTTTGTTAAATGGTTTACCGTTTTATACGATCTGAATTTTGTTATTGTTTTGGCAAAAGCTTGGTCCAAACTTTACTAAAAGCAAACGAGTAATACTCACGGTAGCATTTATTGGATGGGTATCTAACGGTATTTTACTTTATTTTTTATTTTTAAACCATTATCGAGACTTCAATGATGTAAGTGTCAACCCGCGGTCATTTGTTTTTTTCTTGTTTTCACGTATCGCTAGACACTACTTGCGTTTTCGAACAGTATAAACGTTTTAAAGTAAGCAAAAACACTAAAAAAAAACACTAAAAAAAATCTTATTCAGCTAGGTAGAAGAGTAACTTATCTTACCTTTGGTAACAGTTATTTGTTTTATATATATATATATATATATATATATATATATATATACCAGTACCTCTTTTTCGTATCTCTGTCTATTGCAAAATAAATCCCAAAATTGGGGTATTTTGTAATATTGACAACAAAACGAAAATATACTCAAATAAAAAAAAATGTTACCAAAGGCAACCGTGACATTGGACAGTTTATAGAAGCATTTTGTTTCATTTTCGATTTTTGAGCGATTATCAGCACTCCAAAGATGATCGTCTCATGTTCACCATTTTTTTTCCTGAGACTATAAAGATGACCCTCTCATGTCCGCCATTTTTATCTCGTTCTCCATTAACGCTCGACATTGTGCTTCAAACTAAATAAACGCTTTGAAATAAGTTACAACCATTAAAAAAGACTTATCCAGGTAGGTCGAAGAGTAACTTATCTTGCCTTTGGTAACATTTGTTTTTTAAACATTTATTTTTTGACCACTTGTTCATTTTGTTGTCCATAGTAAAAAATGCCCCAGATTTTCTTGCTGGTTAGGCAACGAGTATTTAAAAAGAAATAAGAGCCGTGCTATTTTTTTTCTTTTTTCAAATTAAATTTAAGTTTTACAGTATTTCTTGTTTAATTGTGGTAAAAAAATATAAGAACAAATAAATGTTACCAAAGGCAGCCGTGACACTGAGTGGTTTCTACATGTTTCATTTTCGATTTTTGAGCTATTATCGAGACTCCCAAGATGACCGTCTCATGCCCGCAATTTTTTCTTGTTCTGACGTAACACTCGACATAACTTGTGTGTCGAAGTAAATAAATAAGGCGAAAATACAGAATAGTTACAAAACGTCCTCCAACCCACATTAAGAATGGCTTTCTAAATGATAGCGTTATTACTTGATCCCAGTTTGTATTTTATTCTGCATAAGTACCAAATTTTTAAAGTGTTAGTTACAACTTCCGGAAATGTTAAACTACAGTCAATATGATTCTAATTTTATTTATTTATTTTAGTACTTGTGCAATTCAACATCCCCATGAAAATTAAGAAAGCCATTCTTAACATGAGGATGGGGGAAAGGGCTTTGGTGACTTCTCCTTTACTTCGGACGGAACACACCTGAAATGAAAAAAAAAATAAATAAATAAAAAATAATAGAACCGTGCTATTTTTTTTTTAGATAGAATTTTCCAGTTTCAATCAAGTTTTACGGTATCTTTTGTTTATTTTCTTGTGACAGCCTTCACGTAGTATTTCCTTTTTTTTTTTTAAATCTCCCCCTCCCGATATTAAGAATGGCTTTCTAAATAATAACGTTATTTCATCATGGTCCGTATTCTACATAAATATCTTCCAAAAATGGGCAAAAACATTTAAAAAAAAAATTAATGAGGAATCATTTTGGGTTAAAATCTATTGCAAAATACACATTTTGTATTAAGAAAAACACACATTAAATTTGTAAACATTACATAAAAAATAACAAATTATCCAAAATGGCCGTCTTTTGGACTATATTGTTTATATATAGCTAATGTTTACATATTTAAAATGTTTATTTCTCAATACAAAATGTGTATTTTTCAATAGATTTTAACTCGAAAGTATCCCAAGCAAGGCACAGTGCTACTTTGACATCAGGGGTTACTATTTAGGAACAAATCTACAGGGACACTATGTAGGGAGGTGAGCAGCAAGATGTCTGATTACATTGAAGTGACAGTTGATTGTATTGTTAGTTTTAACTAAACAAAAAATATATGAATAAACACAATTGTCCAATTATGTTTACACATTTATTATACACTGACAAACATTTAAACAACAATAAAACACAATACAATAGCGACAGTTCGATAAGACTCACCGACTGGTGGAAAAAGTTCTCAGAGCTCACCTCGTGGTGGAACGAAGGTTCTCCTCTTCTTGAGAGGGAAAAGGCAACACGCTTGCCCGTGACCAAAGGGAAAAACCAACCAGCCTTAGAGCAGGGGCAGATTACTCCTCCCCGGTGTCCTCTAATTTTTAGTCCCCTACAACACTCCCCCCTACCCCCCACCCAAAAAATATGGAGTACTTTTAATCGAATGTTGTGAGAGGATTGTTTTTTGTTTTTTTTTTATGTAGAGACAAAGTCTCTTAAATGGGCAGGCCATTTTACCTGTCTGCCCGAACGTGTTTTTTTATAAGGGTGTTTTTCCAATGTCACTTCGACTGGCATCCTTTGTGAGGGATCTACTTCTAAATATGCATCCTCGAGTGTTGCGGGTTTCAACCTGTCAATTGAGATATTTTGTTCTTCATCCTTAATGAGGACGCTGAAATACTTCTTGTTTTTCTTGGTGACTTTAAAAGGTCCGCGGTACGGTGTTTGCAGGGTATGCGACAACTGTATCGCGAACAAACACATGTGTGCATGTCTCTAGTGCCTTTGGCAAATATGTGTTAGCGCACTTGTTTATTCCTGATGGAGAATATGCCATTTTGGCCATGGTTCTTGTCAGTCTATCAACAAATGATGTAGGGTCCCAAACTTTATTTGGTGTATCACAAAAGTATTGTGCTGGCAGGCGTAGTGTGGTACCATACAGCGCTTCTGCTGCTGAGCAATTCATATCCTTCTTCACTGCTGTGCGCAAACCCAGCAAAATTAGAGGAAGGTGTTCTAACCACTTTGTATTGCTGGTAAGCACTGCGCATAAAGAGGCCTTTAGGCTGCGATGTAGACGTTCGACTGCTCCGTTTGCTTGTGGATGGTATGCTGTCGTGTGTATACTTCTGGTGCCCAAAAGTCCTGAGAGTTTATGAAACAGTTTGGACTCGAACTGTCTACCTCTGTCAGTTGTCACATTTTCCGGGACTCCGAATCTTGCTACCCATCCAGCGAGGAAAGTTCTGGCTGTTGTGTATGCTGTCATATCCGGCATTGGTAATGCTTCAAACCACCTTGAAAATCTGTCGACACATGTCAAAAGATAGCATTGGCCTTCACATGTCAGAAATGGACCGGTGATGTCGAGGTGTATGTGCTTGAACCTCTCATCAGGTACTGGAAATGTGCCTAGTGGCGCACGTGTATGTCGACCGACCTTGGCCTTTTGACACTGCACGCACTTCTTTGTCCATTCTCGCACGTCTGCTTTCATCCTCGGCCAGACATAGCTGTCTGTTATCAAACGTATTGACGCATTGGCCCCTGGGTGTGATAACCCGTGTACCGCGTTGAATATGTCTTTCCTTAAGGATGCTGGAACATATGGGCGCAGTTTGTTAGTGATGATATCACACACTATTTTTCTAGGGCTGTTGGGGTGTGCTATTTTCACCAGCTGCAGTGATGTTTCATTATTCTGCAGAAGCTTCTGCAGGTGCTCGTCTTTTTCTTGCCCCATAGCTAAGGTGTTGACTCCAACGGAAGGTCTCAATGTGAAGGAGTTTATTCCTCGTGACAGTGTATCTGCTGGTATATTGTCAGCTCTCTTCACGTGTCTGACATCCGACGTAAACTGTAGGATATAGTCCAACTGACGAACCTCTCGGGGAGAGTATTTGTCTGAGGAGGACTGCAAAGCGCCTAATAGAGGCTTGTGGTCAGTCACCAAGTAGAATGGTTGTCCCTCTAGGAGCTGCCAATAATGTCTTATTGCGGAAAACGAGGCCAACAACTCTCTGGAAAATGTGCTATAGCGTGTTTCTGCGTCAGTCAATTTCCTGGAGCAGAAAGAAATAGGTCGCCAGTTCCCATTACATTTTTGCTGCAGGACCGCTCCAATTCCAGTTGCAGATGCATCTACTGCCAGGCAAAGTTCACTATCGGGTTGAATGTGGGACAGCTTTGCGGTGTCTTCTAACATGGCCTTTACTTTGTTGAATGCTGCTATTGCTTCCTCCGATAGTGTAATGTTACAGTTCTTCACATTTGTCAGCATACCTGTCAATGGCAAAAGTACTTGGGCAACATGAGGGAGAAACCTACGATAGAAGTTAACTAATCCTAAAAATTGCCGCAACTGTCTCATTGTAGCAGGGATAGGGAAATCTCGGATGGACTTGACTGTCACTGGGGATGGGGAAATTCTCTTCTCTGAAATATGGTGCCCCAAAAATATAACCTCGGATTGACCAAAAGTACATTTTGATGGATTTAAAACAACACCATATTGGTTCAGGCGATCGAATACTTGGTGCACATGATCTATGTGTTCCTGCCTATTCCTGCTAGCAATGAGGACGTCATCTATGTATGCACACACAAATGGCAAGTCTCGCAGAACCTGGTCTATAAAACGTTGGAACGTTTGAGCTGCGTTGCATAAACCAAATGGAACACGCAAAAATTCAAACATTCCAAACAGTGTGGTAATTGCCGTTTTGGGAATATGTTCGGCTCCACAGGGATCTGGTGGTATGCCCGAATAAGGTCTAATTTAGTAAAGACCCTATTATTCTGGGCCACTGCTGTTATATCTTGGATATGTGGTACTGGGTACCTATCCGGTTTCGTAGCGGCATTTAAAGCTCGGTAGTCCCCACATACCTGCCATGCATTTGGACCCTTACTAACAAGATGAAGAGGCGAGGCCCATTCGCTATTTGAAGGACGAACTATACCAAGCTGCATCATCTGCTGAAATTCTGCTTTCGCAGCCTCTATTTTTTCAGGTGTTAAACGTCTGGCTTTACAATGGACGGGTGGGCCTTTTGTCTCAATATAATGAGTTACAGTGTGTGGTAACACTTCCTTGTGAAAGGAGGGGACCGATATTGAAGGATATTCCTTCAACAGACTCAGGAAGGCTTCGTTCTGGTCTGCATGTGCTACCTGTGGACCTAATGGTGTGCCAGTCCCCACCACCTCACATGCTGCGAGTTGTGTGCTTGGATCTCGGAGACACTGGCCTGACATATCTACTACCAGGCCAAATGCTTGCAGAAAGTCAGTACCCAGTATAGCACTGCTTACGTCAGCCACTATGAAAACATGGATAAACGATCTGCGTAAACCCAAGTTAAAGTCCATGCACCTCTCCCCATAAGTCCGTATTATCGAATCGTTTACAGCTCGCAGTGTAAATTTACAGGGAGGAAACCTTTTGTCCACTGATGTTGCCGGGATAAGGGAAACTTGTGCCCCACTGTCCACCAAAAACGAGATGCCTGTATTTTTATCTATAACATAAAGTAGGCGGCCAGAGCAGGATGCACCGACAGTTGATGCCACTCTCGTCTGTCGGTTTAGGCTTTTCCCTGCCCCTTATAGTTGCAAGGTGGAATACAAGAGTTGGCATTTTCACCAAATCTCTTGTGCTTCCAACAAATAGCTTCTTGCTTGCGTTCCCGGGACTGGCTGCGACCTCCTCTGCTGCCATGTCCCTGCTTCTGTTTTAATGATAGTCTAGCGATGTCTTCCGCCATTCTGTCCATACGGGCTTCCAACCGTTTTTGGCCCTCCATTAATTTTTCCAGAAGCTCGTCTCTTCCAGAGGTCTTCATGCTGGATACTGCAGACGATTGTGTGGATAATATGTCTGCAATGTGATCTGCTATGACGGCGAGTTGTTCCACCGGCATCGACTCGTCCTGAGCAGCGATAGCCACCTTATACTCCGTCGGGATCCGTTGGAGGAAAATATGCTTAACGATGCTTTTATCCATCGCACCTTCAGCTAATTTTTGTAACCGTTTTAGAAATTGGGACGGCTTGCTATCTCCCAGGGTCTCTTGTTCCAACAACTGCGAAATACGCTTATGTGTGGAAACAGTCACAGCAGTCGTGACTTTCTCCTTAAGTACATCGTACGGCTTTTCTGTAGGTGGAGAGATTATTAACTCTCTTACCTCAGTAATTGTATCCTGAGGTAAAATGGATGCGACGTAACAGAATTTCTCTGCCTGGTTGTCAATCGATTTTTGTTTGAAAAATAAATCGAGTTGAGCAAAAAACAAAGCAGGGTCGTCACGAACTAACGAAGCATTAACGTTACAAGTTGTCGCCATTTTTAAAAAAAATATATATTTATTTATTTATTTTACCGCACTGGAAACTACAACAGTCTAGCAGCAGGGCATGGAAAGAAAGGAATAGTAATAATACAACACGGAGGGTAAGGGGGCACAGAGACAGAACGCAACGTACTCACCCATATCAGCCAATCCTGTATCAGGCGCCGAATTTGACAGGAATACCGACAGCCGTTTCAGGAACGAAATTTTCCTATAAGGGATAATTTAGTTTTGAAAAAAAACTTGTTGCATTTGTTGTGCACGATTAAAACAAAACCCTAATTCTATCCTTATTCTATCGACAAAAATATGTAAAGAATAGAAGAAAAATCGTGTTGCTATCTTAATTACGCTACCCTACGAATTTTTATTTAGGGAATAATAATTAGAATTCTAGAAATAAAATTTACATCCTAACTTTTTCTTATTGTTCATAAAAATATTATTTTACTCTTTTTTTTTTAACAGAACTTATTATTATGTATGTGCGTGTACATATATATTTTCTCGGAGTCACCAATTTGTTAGTTTTAACTAAACAAAAAATATATGAATAAACACAATTGCCCAATTACGTTTACACATTTATTATACACTGACAAACATTTAAACAACAATAAAACACAATACAATAGCGACAGTTCAATAAGACTCACCAACTGGTGGAAAAAGTTCTCCTCTTCTTGAGAGGGAAAAGGCAACATGCCTGCCCGTGACCAAAGGGAAAAACCAACCAGCCTTAGAGCAGGGGCAGATTACTCCTCCCCGGTGTCCTCTAATTTTTAGTCCCCTACAGTATTTAGTTAAGAAATCAGAACCGAATGATAGAGTGAGCGTGATAGCAACTTAATTTAGGAGAGCGCGCTAGGCCAGTTAAGGTTACATCCAGTTCCAGGCAATCGGAGGCAAATAGTATCTGCGCTACTATAATACCCCTCCCCCGTTTAGTTGTATGTGTATATTTGTTATATGTTTTGTCTTTGATTTAGCGTGTGATGGTATTATAATCTAAGGGATAAGATGAGTTTTTGTACTGTGAGGATGCTTTTATAGTTTTGCTTAATTTCGTTTGAAGTGGGCCATGTTTGTGTTTGTCTAGTGTAGTTGTGGTGATGTTGGGTTTAGTGATGTCGTCTCCAACAGTAATCTTCTTTGGTCTTATCAGTTCCAGTATGGTGTGAGATTTATGATATCAACGTGAACCATTTTTTTTGTCATCGGAATTGGTATGGCGCACAAATGGGTGCAATTGTGACGGAGTCTAGTTCCATGTAGCTTCAAGGTTCTTCGTCATTGTAGACGATGGATTCAGGGTGCCATGTGTTGTGGAGTTTATTTAGCACCCATACACACTGTCCTGGGAGTAATGGTGGTAATTTTCTGGTTCTGCTATAATGGTCATGGTGGTGTTTTCATGCTTACTGATCTGTCGTGTAATTGTCATGAGCATTGCCAATGCCACTCTAGAAGGTGGGCTCTCTCTACCATGCTAGAAAGTTACTTACACCTGAAATTATCCTGTACCTCTACAAGGCCACCATTCGCCCATATATGGAGTATTGTTGCCATATTTGGGTTGGTGCATCTGCTACTAGGGTTCAAAAGAGAGTCGCCAACCTGATAGGTCCCAAACTGTCATCTAAGCTTCAGTGTCTGTTCCATCGACGAAATGTTTCCTGTGAACATTAGGCCGAGGAGTTTAAAAAATGTACTTTCATATAAAGAGTCATTGGCCATTGCTATTGGCGGTAGAGAAGGTTTCTTGTAATTATTGAAGGAAACTAGTTTAGTCTTGGCAGCATTGGAGGTGACCATCCATTTTTGTCCCCATTCCACTACAGATTGGAGGTCATCCTCTAGTGTTTCTGCCATATCTTTAGATATATGTTCATTTGTTTTCCTGCCGTGTCTGTTATAGAGCATGGTGTTATCAGCATATATACCCATCTCACAGACAATTTTGTCAGGGAGGTCATTTATGAATATTAGGAATAATAGAGGTCCAAGGATAGACCCTTGAGGCACTTCCACATTTATATCATATTGTTTAGATGTACGACCGTCGAGGATAACCTGGATTTTTCTCTTATCTAAGAAGGATTTAATTATGTTAAGTATTCTTCAAGTGATACCGTATGATCTGATTTTTCTGAGAAGACCTTCATGCCATACCCTGTCAAAAGCCCTATATATATCTAGAGCTACCGCTCTACCCTCCCCCGCTTTGTCCAGAGAATGGTATATATGTTCAGAGATTACAGTTAGGATGTCTGCTGTGGAACGGGCTTGCCTAAATCCATATTGTTGGTCTGTCAGAAGTTTAGCATCTGTAAGGTGATGGACTAGAGCTTGGTTAATTATGGTCTCAAATATTTTTGCGAAAAGTAGGAGGAGGCTAATGGGGCGATAATTTACTGGGTCAGTTCTTTCGCCAGAATTCTTGAAAACTGGTACTACAGAAGCAGTTTTCCAACAGTTCGGAAAGCAAGATCCATTAAGGCATTTGTTGTAAAGTTTGGAGAGAACTGGCGCTACTTCAGCGGAGCACTTTTTTAATAGCATAGCTGGGATGAGATCAGGTCCATATGCTTTTGCAGCGTCAAGATTTCTTATGATAGCATGCACCTGAGCAGGGGTGATTTTCAGATCGTCCAGTGTGGCGTCTGTCCACAAAGGAAAGTCTGGAAGAGGGTGGTTAGCAGGGTCCAGTGTGGAATTTGAGGCAAACCGACTGGCAAGCATGTTAGCCTTCTCAGTTGCTGAGCAAACAACCTCATGATTGTTGGATAGTGAGGGAGTTGTTGATTGCCCATTATTTACTACATTGTTGTAGATTTTCCAGATGTCATGGATTCCTAATTTCTGTGCTTCGAGTTAATCAGAACATATTCCATTAAAATATTTGTAGATGCAACATTGCGGCGATGGGACAGGGGTTGGAGCTTGGTTGACAAAGCAGGACCAATTAAATTGAAAACTCTTCTTTGGACTCTATCCAAGAGGGAGAGACAAGTGGTGAATGCACCAGCCGAGATGTGGCAACAATACTCCATGCATGGGTGAATGGTGGCCTTGTAGCAGTAAAGGATACTCTCAGGTGTGAGTAGTCTTCTAATTCGATAGAGGGAACCCACCTTCTTTGCAGCAGCCTTTGCAATACCTTCACTGTATTTGTTCCAGTTCATATTACTCACAAATGTTAAGCCGAGGAGTTTGAAGGAAGAATTTTCAGTGAGAGTGTTATTTGTCATGGATATTGGTGGTTGGAGAGGCGTTTTGTAATTGTTAAAGGAGAGCAGCTTCGTCTTACTAGCATTAAATGTTACCATCCATTTCCGACCCCATTCCACTACGGTTTGGAGGTCATTTTCTAACGATTCCGCCATTGTCTTCGATTTGTGTACATCCATTCTTCCCTAGTGCATGTTATAGAGCATTGTATCATCAGCAGATATACCCATCTCAGACACAATATTATCAGGAAGGTCGTTTATAAATATTTCAGCTGGTGATGGTAGTTTGTTGTCTCTTGGTGTTGCCCTAATCTCTAGCAGAGCAAGCTGGATGTCAGTTCTCTCTATTTTTGCATTTTTTTTATTGTTGATTTAACATGTCTCATATGTCTCTCAGCAAAGCAATTCCTCCTGGCATAGTCAGGTGAGCTTGCGATGTGCCTGATGCCCCAGGAATTGATGAAGCTTTGGAAAGTCTGTCCAAAGTACTGTGAACCTTTGTCCATCATGATTTCATCTGGATGAGCAAAAAACGAGGTATAATATTTAATTTTATCTGCCAATGCTTTGCTTGTTACTGAAGTTGGCATTTCATCATTGATTGGTACTTTGAGTATCTGTGATGATGAGCAAGAATTGCTGCTCATCAATCTCAAATATGTCTGCTGCAATACACTTTCAAGGCTCAGATGGAATGTCATGTGGGTGCAGTGCTTCGTGCTTGTGCACATCTTCGTATTCCTGGCAAAGTGTACATAACTTGCACATCCTTTCAATACCTTTGTTGCTGTTTACTCATTTCACCCTTTCTCTTGCAAGTCAGCGTGTTTTCTCTATGCCTTGACAGGCTTGGTGGAGCTGGTATAAGATGTCTTCCCTCATGGAGTTTGGGAATGAGTACTTGTTTGCCCTTGAACAGGATTCTAGATTCGACAGCAAGTTCATCGTATGTACACTAATATGATCGGATCCTGGCAGGTAATTCACGGATATTATCTGGCCATCCCTAAGTGGTATATGACCTAACAAGATTCAAAGTTAGGTCCTTCGCTGTTTGATTTTGGAGCATTTTCTGCTTTTGGAATGAGAAGTTGATAGTTGGGAGGGTCTGATTCTCACTGAGTTCAGTGTTTATGCTATCAACCCTCTCATCTCGCTCAATTGGTTTATTTTCGGGATTAAACAATTGACTTAGATTATCAGCAAGGATCATTTTGCTACCTGGTCTGTATATTACTCTGTATAGGTAAGCTTGGATCTTCAATAGCTTCACCATATCTGTTGTGATGCTGAATGCAATGGTTTAGCACATATTGTAATCAGTGGTTTATGGTTTGTGATGATGGAAACAGCTTTCCTTTAGAGGTAGGGTTAGGGTTATCATTGAATACACAATTGCCAACATTTCTCATTCAATATTGCTGTATCTGGTTTGTGTATCAGTTATACAACTGGCACTGATATCTTGGATCAGTGCAACTCTCAGGCCCTTCTCTGAGGCATCCACCATCAGTGATGTGGGTTGAGTCTGACCGTAGTATGAAAGGCATGTGTCATCGTTAATTATTTCTTTGACCTAGTTGTAGCACTTTTGATGGTCATGGTCCCAAATCCATGGTGATTGGAATTTAAGGAGACTGCGCAATGGGTGAGCCTTTTCAGTGAAGTTTGGGATATATGGCGAAAGGTAATTTAGCATGCATAGATAATATAATTCCCCTTTGTTTTGTGGGTTTGGCATTTGCTTTATGATGCACACCTTGTCCGGATCTGGTTTAATTCCATTAGAGGCATATATGTTTCTGTTGTGGTTCTGTTTAGGGGGGTCACAATATAAAGGTGAAAGAGTCCTGGTGTTCACTGCAAGCGGTTAAACTATGCATGTGCTCTCTGCTCGATGGTAGAGATGTTTGGTTCACATATTGCCAGACGAATCCATACTATCATAGATATAAGCGTATTAACTACTCCAGAACATCCCCCCTCTGAAGATTTATTTCCCCAAAATATAGTTTTTCTTTCTCGGGTTGACCTCCAAGGGGTCCATCAGTTTCCTTTTTCTGCTGGAACGACATATTTCGATACTAGTTTGAGGGGATTCCAGGTCAAATGCATTGTACAAGAAATCCAACATCTCTTCTTCTGGCGGAGTTTCACTTGTCATTTGAAGTGCATTTGCATGTCTGGTTCAAGTGTTTCTTATGTGTGGAATGTGGTCCTTCTACCATGTACATCATTTGACCAATCCTGTTCTTGTTGTCCTTTGCTCCCAGAAAGTATTATTATCTTTGTGCATCCGGAAGAATATTTTTTCTCCCAGCACATAATTCTTGGGAACAGTTGTTTTTGCAGGTTTTACCTGTTTTGACAATAGTTTGTTACAGGCTGGCCGTATTTTTATTGTAATCAGTGGTTTATGGTTTGTGATGATGGAAATAGCTTTCTTTTAGAGGTAGGGTTAGGGTTATCATTGAATACACAATTGCCAACATTTCTCATTCAATATTGCTGTATCTGGTTTGTGTATCAGTTATACAACTGGCACTGATATCTTGGATCAGTGCAACTCTCAGGCCCTTCTCTGAGGCATCCACCGTCAGTGATGTGGGTTGAGTCTGACCATAGTATGAAAGGCATGTGTCATCGTTAATTATTTCTTTGACCTAGTTGTAGCACTTTTGATGGTCATGGTCCCAAATCCATGGTGATTGGAATTTAAGGAGACTGCGCAATGGGTATTTTTTCTCCCAGCACGTAATTCTTGTGAACAGTTGTTTTTGCAGGTTTTACCTGTTTTTGCAATAGTTTGTTACAGACTGGCCATATTTTTCTTGTGGACGTCACTTCTGCCGGAGATATCTTGGATAGTGTATCCTCGTTAGGCGTTATGCGGTAAACCTGAAGAAATTGTTGCAACGCTTTTTTGGATAAAGTGTCCTTTGCCTTCTTCAAAGCCTCTTCAAGGTGCTCACAAATCTTTCGGCCTGTCCATTTGACTTGGGGTGGTAAGTCAGAGTTGTGATGTGGTCTACTTGGAAGTCCTCCATGAACTCTTTAAAGACCCGGATGTAAACTGAGTGCCGTTATCTGACACTAAACAGTCAACCACTCTGAACCGTATGCATAACTCATGAAGAGTTTTTATAATGAAGTCCGTAGTTGGGCTTTTGCACCTAAAGACTTCAGGCCACTTAGAGAAGCTGTCCACTACTATAAGGTAATACTGTCCATCAAGTGGTACAAGAATTCATAACGTAGTAAAAAGTTATTTATGTTTATTCCAGCAACTCTTTTGTAAGAGAAAAATTCCTTTTTCATCTCTTTTGTAAGAGTAAAATTCCTTTTTCATCTCTTTTGTAAGAGTAAAATTCCTTTTTCAACTCTTTTGTAAGAGTAAAATTCCTTTTTCATCTCTTTTGTAAGAGTAAAATTCCTTTTTCAACTCTTTTGTAAGAGTAAAATTCCTTTTTCAACTCTTTTGTAAGAGTAAAATTCCTTTTTCATCTCTTTTGTAAGAGTAAAATTCCTTTTTCAACTCTTTTGTAAGAGTAAAATTCCTTTTTCAACTCTTTTGTAAGAGTAAAATTCCTTTTTCAACTCTTTTGTAAGAGTAAAATTCCTTTTTCAACTCTTTTGTAAGAGTAAAATTCCTTTTTCATCTCTTTTGTAAGAGTAAAATTCCTTTTTCAACTCTTTTGTAAGAGTAAAATTCCTTTTTCAACTCTTTTGTAAGAGTAAAATTCCTTTTTCAACTCTTTTGTAAGAGTAAAATTCCTTTTTCAACTCTTTTGTAAGAGTAAAATTCCTTTTTCATCTCTTTTGTAAGAGTAAAATTCCTTTTTCAACTCTTTTGTAAGAGTAAAATTCCTTTTTCAACTCTTTTGTAAGAGTAAAATTCCTTTTTAAACTCTTTTGTAAGAGTAAAATTCCTTTTTCAACTCTTTTGTAAGAGTAAAATTCCTTTTTCAACTCTTTTGTAAGAGTAAAATTCCTTTTTCATCTCTTTTGTAAGAGTAAAATTCCTTTTTCAACTCTTTTGTAAGAGTAAAATTCCTTTTTCAACTCTTTTGTAAGAGTAAAATTCCTTTTTAAACTCTTTTGTAAGAGTAAAATTCCTTTTTCATCTCTTTTGTAAGAGTAAAATTCCTTTTTCATCTCTTTTGTAAGAGTAAAATTCCTTTTTCAACTCTTTTGTAAGAGTAAAATTCCTTTTTAAACTCTTTTGTAAGAGTAAAATTCCTTTTTCAACTCTTTTGTAAGAGTAAAATTCCTTTTTCAACTCTTTTGTAAGAGTAAAATTCCTTGAATGACATGTATGTCATCGCGTTTTCATCCTTTAAATATAACTCATCCAACTTTTCTGTAATTATTTTTATTCTATCAGTTCAGCCAATATCTGTGATGTCTAAGTGTTGAATGCATTCTCGTATATTTTGTGGCAATGACAAAAATACTGTTATTTTTCCTTAGGTAAATCCGTGAAGATAGACCATATTCTTATGTCTTGTTTCCATTTGATGTACATTTCTTCATTCTGCAAAATAGGTGGCTGTTATGTAAATACAAAGGCTGCTGCAATGAAAGTGGGTTCCCTCTATCGAGCTAGAAGACTACTCACACCTGAGAGTATCCTGTACCTTTACAAGGCCACCATTCGTCCATGCATGGAGTATTGTTGCCACATCTGGGTTGGTGCATCTACCACTAGTCTCTCCTTCTTAGAAAAAGTCCAAAAAAGTTTGTCAATCTAATCGGTCCCACTTTATCAACTAAGCTCCAGCCCCTGTCTCATCACCGTAATGTTGCATCACTGTGCCTGTTTTACAAATATTTTAATGAAATGTGTTCTGATGAACTCATTTCACTTGTACCCCCTCGACGTACATATCCCCGACAAACCCGCTTAGCAATAAGATCTCACCCCTTCACTGTTGTTGTCCCTAAATGCCAGAAAACTTTCTATTCAAATAGTTTCTTCCCTCGAACAGCTAGACTTTGGAATTCCCTTCCTGCTGCCTGCTTCCCTGGCTGTACTGATATGCAGAAGTTTAAATGTAACATAAATATCTTGTAAATCTTTCCTAGACATGGCCCCAAATAGTAGCCCCTTACATCCAAGTGGCGATAGTCCCCCTTTGAAGTAATCTCCTCTGGCTGCAATGCACTTATTGTAACGTTCTAACAACTTCTGGAAGGCCCCATGGAAGTCCTCTTTTGTGAGTGTGTCAATGACCCTCGTCATAGCCTCTTTCATCTCCTCATAACAACAGCCTCTAATGTTTTCCTTGAGCTTAGAGAATAACCAAAAGTCACATGGAGCAAGGTCTGGACTATAGGGAGGGTGAGGAACTGTCTTGATGCCCATCTTGACCAAATAATCTGTGACAAGGATGAAGTTGTGAACTGGTGCATTCACGCAAATCTTAAGTTCCTCATAAATAATTGTGTAGTACAGTTCCCACACTGACATCAAACTGTGCACTTATTGTTTCTATAGACACATGACGGTCCTTATCCATGAAATTCTTTATTTGGCCAATCAACTCTGATGTTCTGACTTCCTTACTCCTCCCACATCTCTCATGATTCCTCACAAACTCCCTGCCTACCTTGAATCTCTTATGCCACTCAAAAACTGATGCTCGATTCATGTAAGATGGTCCAAAAGCAGTCTGAAGCATTCCATACGTTTCTGTTGCATTTTTTCCAAGTTAAAAAAATAATTTTATTTTATATTGTTCCTCTAATGTGTTCTCACGTCTAGATTGCATTTTTTTAATTCACCAGCTGTGACAATCAGGCTTTAGTAGGGTGTATTCCAATTCCTGCTGTAGCTGTTCATTTGAATCGGAAATCATAAAAATTGGTCAGCCATCTCATAAGATGTATAGCAATAACATAGTGAATTTTCAAGAGTTTACAACAATTTTAGATGCTTGTACAAAAAAATCTGGAAATTTATTTAAATCACTCATATTTCAGCAGGTGGCATAAGCCACGTGGTGAAATATGGGGTACTTTAATTTATGGTAGAAACAAAGGGAATACCGCTGCAACCAGGAAGTGATAATTGGTGATATTTGGTTAAGAAACCAGGGACGCAATATTCCAATGATGGGACAGAGGTTAGAGTTTGGTTGATAGTGTGGGATCTGTTAGAGTGGAGACTCTTTTTTGGACCCTGTCTTAGAGGGAGAGACTAGTGGCAGATGCACTGTCCCAAATGTGGCAATAATACTCCATACATGATCGAATGGTGGCCTTGTAGAGGTACAGGATACTCTCAGGTGTGAGTAATTTTCTAGCATGGTAGAGGGAGCCCATCTTCTTCGCAGCAACCTTGGCAATGTCCTCAATGTATTTGTTCCAATTCATATTGCCTGTGAATGTTAAGCTGAGGAGTTTAAACAAAGAGTTTTCAGGTAACATATTATTAGTCATGGTAATCAGTGGTTGAGAAGATTTATTAGTTTTGGCTGCATTGAATGTGTTAAAATGTTTTTGATTTATGATGGGGGTATGACACCAATGATGTCGACAATCGTTTTTATAACCACAGTTATATTATTATTACAATCAACCAATCAGAAGCTTCAAAAGTTATTATAAAAAATGTCGAATTTTGGATTCAATCAGTTCACCGTCGGCCTCTGTTTCGAAACGACTCAAGGTCAGAACTGCGTTGATTCTTCGCCGCCATTTTTGTTACTAGGAATTACTCAACACTCGAAATCGTGACTGCATTGATTCTTTACCGATTTGATTTACTGCCGCCATCTTTGTTCAACATAATGTCTCAACACTTAACAGAATGTTATCATCCATTTACGTCCCCATTCCACCATAGTCTGGAGGTCTTCCTCTAATGTTTCAGCCATTGCCTTAGATATGTGTTTATTCATTTCCCCCTCCTGTCTGTTATAAAATGTGGTGTCATTAGTAAATATACCCATCTCGGAGACAATTTTATCAGAGACTTAATTTATGAATATAAGGAATAAGAAAGGTTCAAGAATCGACCCCTGAGGCACACCCACATTTATGTTGTCTTGTTTTGACGTATGACCATCAACGACAACCTGGACTTTTCCCTTGTCTAAGAAGGATTTGATTATATTAATTATTTGTCCAGGAATAATTAATTTTCAAGAGAAGACCTTCGTGGCAGACCCTGTCAAAGGCCTTAGATATATCAAGTCCTAGTCTCCCATGCCTTATCCAATGCGTGGTGTATACATTTAGAGATTACAAGCAGTAGAGCTTGCCTAAATCCATACTGTCTGTCGGAAAGAAGTTTATTATCTATGATGTAGTTGATTAGTGCTTGATTAATTAAGGACTCAGATTTTGGCAAAGAGAGGGAGGAAGCTAATGGGGCGATAACTGAGTGCGGCAATTCTTTCGCCAGAATTCTTGAAAACTGGTTTCATCAAAGCAATTTTATAAGCTAGTAGCCCCCACTCCTTTTTTTATTTTCTAAGTTTCTCAACTTTCAGAAACGGCTTCGTAAATAGTTAGCATCGGTAAGTTCGATTTCAAAATGTTTTAATGAAAACAAGCAAGTCGTGTTTTTATTTTCGAGCAAATTTTTCTTGTTTTTATCTGTTGAAGAATTCCAAAGGGAGACAATTCTATAACTTTTAATGATTGTTTGGATTCATTATGAATTTTAATTTAGTAAATTTTTTTTTTTCAAAGTCATACATTTTCATATAATGATCACATTCATTTATTTAAGAATTTCTTTTGAGAGAATTCAGTAAAAAGTTCGTTTTTAAAAAAACTAGCATGGGTGCCCGGCGTTGTCCGGGTGTTTGGAGGTGTATGTTGAGCAAAAAAAAAAAAAAGTGGTAGTAAGAAGGCAGGCTCGAACCTATACCTCAAAGGAGGAAAAGAATGGGGAAAAACCTGACGTCTTTACTGTTATGACCACCGCCAAACTGGAAGTAACGTAGATTTTAATTAAGGCTAGAGAATCAAAAGGAGAGGATGACTTTCGAAACTATTGCCTAAAAAAGCGACCCCCCCCTGTAGAAAAGTGCCCAGTTGAAGGTGAAGATATTAATGTTTTCAGCCAATTTTTTTATATTTGTCGTCTGAAAGGTCGAACTTCAAAACGATACTGATCTTATAAAAATCCGTTGCCTCTGTCAAAAGTTTTAGGCAGACATGCAAACATACATACATACATACATAAATTTATATATTGGTAACTCAAATTTTCGACCCAAACTGATTAAAAAGCTTGCTCTATCTCTGAATACCCTTTATGTTAAATTTCAAATGTTTACACCAGAAATTGTCTGAGTAATTTGGTAGAGATCGAAGCGGTTAAATTTTTTTAAAACTTTGACCCCTATTATGACCCCTTAACATTTATTGTTTTGTGCTCAAATCAAGTTATTAAGTTAGATCCATGTCTAATGAACCTATATCTAAAATTTCAATTGTTTAGACCCAAAATTGTCGGAGGAGTTTGGTAGAGTTCTCAAAGATCAAATCGTTGAACTTTGACCCTTTAACAGCCAAATTTCTGTCCGAAAACCGATCACAAAGATTTTCCCAAATCTCAATACCCTGTATATCAAATTTCGAGTCCGTAGATTAAAAATTGACAGAGTTATTGTGTAGGGAAATGTACATAGACAGACAGACACACACACAGACAGACAGACAGACACTTTCACTTTTATAGATTTAAAAAATATCATTTTCAAAAAAAAATTTTTTTAAGTCGTACATCTATATATACGGCATAATCATGTTGATACATTGGTTTCTGTCAGATCACCAAAGTTAAGCAACATATACGGCACAATCACGTTGACACACCGGTTCTCGCCAGATCACTGAAGTTAAGCAACGTTGAGTCTGGTCAGTACCAGATGGGTGACCATTTGGGAAGGTGAGGTGCTGTATGTACCACGAGGTAAAATGCCAGGTTGAGAAATTGGCACAGTTTATCCTTCTCTCGAGGGTAGATGGGACTCTTTTAAGCTGTAGTAGGCACTCCATCTAGTGATGGTGCCACAATAAAAAATACCCTTGATAAACACAGCGAAGCATCAAGTATTCAACTACCGACAAGATTTGAATTACACTGCAAACTTGTGTAGTGGTCAATCTCAGCTACAGCTGTGCTGGATGGATGGATGGCAGCAACACTAAGTCTGGTCAGTATTAAGCGGTGACCATTTTAGAATTCCAGGTGGCGTATGTGCTCTCCTCTTATCTCGGCATTGTTTCCAGAGTCTTAGGCCTTTCTTTGCCACTGGATTCAAACAGTACCGATTCAAGAGAGATGTGGTTGGGGATTGCGCAACTTTGCCTCACAATTACATGTGCAGTTACCCTTACAGGGTGTCCATTGTCTCTTGAGACTGAACGGAGGCATCCCACATCGATATAAATAAAACAGTAGATGTATGTACGTGTGTGTGTAAGTGAAAATATTTGACGGATAAATTCTTAAGCTACTGGTCACATAACACTGAAAATAACAGAAAATATTAATTATACACCAAGGAAAATTTATGAGCAAAATCTTTCGATGGATGAATAACACGTGCAGACATATATTGGCAAGTTGAAATGCAAAATGTTTATTTCAACTTGCCAACATATTTCTATTACTTTTATGCATGCGCAAATACAATCATTTCATCAAGTCTTTTAATATTAAATCTTTCTTATCTATCTCTCGATATATCCACGTCGGTAAGGGCCGCTGGAGCTCTAAATGTTTCAGTTTCGATTCTAGCTGATGGCATCAAGGAGTAAAGGTCAAACCTAGAAGCTTGTCAAAACACGGGGCCTCTCCCAGACTATAGCCATCCATCCCAAACATAATCCATGAATGTGTTGCGATCATTACCATTAAATTCTTCCGGTTTTCTTCCATGTTTCGATGAAAAATCTTTTGTTCGTCTAGAACACCACAGAAATAAGAGGCATGTGCAGGGGGTACCAAGGTGAGCAGAGTCTTCACATCGGCCAATTTGTTAAGCAATGAAATGTAGACGAAAGTTTCTGTTTACTCCTTAAGCAATTTAGGTTTGCAAACTGGAGAATTTGTTTGAGTCACCAGCTCTAGGAAGGTTGTCGACCATGACTGAGGAGACCTCCCTCCCCTAGTTTTAATATCAGTTTTCCTTCTCCTAAATGGATGACTTAACAAGATCTACAGATTCACCACATCGAGAGGGGTAACCAATGTGCCTGGTTTCTATACCAGGTATTTCTGCGCCTTGTGCCTTGCATGGATGAAAATATTAAGTATCTTTGAAAGTTTTTCTCTATTCTAAATAAGTAAGCATAGGATTGGAAATAGATTCCCCTCTTAACATTAAGAAATTTTAAGCATTGTGAGAAAACCAATCTGTTTTAATAATTTGTTTGAAATCCATCTGTCACTTTCTTGCATGTTTTCCTCACCCCTCCCCTACCAACTGACCATGCTACCTCAACTGTTCTGTATCTATTAACCCAAGAACTCTCATTCATCCTTTTAGTGTGACCAAATCAACAAAGTCTCCTGTTTTGCATACATCTTCCTATACTATTTAGATTTAATCTTTCTCTGAAGTCATCAGATCTAAGCCTGTTTTTATGATTCACATTACATATCAGCAGTATCATTCGTATATCATTTCTCTCCATGCAACACATGTCCTCAATCCCTACTGGCTAGGTTTTAGTTCTGTATATCATCACACCGCATACATATACCTGATAAACTCTTCCCTTCATTGACAGTGGTAACAATCTATTGGTTAGTAATGACTAGGGCTAGGACAACAGCATATTCTTTTCATTGTTTTGATTCTCGAGTGTGTATCTGTTGATATCTTATATGCTGTTATATAGAGTGATGTGGCTCTCGTTAATTAACTGTGTCTAATTGTGTCAGATATATACTCGAGAGTCAAAACAATGAAAAGAATATTCTGTTATCATAGACCTAGTAATGACCTAGTAACGACCTAGTAATGACCTAGTAACGACCTAGTAATGATCTAGTAATGACCTAGTAACGACCTAGTAATGACCTAGTAATGATCTAGTAATGATCCAGTAATGACCTAGTAATGATCTAGTAACGACCTAGTAATGATCTAGTAATGACAAAAAAAGGTTCCTTGAATTTACTCCATCCACTCCAAATCTTTCAATCACGCTGTAACATTTTCATCAACAAGAAAAAAAGTCTTTTTATTTTTTTTTTTTATTTTTTAAAAATATTTTTTCTGAGGAGTCACCACTTGTCAAGACCCGGAAGCCACTCGAGGATAAGGGTTAATGGGTGTGTAGTAGTCAATGGGATTATAGCGTAGTAATCGTTAGCAGTGGAAATTTTGTGAATTGGATTACTTAGGGGGGTGGTCATCAAAAACTTGTTTACATTTGACTTGAAGATAATCAAATTGTAGTCAGCTGGAAAGCAGGCAAACAGAAAGAAGCTTTGTTCATGGAATCTGCGTTTAGGTTTAAGTACAGATAAAGTGTGGGAGAAATTATTGATAGTGGTTTTGGCTAGACGAGTGTTTTTCGTGAAAGTTTGGTCAGGGGTGACCGTAGATTGGAGCTCAGATGAGCACTTGCCATGAAAATAACGATAAAGCAGAGACAGGCTCGCAATGTCTCTTCTATGGAAAAGAGGTTGCAGGGAAGAGAAAAGGCCCCCCCCCCACTAAGCTACAAAGTCTATTTTGAACTCTGTCAAGGCAGGATAAGCTGGTTCTAGCAGCCAGCTTCTGCCCAGATGTGGCAACAGTACTCCATCGTTGGTAGAAAATTGCATTAGGAGTGAGATATCTACTGGAGTGGTAGAAGGATCTTACCATTTTTCCAGCAACATGTGTCCTTTATGTGTGCGGGGTGTTTATGCGAGCCTCTGCATCGTTGTTGTTTCACTTTGTGTTTTATAAGTAGCTATCAATCATCTCGTCTGTCTATGATGAATAAAACAGGAAGAAAAGGAAACTTTCGCAGAGTTTTCTTCAAGTTTTTATTTGAAAAGAATGGACTTAAAGAAGCTATTATCATCTTAGCCAAGTGTTTATGCCTTAACTTAAGAAAATGAGTGCTGCAGGTGAACAGACATGAACTGAATGTTTCTGTTTAGAGCACAATTGAACCATGATACTTGACTTTTGCATTTTAAACTTTAATTCAAGCCATTTTATATGAAAATAATTTTATAAAATCAACAGTAGGAATTGCCAGAAGTGAAGAATGTTATTTGGAAGTTGGAAAGGATCCAAAATAGAATTAATTGACTAAAAATGTCTATTTTATTCAATGAAATATGCTCAAGAAAATAAATACTGCCAATATATATAGATGTTTTTATTTGTTTTTTGTTAACGATACTTTCTTGAATGAATTCAATTACTTATACGAAAGTGCATTTTTACCTAAATGTGTGTTGGGAATAATTTCCCCTTTGACCAATTTGATACCCCCTAAATGGGGAGCGGCATAGTGATACATTTAGTAGTCGTGCGAGGTTAGTCATGTGGTAGAGGTTTAGGCTTCTTATCACGAGGTCTCGATTTCGAATCTTGCTAGATTCAGCCACTCTGATGAGTCGTAGACAATGAAACACTTGTCAGTGGATAATTATATTTTAAAAATAATATATATGTCGCTCCCATTTAGGGGGTACCAAATTGTTCAAAGGGAAAATTCCCAACACGCATTTAGGTAGAAATGCGCTTTCGTATAAATAATTGAATTCATTCAAGAAAGTATAGATAACAAAAACAAATAAAAACATCTACATAAAAGTGATACATTTAGTAGTCCCGCGAGGTTAGCCACGAGGTAGAGGTTTAGGCTTCTTATCACGAGGTCCCGATTTTGAATCTCGCTAGATTAAGCCACTCTGATGAGTTGTAGACGACGAAACACGTGTCAGTGGATAATTATATTTTAAAGCCAATATATATATATATATATATTTTAAATTCTACCGTTTTGGATTTTACCATTTTTGGATTTTTACCCTTCACCGGACTGTCCATTCATGTGAAATCTTTTTATTGTTTTTATTTTGCCTCCTGTTCCCCTTACCTCACCCTTTTTTTAACCAAGTAAGATCTGTGACTTACTTGTAGTTTCATTAAATACTTTTATATGCAAAATCCGATCCTGCATTTTGCTAATTCCTGCCCTCTGATGAGAAGGAGAGTATTTCTTTGAAACTCCGCGGATTAAGGACTATCCACTTATCTTGTGTTTCCTTTTTTAAAATTAAATATGTTTTTAACTCTTTTTCAAGATGTCTTTTAACATGTTTTATTAATCATTTGTTCATATATATATATATATATATATATATATATGTATATATATATATATATATATATATATGTATATATATATATGTGTGTGTGTGTGTGTGATTTATTTTTTTATTACCGTTTTATCTGTTTGGTTACATATGTTTCGGATGTTGATTGGACCATGTTTACGACCTCGTCAGACCTTACAGAAAAAAAACAGTAATAAAAAAATAAAACACTTATTTGATCTGCAAAAGTATTGAGCACTCTCTTAAGGTTTTTACTAATTACCAGTTTTACTAAATATATATATATATATATATATATATATATATATATATATGTAAATATATATATATATATGTAAATATATATATATATATGTAAATATATATATATATATGTAAATATATATATATATATATGTAAATATATATATATATGTAAATATATATATATATGCAAATATATATATATATGTAAATATATATATATATATGTAAATATATATATATATGTAAATATATATATATATGTAAATATATATATATATGTAAATATATATATGTAAATATATATATATATATATATATGTGTAAATATATATATGTAAATATATATATATATATATATATGTAAATATATATATGTAAATATATATATATATATATATATATATATGTGTAAATATATATACTTGTTTATTGTTATATAAACATGCTCACATCCCGCTGCTACAAATAGCCACTTGTTTCAATCAAATAACAGATATCATCAGGCAGCGACTTGACTATTCAAAAGTTCAAAAAACCCGAGCATAAATGTATATATATATATATATATATGCAAATATATATATATATACATATATATATATGTAAATATATATATATATATGTAAATATATATATATATATATGTAAATATATATATGTAAATATATATATATATAGATTGTATGGATATGTACTTACATTTAGTGTAAATATACGGATGTGTATGTGTAGATGTATATGTATGTGTGTATATCTATGTATATATGTAGGCAGATGTATGCGAGTCCATATGTCTATGCGTGTATATACTGTATTGTTGCATTTTATAGTTTTTGGCTTTCTTACATTTTATATTTATATTTCTGCGTGTATGTGTATGCGTGAGGAAATATACTAAAGATGTGCATCCACTGCTGTGTATTTGCTTGTATGTATACTTTCGAAATAAGTGTGTATGAAAATCAGAAATATCGTTTTTGTCCATGCTGGGTGGCCGTTTGGAATTGCTGACTACTTAAAGTTTGACCATTGGTTATAGGCGACATATTGGCAGACTTCTCAAGTAATTTTCAATGCTATACCAGAGAGTAGATACTTAATTTTAAGGTTATAAAAAGAATTTAAAAAAAAAATTGTCCCTACCGAAGTTAAGATGAGAAAAAATAAAAACCTGAGATCAATGGATTGATTAGAGTCCTTGCTTATCCTCCCCCAGACCAGCCCCACCCCTATTCTATGACAAGAGTCTAATTTTGTAAGTGATATAAGGAAATGATTTTGTATCTTGAGTTTCAGTTTTCGAGGGAAATGCTTGGCCTGAAGATGTAATCTCCCCAAAACAGGTGCTTACAGAAACATGTATGCACATATGTAGCCATCAATGTTTTTATAAATAAAATATATATATATATATATATATATATATATATATATATATATATATATACAGTTCATCATATACACACATATATATATATATATATATATATATATATATATATATATATATATATATATATATATATGTATGTAATTTTAAAGGGATTAGAACAACAGTCTAGAGAGCAGAGTTTATTTTAATGTATTAGTAAATTCATTAATACAATTAAAAGAAAATAAAAGAAAACAGTGCTCGTTGTAATGTAGACATATAATAAGCTCGATAGGCATATATATCCTAGAGCTATTTTAATATTGAGTAAGATGATTGATAATTTATAATTAAAATTAAAAATTAAAAATCAGTTTCATAAGGACGAACAAACAAAATCAATAAATAAATAAAATGAGGAGAGTTTGTTTAAAAAAACCAAATGATAAAATTATTGTCCAAGACTTATTGTCTATCTCAATAAAAACATTGTTTCGTACAATCGTACAATTTATTGATTTTGTTTGTTCTTCCTTATGTAACCGATTTTAAATTTTAAATATAAATTATCAATCATCTTATTCAATATATATACATATATATATATATAGGAACAATTACATTGAAAGCATTGCCAGGGCCGCTGCGAAGAAGGTAGGCTCTCTCTCTACCGTGCTAGAAAACTACTAGCACCCGAAAGTATCCTGTACCTCTATAATGCCACCATTCGCCCATATATGGAGTATTGTTGTCACATTTGGGCTGGTGCATCTGCTACTAGTCTCTCGCTCCTAGACAAGGTTCAAAAGAGAGTCGCCAATCTAATAGGCCCTGAACTGGCGTCTAGGCTTCAGCCTCTGTCCCATCGACGAAATGTTGCATCCCTCTGCCTGTTCTACAAGTATTTTAATGGTGACTGCTCTGGCGAACTGCAGACACTTGTGCCCCCACGACGTAGACACCCATGACAAACCCGATAAGCAGCTAAATCCCACCCCCACAATTATTTACAGATAAAATGTTATAAAACAAACAAACAAAAACTTTTAAGTTTTAAATATATTTCCAAGAAATAAATTACGCCCGGTGCTAAAATATTGAATTCATCAATCGTTTTCGTTTACAAAAAAAACAAAAAAACTGACGTGAAAAATGCTTCTAACTTTAAAATATTTGGAAACTACTGACATCTGAAAGTATCCTGTACCTCTATAAGGCCACCATTCGCCCATATATGGAGTATTGTTGTCACATTTGGGCTGGTGCATCTGCTACTAGGTTCAAAAGAGAGTCGCCAATCTGATAGGCCCTGAACTGGCATCTAAGCTTCAGCCTCTGTCCCATCGACGAAACGTTGCATCCCTCTGCCTGTTCTACAAGTATTTTAATGGTGACTGCTCTGACGAACTGCAGACACTTGTGCCCCCACGACGTAGACACCCTCGACAAACCCGACAGGCAGCTAAATCCCACCCCCACACAGTAGAGATCCCTAGATGTAAAAGATCTTTCTACTCCAGTAGTTTCTTCCCCAGAACCGATAGACTCTGGAATTCCATTCCAGGTCCCTGTTTCCACAACTGTACTGACATGCAGAAGTTCAAGTGTAACATGAACCGACATTTTGCTGCCCAAATCCCAACATGGTACCCGAGTAGTTTTTGCCCCTGATAGTAGCCCCCTACACCAAAGTGGCAATGTGCCTTGTTTGGGATGAAAATGTAATAAAAAAAAATATATGTTACGAAAGACAGACACTGATACAATTACTCATTTTTAAAAATATGTGTCTTTTATTAGTAGCAATTTGCATACAATGTTTCGGCCTCAATGTTGGCATATAATTATATAATAATTCATTGGTTATAGTTCTGCACAACAGGGTGTCTCCTCAGCACAAAGCGAGAACAATTATTCCAAAGTTTCACATCCTACGAGCAGAATTAACACACCCAGTATTCATTTTTTTTTTACCAGAAGTTTGAAAAAAATGAAGCACATTTCAAAAGCAAAAACAAGAAATGTCAGCTGTTTATACAGTTGGCGATGGTATATGAAAGTTATGATAAAATGTCTTTAATTCATGTTTGACACTTTGCTGATATGTTGCACGCAAAAAAAAATTTCTATGTCTTTTTCTTTTTGTTAAAGTGTTTTTTGTGGAAAAGTCACCTTCATTTTTGCTGATATTTTGTACCTCCCTTCCGTAGTGATGTGACTTATGGAAAAGGTTAAAAACCGCCCGTTATTTCATTGACTAACCCTAACCAGATGTTCTAAAGACTGATAAAATTGATTGCAATCTTAACGATCAGAGAATCTTGGCTTTTTTTTTTCCCCCCCCTTAAAAATGTTTTGGGTTTGTATTACTATACACATAGGTTCGAAAACGTTGTCAAAAAACAAATATATAACAAACAAATGTTATCAAAAGCAAGATAAGTTACTTTTCTACCTAACTGGATAATTTTTTAGTGTTTTTATTTAATGTAACATGTTTATTCGGCTCAAAAAACATACAGGATTTACCGATGTATTTGAAAAATGCAAATGGCGACGGACTCTGTGTTGAATACCCAAGTTTGGGAAAATGAGTTAAAACTAAAAAAAACTATACAAAATACTGTTAGAAACATACTCAATATATGTTACCGTAACATAGGCTGAATGATATTCGGTGGCTTTATAACAGTTAACAGGTAGAGAGAGCCCACCTTCTTTGTAGCAGCTTTGGCAATGCTCTCAATGTATCTGTTCCAACTCATGTTCCCTGTGAACGTTAGGCCGAGGAGTTTGAACAAAGTACTTTGAGATAATGTATCTTTAGCCATAGCTATTGGTGGTTGAGGTCTCTTGTAATTATTGAAGGAAACAAGCTTAGTCTTGGCAGCATTGGATGTGACCATCTATTTTTGTCCCCATTCCACTACAGATTGAGTAAAAAAGTAACCTATCTTACCTTTGGTAACATTTATTTGTTATTTTATTTATTTATCTATTTTTTTTACACAGTGATCACCACTTATCAAGGCCCGGAAGCCACTCAGGGATAAGGGTTATTGCAAGTACATTACGTTAGTGTTGCGATTTGATGAAGTGTTTACTTAAGGGGGCGGTTCATTAGGAATTTGTTAACGTTGGACTTGAAGACATCCAAGTTGTAGTCAGGTGGGAAGCAGGCAGACGAAACAGAGTTCCATAGGCGTGCAGTTCTAAGAAAGAAGCTTTGTTCATGGAATCCACATTTTGATTTAGGCACAGATATCCTTGTTTTATCGTTATTTTCATGGCAGGTGCTCGTCTGAACTCCAATCCCTGGTCCCCCCTCGCCAATCTTTCATGAAAAACACCCGTCTAGCTGAATCCACTGTGAAAAATTTCCCCCACTCTATATCTGTGCCTAAATCAAAATACGGATCCATGAACAAGACTTCTTTCTTAGAACTGCACGCCTGTGGAACTGTGTTCCGTCTGCCTGCTTCCCTCTGGACTACAACTTGGATGTCTTCAAGTCTAACGTTAACAAATTCCTTATGAACTGCCCCCTTAAATAAACACTTCATCAAATCTCCACACTAACGTAATGTACTTGCAATAACCCTTATCCCTGAGTGGCTTCCGGGCCTTGATAAGTGGTGATCACTGTGTAAAAAAAAAAAAAAAAAAAAAAAAAAAAGATAAAGAGTGGGGGAAATTTTTCACAGTGGATTCAGCTAGACGGGTGTTTTTCGTGAAAGATTGGCGAGGGGGGGGACCAGAGATTGGAGTTCAGACGAGCACCTGCCATGGAAATAACGATAAAACAAGGATAGGCTCGCAACATCTCTTCTGTGGGAGAGAGGTTGCAGGGTAGAGAAAAGGGCATCCCCCACTAAGCCACGAAGTCTATTTTGTACTCTGTCAAGGCAGGATAGGCTGTTTTTAGCAGCTCCTGCCCAGATATGGCAACAGTATTCCATCCTTGGACGTACTTGGCTTGTTATATTATTTGATTTTTCTTACCACTTTTCGAAAGACTGTAGACAGCAATTTTTTTTTTTTTGATGAGGATTGATAAATTGTATAGTTTAGACTACTGTTCTCATCGCTTTTTTTCCTATAATGTTTCAGACGATGTAGTAACCCTCAATCTTCTTTAGGTGCATCTTAGTGAACTCGGAGAATCTTTATATCTGGCTCGGGAATCTGTATGGAATTTCAAATGTAACCTTCTATTTAATATATGATGGTAGCTTGCTCTCGTTCTGTCAGCCATGACTGGGTAGAAGTCTCAAGTAATTTGTAGTTGTATTCTTAGTATCGTCTGTGTAGAGTATTAAACCTTTAACCTCCAGAAGATTGCCACTCAGGACTGATTATAGTCAGCACTTTTATCCGTTGTAACACTGATTGCTAGAAAACAACAATGGAGTCTTCATACACCATGTTTTGACAAGCTTCCAGGACTGACCTCCACTTCTGGTCTGAAATGGAACACATACATCAAATTCATTGTTGAAATAATATTATTATTTAGAAATCGGGTTTGTATTACTGTACACATAGATTCGAAAAAGTAGTTATAAAACAAATATATAACAAATAAATGTTATCAAAGGCAAGATAAATTACTTTTCTACTAAACTGGATATAATTTTCGTGTTTTTATTCAATTTAACATGTTTATTCAGCTCGAAAAGCATACAGTGTTTACCGATGTATTGGAAAATTTAAAATGGCGGCCGACTTTCTCTTTAACACGGTAAGTTCGGAAAAAGGTGTAATAAATAATAAACTAGACAAAATACTGTTAGGAATTTGCTCAATATATGTTACCGTGACATAACTTGACATATATTCGGTGGTTTTTTAATAGTATTTTATCTAGTTTATTATTTATAACACCTTTTTCCGAACTTACCGTATTAAAGAGAGAGTCGGCCGCCATTTTGAATTTTCCAATACATCGGTAAACACTGTATGCTTTTTGAGCTGAATAAACATGTTAAATTGAATAAAAACACGAAAATTATATCCAGTTTGGTAGAAAAGTAACTTATCTTGCCTTTGATAACATTTATATATTTGTTTTTTGACAACTTTTTCGAATCTATTTGTACAGTAATACAAACCGTAGAAATCTATTCTGGTATGTTTTGCTGTCCACAGTCTTTCGAAAAGTGGTAAAAAAAATCAAATAATATATAACAAATAAATGTTACCAAAAGCAAGATAGGTTACTTTTTTCCTCGATCTGTAGTGGAATCAACATCGCTGAAAGAATGGTTGGATCATTCTACCACTCCAATAGATATTTCACTGCTGATGCAATCTTCTACCTGTATAAGAGCCAAGTATGTCCTAGGATAGAGTACTGTTGCCGCATCTGGGCATGAGCTGCTTGATAGAGTTCAAAACCGGCTTCGAAACCTAGGAGGTGATACACTTTTTTTTCCCTGCAACCTCTTTCCCACAGAAGAGACGTTGTGAGCCTGTCTCTGCTCTATCGTTATTTTCATGGCAAGTTCTCGTCTGAGCTCCAATCTGTGGTCTACCCTTGCAAAACGTTCACAAGAAACACTCAACTAGCTACAACCACTACATACGATTTCCCCCACTCTCTATCGGTGCCTAAATCTAAATGCAGATTCCATGAACACATCTGCTTTTCTGGAATTGCCTGCCCTTGAAACTCTGTTCTGCTGGCCTGTTTTCCAGCTGAGTACAACCACGGTCACTGAGATATAGAAGGCCTGTTAACTGAAAAATGCCTTCAGACAATGTAGGTAAGATTTGTCAAACTGTTACTGTTGATACTATATGACAGCATTTTTAAAAAGAGCATTAAAATATGTTAAAAAAGAAAAGAAAGGAATCCAATTCGATTAATAATGAAACTGAACTTTATTCAATATAAAATATAAATATTATTTATGTAAAATTACGTAATTTTAAAGCAATATACAATCTAATACTGATAAAACTGAATTATGAATTTAGGGAACAAACAATTAAAGAAACATAAAACAAACAATTCTTGACCTTCAGGACAAGTATCTGTTCTGATGCTACAATTTACCTTTTCTGTCCTCGGCCGGTGGCGGAGAAATCCTTCATGACTGAGACAATTTTAATTTTTGTTCCTATCCAGAGTGACCCTTATTGGAGCTGGATTTTCCCCCACAAGATTATATGTTGAAATATTTAAATAACTATTACTTTTAATACAGAAATTATATTTAAAGTTTTGGTTTTCTGTTCTCCTATGTTCATTTTTTTCGTCATGTTTTTCATCAAAATGTGTAGCGTATTTTCATCAGTTACATGGTTAGGAATCCTATACTCTGCTATAGTTTTCATTTTCATATCAGTGCAGAATACATAAATACGGAAATGAAGTTCACATAACTACTAAAAGACAATCATACCATAATGTTAACATTGGTTAAAAACTAAGAAAATATAGTAAACATCTAGAATATTAAATCAGGGTGGTGGTGAATTTGGGAGGGGACATTATCATTATTTCACTCACTAGGAGTTGTCTCACAGGCCATCATCAGTGATCGGTCACTGGCAGTAACCTGTGGTATTCGTTGGAGATCGAGTGACAACAAGTCTCCCCAGATTTCCAATGTTTTCCACCTCTTGACCACTCATGCAGATGATTGCACGTTATCACAACAGCCATTGATTTCTCATTGGCATCGGCCATTGGTGTTTCCTGGGGTTTGGGATTACAAAATGCCTCTCCAAGGTACCAGATTTGAACTGCACACTTCCAGTGGAGATCTGGTTAGTACTCTCCCACCTCGGACTTTCCATCCTACCTGACCCTTCACAACTAGTTGGTGTGGCGCCAGTCAATGTCATCTACACTTTTTTTTTGGCACTTCACAAGGAATGTGGACTTTGCGTAAACGGGTTTTAATTTAATGGCTGCTCCCTGAGGTTTTCTTTCCCTTTCTTCGCATATATCTCATACATTTTTTTTGTGATCGAGTGTGTATTTTATTTTTTTGAATTGTTTTAATTTCTTTAATTAAATTTGATTCATACTTTTATTTCGTGCTTGTTTTTAATTCATTTTCATTTTATTTTAATTTATTTTTATCATTATATTATATTTTCCACACTAAATATTTTTATTTTTTGTTACATCCATTTTTTTCATACATATTCAAATAACGCTTTTGCCCCTTTTTTTTTTTGGCTTCAAATAGTACCTTCAAAAAAGTTTTTGTGATTAAATAAACCAATGAAAACCTTTTGCGCATGCGCTTTTTAGGGAGCAACCATTAAATTAAAACCAATTTACACAAGGTCCATGTTCCCCGTGAAGTACCTGTTTTATTATTGTTGTTGTTGTTAATATAATAATAATAGTGTTTGTGCAGTGTATGCACCGTGCTGTATTTTAGATAGGATTTTCAAGTTAAATTTTATGGTATCTTTTTTTTTTTTTTCATTAAATTGTTAGGTAAAAGTGCAAAATATTTAGAAAGTCCCCCCCCCTATTTAGAATAACGTTATTATTTCAGCACAGTAAGTACACAGCATGAATACCAAACAATATTTTATCTGTAAATAATTTACATGCCTGAAATAGAAAATTCTTTATTCTCTCCTGAGACATACAAACACAAATTCATCTTAAAAATTCATTAACTAATCAGTTTTAATTAAAGTTTTGACATGAACTCAAAATAAAGAGTACATTATTATTATTGTTGTTGTTGTTATTATTATTATTATTATTATTATTATTATTATTATAATAATAATAATAATAATAATAATAATAATAATAATAATAATAATAATAATAGTGCTTGTGCAGTGTATGCACCATGCTATATTTTAGATAGGATTTTCAACTTAAATTGTTAGGTGAAAGTGCAGAATAGTTAGAAAGCCTCTCCTGTTAAGAATGGCTTTCTAAATAATGACATCATTTCAGCACGGTGCATACACAGCACAAATACCAAACAATATTTATTTACAAGATAAACACAAGAAAATATGTTAACTAAAATTTAATGTACTCTTTATTTTGAGTTCATGTCAAAACTTTAATTAAAACTGATTAGTTAATGAATTTTTAAGATGAATTTTATTTTTTTAATTTCTTTAATTAAATTTGATGCATACTTTTATTTTGTGCATGTTTTTATATTTTCATTTATTTTTATTATTATATTTTCCACACTAATATTTTTATTTTTTGTTACATTTTTTTTGCCTCAAATAGTACCTTCCAAAAATGTTTGTGATTAAATAAACCAATGAAAACCCTTTGAGTATGCACGTTTTAGGGAGCAACTATTAAATTAAAACCTGTTTATGCAGGGTCTACGTTCCCCGTGAAGTACCTTTTTTTATTATTGTTGTTGTTGTTATAATAATAATAATAATAATAATAATAATAATAATAATAATAATAATAATAATAATAATAGTGCTTGTGCAGTGTACGCACCGTGCTATATTTTAGATAGGATTTTCAACTTAAATTTTATGGTATATTTTTTTTTCATTAAATTGTTAGGTGAAAGGGCAGAATAGTTAGAAAGCCTCTCCTGTTAAGAATGGCTTTCTAAATAATAACATCATTTCAGCATGGTACATACACAGCCCAAATAACAAACAATATTTATTTACAAGATAAACACAAGAAAATATGTTAACTAAAATTTAATGTACTCTTTATTTTGAGTTCATGTCAAAACTTTAATTAAAACTGATTAGTTAATGAATTTTTAAGATGAATTTGTGTTCGTATGTCTCGGGAGAGAATAGAGAATTTCCTATTTCATTTCCCATTTCAGTCATGTCAATTATTTACAGATAAAATGTTATAAAACAAACAAACAAAAACTTTTAAGTTTTAAATATATTTCAAAGAAATAAATTACGCCCGGTGCTAAAATATTGAATTCATCAATCGTTTTCGTTTACAAAAAACAAAAAAACTGACGTGAAAAATGCTTCTAACTTTAAAATATTTGGAAACTACTGACACCTGAAAGTATGGAGTATTGTTGTCACATTTGGGCTGGTGCATCTGCTACTAGTCTCTCGCTCCTAGACAAGGTTCAAAAGAGAGTCACCAATCTGATAGGCCCCGAACTGGCATCTAAGCTTCAGCCTCTGTCCCATCGACGAAACGTTGCATCCCTCTGCCTGTTCTACAAGTATTTTAGTGGTGACTGCTCTGGCGAACTGCAGACACTTGTGCCCCCACGACGTAGACACCCTCGACAAACCCGACAGGCAGCTAAATCCCACCCCCACACAGTAGAGATCCCTAGATGTAAAAGATCTTTCTACTCCAGTAGTTTCTTCCCCAGAACCGCTAGACTCTGGAATTCAATTCCAGGTTCTTGCTTCCCTAACTGTACTGACATGCAGAAGTTCAAGTGTAACGTGAACCGACATCTTGCTGCCCAAATCCCAACATAGTGCCCCAGTAGTTGCTGCCCCTGATAGTAGCCCCCTACACCAAAGTGGCAATTTGCCTTGTTTGGGGTGAAAATGTAATAAAAAAAAAAAAAAAAAAAAAATTTGGAAAACTCAATGAAAAGTTTTATTTGAAGAGATTAAAAGAATGGACTGAAAAATATTCTCATATAAAAATTGTTTGTTTTGCAGTTTAAAAAAAATAAATAAAATGAAATATTCGACTTACTTCGATAAATATAAAAGTTCAAAAACATGTCCGTTGCTGTTATATTTTGTTAGATTAAAATTATCCCAATGTGCAATTATTATAATTATCCAAATGGAGAATTGTTTTTTCTCTGTAGGAGAATAAAAAACATGCACGTTTGGACTATTTTCATAAAATTACCTCAGCTACATAAGGCGATGAAAAATATTTTTTATGGTCACATGGTTAAACACCGAAAACTTTAGGCACCTTTACCTACATGTTGATCTGGTAATGACGTCACGCCTCAGTAGCCGTGCTACAACATGGTTGTCTTCAGGTTCAGTGTGAGCAAGTTCCTGTTGAGTTGTCCCTTTAAATAATCAAGTTATACCCAATTTCCACCCCTCATGATTACTATGCTGTTTTTTTTTTTGTTTTTTTTTTTACAAGGTGGTCACCACTTATCAAGGCCCGAAAGCCACTCAGGGATAAGGATAAGGGTTATTGCATGTACAGAACGTTAGTGTTGAGATTTAATAAAGTGTCTACTTAAGGGGGCGGTTCATCAGGAATTTGTTTACGTTATATTGTCCCTGTAACAACCGTTCACTCATTAACCATTATCTTCGCATGTCTTTCGTGCCATGATAAGTTGTGACACTCTAGTAAAAAGAAAGAATGCAAATGGAAGTTAACAATTATTTCAACATATGTACACATTTCAAGTGTGTGTTCGTTAGTATTACAAGCATAATACTAAATAGCTGTTAATCTGAAATGGTTCCTTATTTGCTGAGGAGGGGGTTAGTTGATAGCTAATTGCCTGAGGCGCCACTACCAGGTAATGCTGACGAAGGTGCTCAGGTATATTTTGTCGACTAAAATGCGCTTTTCCTAGTGTGCTGGTTTTTCAAAACTGCATCTGGTCTTGCGTTTAACTTTCTGGAAGGAAGATAACTAAACACACTCCACATCTAGACTGCTTTAACAGTTTTTAACAGTTTTTAACAGTTTAAAATAGACTTCATAGCCCTTTGTATCTGTGTGTTCACTAATGTAGGTGTGAGTTGAGGCATAGTAGCAGTCCAGGCCCTTTTCTCTTCCCTGCAACCTCTTTCTCAGAGGAGAGACGTTGTGAGTCTGTCTCTGCTTTATCATTATTTTCATGGCAAGTGCTCATCTGAGCTCCAATGTATGGTCCCTCCTCGCCAAACTTTCATGTAAACACTAGTCTAGCTGAAAACACTATCAATACTTTTCCTCACTCTTTATCCATGCCTAAACCTAAACGCAGATTCCATGAACAAAGCTTCTTTTTTAGAACTGCACACCCGTGGAACTATCTTCCGTTTGCCTGCTTTCATGCTGACTACAATTTGGTCGTCTTCAAGTCTAACCTAAACAAATTCTTGATGAGCCGTTCCCCTTAAGTAATCCAATTTACCAAATTTACACTACTAACGATTCTTATATTAGCCCATTGACTACTGTACACTCTGTGACCCTTATCCTCGAGTGGCATCTGGGCCTTGATAAGTGGTGACTCCTATGTAAAAAAACAAAAACGACCAAGAATAGTAGGAGGAATAATCTAAACAAGCAATCCTCACCTCAAAAATTCTTGCATCAAAACGTTTTAGAATTTAGAGTGAGGGATCACTTTTGCATATAAATTAAACATAAAATTGTCTCCCACTTCTGGGTCATCAGGTGGTAATGATCACCTATTTTCAGATCAGATAGAATATGCAGCAGACTACTACTGAATAGTAGGGGATTTATGAATAAAAGAATAAAATTTCCAACTAGAAGTTGACTCGTCAGCTTTTACATACAAAGTCTGAAAATTTGTCTCTGCACACTGGCCCCACACATCCTTCCGGTCAAAAAAAGAAAAAGAATCAAAAATTAATCTGGTCAATGGGAAGTGTACGCGCCTAAAATAAGATATGGACAACCAGCTTGTTTTTCAAGTTAAGGGTGGATATTAAAGCCAGATTTTTCTTTGGTGAACAAATTGACCAGTTGACCTAGAGTTGACTGTAGTTCTCAGACCGTTGGGGCCTGGACTGCTGCTATGCCTCAACTCACACCTACATTAGTGAACACACAGATACAAACAACATTTAACCCTTCTATATCGTCTGCCGATCTACATAAACTTCCTCCTTGAAATATACCCAACCTTTCTCACTGAACTTTATTTCTAACTAACGGGGGTACCCGGCATTGCCCGAGTGTTTGTTTCCGGGACGGGGGGGGGGGAGTTTTAAAAAATGTTATGGTAGGTAAGTAGGAAGGATCAAACCCGGAGTCATGAGTAAAAGTAGGAAAATAAAGTGTGAAAAAAAACCAAAAAAAAACATCTGCAACGTTAACAGTTCGGCCACCAAGAAAAGTCCATTCCAGTTGTTTAGGAAAAAAAAACAACAAAAAAAAAACGACTACGGTAGGTCGGCGCGAACGTGAAAATATAATGTGAATTGTCCAGCACGCTAACCACTACACCACAGAGCACTGCAGCTTAGTTTAGTGATTTTAAATAACTTCACATGAAAGAACTACGAAGCCAAACCGGTGTTCTCTTCTCAACTGTTCCTTGTGAACGATCCCCAAACGGTGTTAAGTGGTGGCAGGGGGAGGAGGAATTTATTAGAGAGAAAATATTTTACCACTTCCATTGATCGTAACCGATTTTGGCCGTGACTTCTCAGCAGAAAAAGTATAGAAATCTAAGATTATCGAGGAATTTGAGAAATAATAAGCCTATAACACACCTCAGATATTGTTCTGCCGTTTGTGCATATTATATTTGCATGAAATATCTTGATTTTTAATCCTATTAAGGTCAAAATCAGACGCGAAAAAATGAGTTCATTTTATTTATATAGAGAAGAGATATAAAAAACAAGGAACAGTGACTCTTATTAACGTTTAATTAAATATAATTTGTTCCTTTTCTTGCTGTAATCTTCTAATCTAACATATATAAAATAACTCTTTTGTGAATGTTTGCCTCTGAACTCTTTATTTATTCACGTCTCTTGTTGTCTCAGATTTAAATAAAAAAAATAATTTGTAAATTTTCTTAAAAAACCCACCTTTTCTGTACTTTCACCTAACAATTTAGGGTTTTCATAAAAATCATGCATCTTTTCTTATAAAAAACAAACAACTTCTGTTTACGAAAACAAAAAAATGTTTAGTGCCAATTTTCGTAAAAAAAAATGTAAGTTTTCTTGAAAAAAAACCCTACTTTTACCTAACAATTTACGGTTAAAAACATTTATCTTTTCTTGGAAAAAATACAAGTTTTTGTTGATAAAATAATTTGCAAAAAAATAATAATAAGGCGGACGTTGTCGAGAGTGCCCCCCCTCTTTAAATTCCACAATTTTCACTTTTTTTTAATTTTTTCCTGTTAATACCATCGATTACAGACTTAAGTTTCAGATTATAAAAAAAAAAGGTTGAAAAAAAAAAAAAATCATAACTTTTCACGTGGAGGTTCGGTTTTCAATTATAAGGTTGTATTAAATTTTTTTTATTTTTTTTATTACATTTTCACCCCAAACAAGGCAAATTGCCACTTTGGTGTAGGGGGCTACTATCAGGGGCAACAACTACTGGGGTACTATGTAGGGATTTGGGCAGCAAGATGTCGGTTCACGTTACACTTGAACTTCTGCATGTCAGTACAGGGACCTGGAATGGAATTCTGGGAAAGAAACTATTGGAGTAAAAAGATCTTTTACATCTAGGGATCTCTACAGTGTGGGGGTGGGATTTAGCAGCCTGTCGGGTTTGTCGAGGGTGCTCACATCGTGGGGGCACAAGTGATTACAGTTCGTCAGAGCAGTCACCACTAAAATACTTGTAGAAAAGGCAGAGGGATGCAACATTTCGTCGATGGGACAGAGGCTGAAGCTTAGATGCCAGTTCAGGGCCTATCAGGTTTGCGACTCTTTTTTGAACCTTGTCTAGGAGCGAGAGACTAGTAGCAGATGCACCAGCCCAGATGTGACAGCAATACTCCATACATGGGCGAATGGTGGCCTTATAGAGGTACAGAATACTTTCGGGTGTTAGTAGTTTTCTAGCACGGTAGAGAAAGCCCACCTTTCTTGCAGCGGCCCTGGCAATGCTTTCAATGTAATTGTTCCAACCCATGTTTCCTGTGAACGTTAGGCCAAGGAGTTTGAAAGATGTACTCTCAGATAAAGAGTCGTTGGCCATTGCTATAGGTGACCACGATGAAAAAAAAAATGGTAACTCTCTCTTATGCGACCGGAAGATAGGGGTTATGGAGGGGGTTAAAAAAAGGAAACTTTTTTTACCCCCCACCTTTCCCTCCTCCCACTCTTATCTATGTATCTACCCCCTCTCTTTCTCTCTCTCACTCTCATCGATGTATGTATCTATCTAACTATTCATCGTGGTCACAAAGTTCGTGTTCAATTTAGTACAACGTTATAATTGAAAACTAAACCCCCACGTGAAAAGTTATAAAATTTTTTGAAAAAAGTAAAGTGAAAATTGTGAATTTAGAGGGGGAGGGCCACTTTCGACAACGTCCGCCAATAATAATAAAAGTAAATAAACAATACAAAATGCAACTTTTCTTGAAATGTCTTGGATGTCTTCAAGTCCAACACAAATAAATTCCTGATGAACCGCCCCCTTAAGTAATGACACTTCATCAAATTTCCAATACTATTACTGATACTATCCCATTGATTACTGTACACACACACACACACACACACACACACACACACACACACACACACACACACACACACACACACACAATATAACCCTTATCCTCGAGTGGCTTCTGGGCCTTGATAAGTGGTGGTGACCTCCATGAAAAAAAATAAATAAATATATATACATTCATTAAATGTACAGTAGGTTTTTGTTATTTTTTATTTTGGTATTTTTTTAGATTAGGTCCACCTCCACAGTTTTCTTTTAAATGACTACTTTATAAGTTTTCAACTATGTTGAATACGGAAACCGAATTCACATTTTGCAGAAATAATTAGTTATCGAGATATAAAAAGTTGTATTATGCATTGTATTCTTTGGCGGCCATCGTTTTTATGCTCGTGCGCGCACGCCATAAACAAATCTACACGCATAACAAAGATGGCCGCCAAAGAATACAATGCATAATACAACTTTTTATATCTCGATAACTAATTATTTCTGCAAAATTTCAAGGCGAATTTCGTATTCAGCATGGCCGAAAACATTTAAAAGTCGTCATTTAAAAGAAAATTGTGGAGGTGGGTGGACCTAATCTGAAAATTTACCCTTATTTTTTTTTATCTTTTTCCGGTTTGTTTTGAAATTCGTCTGCGTCTGTTACTTTGTTCGGCTTAATCCGGTAATTGCCAGTGGAGTCCAAATCATAATTGACGGAAACTCCCGAGGATCCGGGTCAAATTCTGCAAGAGTATTGCAACAGTGCAACTGCAACACGAGACAGTTATCTTGGTGTCTCGATAATCACTCAAAAATCGAAAATTAAACAAAATACTGAAATAAATTTATCCAATAAATTTTACTGTGACATTTGTTGGGTGGAGTTTCTACCAGCATATTTGTACTGTAAAATATTGTTGTCCACACATCTTTGTACTGTCAACTTTTTAGGCTGTTTTACATAATCGCCTAAAAAAGTAAAATCTCATTATCGTAGTAGTAGTGCCGATCTCCAATAATAGCCCCAAAATCAGAGTTAACGTGCGTGTTCTCAGTATAATAGATTTCTACCTAATTTTAATAAATTACCTAAGTTTGAAAAGAAAACTGCATACTCTAATAAAAAAAAAAATATATATAAAAAATGTGGAAAGTCGGTTCGCATGACGCCCGAAAGTTAACAGGGAACTGTGATTATGCCGCTGCAGTCTAATATGATCAGTGGTCGCTAACAATATGGCTGAAGACCCGTAATGTTATTATGTATTAACGTCAAATTTTCAGCAAAAAACAGAAACGATCTTTTTTGTTATCGAAATGCACTCAGTTTATGACTATTTTGTATTTTCTCAACGAAAAAAAAAATCATTTTACATATAAACAAACAAGATGGCGACGTTGTAGACAGGAGAGTGATAACAAGGGGAGATAATCACAGCATAATCAAGGGAGACAATTAGGAAAGAATAAATTTATTACTTTCGTGCTAAAGTGGTTATCTTGAACTTTTCAGCTTCAAGATACCGAAAAAAAAAAACAAAACAAAAAAAACAAACAAACAATTCTGTGAATCAGAAAAACAGTCGACTTGGAAGTCCGCAGCAAACTGCGGAAAAAAATTGCATTATACTTTTTTTTTTTGTCAGCAAATAAATAAAATATTATTATTTCACTTCATGAAATATTTATTGATTTTTTTTTAAATTAAAAAAGAATCAATAATTTTTGGTGTTCATTTGGGATTACACTTATTTAAAAAAAAATACAATTAAGGCAGGCAACTTTAAGTCCGCAGCAAACAGGATAAGATAAAAATTAGGTGCGCTTCTGCAGAATTCGGACGAAATTTCGTAGTCAATAAATGGAGTTTTCATATAAAAAAAAAACAATGGTTTAAATTGATTTTTTTGTCAATTCTAATAAGTTACATTGGTAGCTTCCAAATTATGCAATCGAAATTACCTATTACTGAATTATTAAACAAAACAACTTTAATCGTGTTAGAAGGTGAAAAATTTCAGCCATCTTGTAGAAATCCAAACGGAAAATTACCCCCTTTTTGAACTCTCCTGAGCCTTACGATTGTTTTCATCAAATTCTATTTTTAATAAATAATTTCTACCTTATCGATTTTCGTAATTTTTTTAATATAATTATCTTAAAAATACGAGGACAAAATTTCGTTCCAATAGTGTAAAATCACCAGATTAGGTGTTGGTACTGGTCGCGATTAGAGTTCCCTGCCGAACACCCTAAAAAAAAACACTGACTTCTCCCTTAGTTGCCATAGTAACTAAACGATCATGAATTTTTATCGACTTTGTTTTACTGTTTATGAATATTGAAATAAAAGACATTACTACACATTTATTAATAATATCTCACTTTTAATCACTTTTATCGACTTTTTGTTTTACTGTTTATGTCTCACTTTTATCGACTTTTTCTTTTCTTTTTTAAATAGCATTTTCTTTTTAAATGACGACGTTTTTACTGTTTATGAATATTAAAAGAAAAATAATTACTAAACATTTATTAATAAAAAAATGGGTGCAAGACTTATGATCCGCGCTATATTTTAAATCGTATTTCTAAGCTTAATTAAAGTTTAATATTTTTTTATTCAATTGTAAGGTTAAAGTAGAGAATAGGTACAAAACACCCTCCCCATGTTAAGAATGGCTTTTTAAATAATAACGTTATTTCAGCACGGATCAATAAGTGCACTAGTACAATATAAAAAAAGTGAGACATAAACAGTAAAACGTAGTCATTTAAAAAAAGAAAATGCTATTTAAAAAAGAAAAGAAAAAGTCGATAAGAAAGAAAAAGTCGACACATAAACAGTAAAACAAAAAGTCGATAAAAGTGATTAAAAGTGAGATATTATTAATAAATGTGTAGTAATGCCTTTTATTTCAATATTCATAAACAGTAAAACAAAGTCGATAAAAATTCATGATCGTTTAGTTACTATGGCAACTAAGGGAGAAGTCAGTGTTTTTTTAGGGTGTTTTCGGCAGGGAACTCTAATCGCGACCAGTACCTAGGTGTTTATTTAGAATTGGACTTATATAAAAACAAACAAGAGTACAGAAAATTCTGGTACTTGTTCACAATCAAGATTAAAAATGAAAATATCGAAAAAATGTTATATTGTACGTATACGTTTTGGGACTGAAGTTCTCAAAAAAAAAAAAAAAATTCACTTAATTTGATCGAGTAGTTTTCTTTTTTTTATGAGAGTGCAATGAAGGTAGCCATCTTTGAATTTTTTTAACACGCCACGGGGAGATAACTCAGTTTAAAGCTTCAACACCTGCTCCCCATCTTTAATATAAGTTTTTATTCGTAAAAATCGAAATATGGTACCTTTTGCTTGGTATCATAACAAATTGGTTTTTCACTGTAAAAAAAAAAACAAAAAAAAAACTACTTGATCAAATTAAATGAATTTTTTTTTCCAGAGAACTTCATTCCATAACGGATACATATAATATAACCTTTTTTTTTTTTTTTTTTTTCGATATTTTCATTTTTTTTAAAATTTCTTCATTAAACTATACAAGTACCTAGAATTTGATTGTCTTAGTTAAAAAGAAAAACTACTTGGTCAATTTATGTGATTTTTGGAATACGACATCTTCGTTTCATGACGAGTACGTACACCATAAAGATTTTTCTGTATATTTTTTTAATAAGTGTAACTCTAAATAAGCACCTAACTTCTTATCTTTGAAGCCAGCAAATTACTCCCTTCCAGACGTTACTTTGTGGACAGAAACCATGCTCGATGGTCACACCTTCCCAAATTTTTGAAAATTCGAAAAACTTGTCAAAAAACAAATATATAACAAATAAATGTTATCAAAGGCAAGATAAGTTACTTTTCTACCTAACTGGATATATTTTTCGTGTTTTTATTCAATGTAACATGCTTATTCAGCTCGAAAAGCATACAGTGTTTACCGATGTATTGGAAAATTCAAAATGGCGCCCGACACTCTCTTTAACACGGTAAGTTCAGAAAAAGATGTTATAAATAATAAACTAGACAAAATACTGTTAGAAATTCGCTCATTATATGTTACCGTGACATAAGTTGACAGATATTCGGTGTTTTTTAAATAGTATTTTGTCTAGTTTATTATTTATAACACCTTTTCCCAAACTTACCATGTTAAAGAGAGTGTCGGGCGCCATTTTGAATTTTCATCGGTAAACACTGTATGTTTTTCGAACTGAATAAACATGTTACATTGAATAAAAACACGAAAAATATATCCAGTTAGGTAGAAAAATAACTTATCTTGCCTTTGATAATATTTATTTGTTATATATTTGTTTTTTGACAACTTTTTCGAATCTATGTGTAAACCCAAAAAACCTAGACACATCAAAAGCATGTAGACTTGATATCATTCCGGCTATACTATTAAAAAATGGGCGCTTCTACACTTTATCGCCGAAATTGGAGACGCCATTTTATTTCACACACCTGCTGTCCAAATCCAAGGGAGAAATCAGTATTTTAAACTATGGCCGAAGTTAGAAATAAATAACAAAAAAAAAAAAAAAAAAAATTAAACTTCCGGGAAGAACTATGAAAAAACCGTAAATAAAGAAAGTGAAAGAGAATATATATCCATAATTGTTTAATTGGAAATGTTTTGATTTAATTAATGAAAACGGGAAAGTTTTTCAGGAAACATTTTTTTTTGTTTGTTAAAAGCAGAGAATGAAATGACATATTCATAATTGTTTAAACTGGGCGCGCGCCATTTGAAAACCAAGATATTTATTGTATAAAAATTTATCAAAATATAATTGTAAAAACATATATCGAAAAGTTTGCATAAGAAAATATAATTTTAATAAAACAATTTTGTAATGAAAGCAACATTGGATTTTTATAAAATAGGTTTGTTTGTTTTTTTCAAACAAATAATTCTAAACATTAAATAAAGAAATAAATGTTAATTTTATGTTAATTTATTATTTCCGGAAGCAATCGTTCTCCAGCTTATTTTTTTTTAATTATTTTTTTCATGCTTCGGTCATAGTTTAAAATAATGATTTCTCCCTTGGATTTAAACTGCAGGTGCGTGAAATGAAATGGCGTCTCCAGTTTCGGCGATAAAGTGTAGCATTACCAAAAAATGCTCCGCTGAAATTGTCCCAGTTTTCTCCAAACTCTTTTTACTCCAACAAATGTCGTTTTTTTTTTTTTTTTTTTTTTTTTTGGACATTTTTTTTAAAGGGGGGGGGAGTTTTTTTTGTCAGACATTATAGTTATAGTTAAAAACATTAGAAAAACTTCAAACATTGGGGAAGGCTCTTAAACTATAAAAAAAAAAGAACGGTAACATAAATGCATAAGCACCAAAATTGTTTTTGTTTTGTTTTGTTTTGTTTGTTAGTTAAATCCGGTTAAAAACAATAATAAAAATAAAAAATAATCCGAAAACCGCAAAGTTCAAACCAAATTGAAATTTTTATTTGTTACGTTTGAATAAAAAATAATTATTAAAGCAAAAACAGTCGTGTTCTCGTCGAGTAAGTTTTTTTTATTCAAGAAAATAAAAGGTACTCATTTTTCTTTACAAGTTATACTAATCTGGACACCAATTTTGTTGTTAATAATTACCTATAACTATAATCTCTGGCAAAAAAAAAAAAAAAAAAATCCCCCCCCCCAAAAAAAACGGACAAAAAAAAGAAAAAAAAATATCCACCAAGAAAATAAAACATAACCAAATAATCCGAAAAGCGCAAAGTTCAAGCAAAAAAAAAAAAAAAAAAAGGTCAGTTGTCAATTTAGTCTCATTTCGTTTTCCCGTACGCTCGATCTGATTTTTTGATCACCCGTTTGGTCGGCCATATTAGATATTTATCGTTAGTTATTTAGACGTCATACACATTTAAATCATGATGTTCTCTACTTCAGATGGGTGCAGTAAATAAACTTTTAACTCAAAATGACCCCTAATGTACTAATGTATAACATAAGACACAGAAAAGAAACATTTATAATGCGTACACAGCTTTATTTTCTCATATAACTACCGTACGCTTTCAATGGATATTACCCAAATGTCTTATCGATTCTTGCTTTCCTGATTGTTCGAATATTGCTTCTATGGTACTAGTTTACAAGAATTCTACAAATTTTGTCTCAAACAGTAACCCCTTACATCCAAGTGACACTGTTTTCTTCGGGGGTGAAAAAAAAAATCTTACACTGTTTGCTGCAAACTTTGATTAGTTTTATTTTTTTTTTAAAAACACTTTCGTTTAATTAATAATCTAATAACTAAATGGGTTATTGGTCCCCCAACAAAAGTAGGGTGGACCTGTAAATACACCCTTGTCTGTTCGTCTGTCCGCACTTTTCTCAATAATTACGCCGTGGATTTTTTAAAAATTTTGCACAAACATTAAACATGATATGAGTAAAAAAGTAACAGAACAGATTTTCCCGGAAAACTCCGGTTGCTCCCCTATCGAGTTAAAATGGCTAAAATTGACACTCTTGTGACTATTAAAAAAATTGATGCCTTGGATTTTTATAAAACTTTCTGAAAACTAACTGATTTCTATATAATTTTGTTTCTATATACTTTGCGATAACTCTTATGTGCGCCCCAAAGGCTCTTTTAGAGCTAATAAAAACACTCCATTTTTGGGACTATTTTACCATATTTGTCCAAAATTTTCTGTGTCTGTCTATTCAACAGTTTTTCATGGTGCTGAACTCAAATTTAAATATGTTAAAGCCTTGGGTACTTTTGGGCTAAATGAGGGTTGGGAATGATGGACTTAGTCATTTCTTTTTTTGTATGGTGCAGAACTCAAATTTACATATGTTAAGGCCTAAAACTGCACCGTTTGTTAATTTTCACCAGGATTTGACGTCCCCTGAGGATTTTAGGGGCTAAATATGGAGGGAGGGCGGGGAAAATGCTGAACTTAGTCATTTTTTTTATGCCTCATTCACTGTGCACTCACGAGGGACCATGTTTGCTTCACTTGTTTTCAATAAAACAGTCTTGCCAAGGCTTGCCGGTGTGTAATGAGGAAAAGTCCCTTCTGTTTAATGGTTACATAATTCCAGTTAATTAAATTATAAAAATGAATACACAGTTTTTCTGCCCACCGCCAATCACAATCAAGTATTTGTTTCACATGATCAAAATGAACGAATCAAAAGCAATGATTTGAAATTGGGATATAAACATCTGCTCAACATATTTAAAAAATTAAAACCGTCTTTTTTTTTTTTTTAAACTTTTTTCGATTGAAATATTTACAGATTTTGCAATACTTTATTTCTTTACTTTTCAAAGTAGAATTAAAGTAAAGGTGTAGTATCTGTTCTGGTACTGTACTTCTTTTTTTCTTCTGTACTTCATTTTTTTTCTGTACTCGGTCAGTGAATGAGAACACCTTCTAAACTTAGGCAATTAAAATTTTTTGTCCGAATTCAGAGAGCTCCATTTTGTATTTTCCTTGCATTTTTATGAAGTGATGTCCTTAAATTTAAAACGTTCAGCCTTCCAATGGAATCTGGATACATTTAGAGAAGGGTGTGGTGATTGATGGATCCAAGCAACGTATAATATGTTACTCTGACTTTTAACTTAAAAGATAAAATTTCTTGCTTTTCTTCTTCCTCCTCTACTTAGTTTTCTCTTTTTCAAAGTAAACAAAAATGAACACATCAGTTTTGTTTCCTTACTTAAGGAAATGCTAGCAATTCTTACAAGAAAAGGTGCTTGTGCATTATAAGTAGATTAAAAAAAAAAACATTTTCAGTAAAAACACTTTTTAAAAAAATTTTCCTTTGAAGATTGTAACGCTGGGCATGGGGCAGCCAAACCAACTGCCAACATTGTCCTGCTTTTTATTGGAATCAGCCGAGAGCTCCTTTTAGTATCCTTGTTGTTCCCTTAAGTGCAATTGTCTGGATCTCTTTTGCACTTGCTTCATCAGGAATATTAGTTAGGTAGGACTTCAGGTTCTTCTTCAAAAGCCCTGTGGCAACTATAATAACTGGTATGATTGATATCTCCCTAAGATTCCAGTTTCCTTTCAGATCATACATGAGATCTTGATATTTGGTCTGTTTCTCCATTTCAGCGCTGTTCAGACCTCCCTCATTAGGGACACTCACTTCAACCAAGGTTGCAACTCTTTCTGACTTATTCCATATAACTATGTCCGGTTTCACAACAGCATTTTTAAAGTAGGTGGCTGTAGGGATTACATTTTTTTTTTTTTTTTTTTTACATGGAGTTCACCACTTATCAAGGCTCAATGGCCACTCAGGGATAAGAGTTATTGTGTGTACAGTAATCAAAGGGATAGTGTAGAAATAGTATTGAAGAATTGGTAAGGTGTCATTACTTAGGGGGGCAGTTAATCAGGAATTTGTTTGTGTTGGACTTGAAGACATCCAGGTTGAAGTCGGGAGGGAAACAGGCAAGCGGAACAGAGTTCCACAGGCATGCAGTTCTAAGAAAGAAGCTTTGTTCATGGTATCTACGTTTTGATTTAGGCACAGATAGGGAGTGGGGAAAATTATTGACGGTGGTTTCAGCTAGTCGGGTGTTTTTTGAAAAAGATTGGCGAGGGGAGACCAGAGAATGGAGCTCAGACGAGCACCTGCCATGGAAATAAGGATAGAACAATGACAGGCTCGCTATGTCTCTTCTGTGGGAAAGAGGTTGCAGGGTAGAGAAAAGGGCATCCCCCACCAATCCACGAAGTCTATTTTGTACTCTGTCAAGGCAGGATAGGTTGTTTTTAGTAGCTCCCGCCCAGATGTGGCAGCAGTACTCCATCTTTGGACGTACTTGGCTCTTATATAGATTATATGGTTGTATTTATGTGTCGTGTCGAAATTAGCGAAAAAAAAATTCAAAAAATTGTGAACAATAATTGATTATTACGTTCCTGAATTTTTAACATGAAGATTGGTTATTTGTATTATTTGGATTCATCGGTCTAAAAAAAAAAAATACAATTGTGAATTACTTAGGACTTCTATCCAGTCCTGGCTGATGGAACAAGAGCATGCTACGCCCTTGAAGTAAATAAAGGGTTCCATTCGAAATTTCGTCCAAATACCTGAGTTCGACAAGATACATCTGAAGAAGGCCGGAGGTTACATCGACTGAAACATTGTGAAAATAACACTCCAGATGAGATCAGTAGTCCAATGAATTCAAATAATATGAATGACTAGTGGGGTGGGGAAACCGGTTTTGCCTGGTCGTAAATTATGCTTGAATATGATATTTTAATTTTTTCAGATTTTGTGTATAGATTCGTGATTTCAAAAGTAAAAAAAAAAGTATGTGGGTGCCATCAGCTAGAATCAAAACCGAAAGCAAAACTGTAGCATTCAAAGCTGGTGACGTTACCACTGTAACACCACTGTACCGACCCACATACGAACTAATTAAAAATAAACTAAGATGAATATATAAAATGTATAACGATTTTTTCAATTTTGACCCCTTAAAAACTATTGTAACCGGCTAAAGGCCCATAAAAGAACGGTCCATAAAAAATCCAATTATTTGAGGCCCCTAGCCCCACTCTGCGGCTTTTTAGAGATAGAGTTTGAAAATATGTAAAAAGACAGACAGACATAGTGAGTTTTATAAATTAGATTGAGTAGAAAATGATTACAAGTAGAAAATTAAATATATTATCGTATGTTATCGATCTGCCATTTTCTAATTTGAAATTGCATAAAACAAGGGAGATAAGTAAGTTTGTCATATAGAATTCTGTATGACAAACTGACTTATCCTTTGTAAGAGAAAAAGAAATTTTTTTTTTTTGTTATTTTTGTCTGTGCTCTTCCAATATTGATCTACCAAATGGTTTCTAATTCAATATGTGATATGATCCTGAGTATGACTTGAAAAGACATCTAGTGGCAAGGCCCAATTTAGGGGCTGTGGGGAATGTGGAGTTGCCCTTCAGTTAACATTGTTCCCAGATCCATTTTGGCCTGGAGTGGTAAGACCTGTACCTGGCTGTCTGAAGATACTGGCTTCTTGACCTAAAATGCATCAAACATTAGTGTTCCTCTTTACTTTGCCTCCTCATGGGACAGAGTTAGACACCAGGGTCGTTTTTTAATGTGGAGAAAGAAACAAAAATAAAAATTGTCTCAGTCATCTAAGACAGTAAACGACCAAGTTCTCTCTGATTCTCTCTCCTCTGATCTTGAGCACGTGGTACAATGGGGAAAGTAGTGGCTGGTTACTTTTAACGCATCTAAAACCAAGCTTCTTTCTTTACATCATCAACATTCAGATCCACATCTGGCATCAATTGAAATGAATGGCTCTCGTCTTCAGGAGGCCTCAAGTTTTGCCAAGCTTCTGGGTTTGACAATTACTCCTGATCTTAAATGGAACACGTACATCAAATCTGTTGCCAGGGCTGCTGGAAAAATGGTGGGATCTTTCTATCGATCCAGTAGATATCTCACTGCTGATGCAATTCTCTATCTATATAAGAGCCAGGTACGTCCAAGGATGGAATACTGTTGCCACATCTGGGCTGGAGCAGCTAGAAAGAACTTGTCCTGCCTTGATAGAGTTACAAATAGACTTCGTAGCCTCATAGGAGATGTCCTTTTCTCTTCCCTGCAACCTCTATCTCACAGAAGAGATGTTGCGAGCTTGTCTCTGATGTATCGTTATTTTCATGGAAAGTGTTCAACTGAGCTTCAGTCTATGGTCCCCCCCTTGCCAAACTTTCACAAGAAACACTCGTCTAGCTGAAAACACTATCAATAATTTCCCCCACTCTTTATCTGTGCCTAAACGTAAACGTAGATTCCATGAACAAAGCTTCTTTCTTAGAACTGCACGCCTGTGGAATTGTCTTCCGTTTTCCTGCTTTCCGGCTGAGTACAATATGGTTGTCTTCAAGACTAACGTAAATAAGTTCTTGATGAGCCGTTCCATATAAGTTAACAAATTTACCGAATTTTCATTACTAATGATTACTATATTGTCCAATTTCTAATGTACACTCTTTAACCTTATCCTTGAGTGGCCTCTTGGCTTTGATAATGTGGTGATGACTGTGTAAAAAAAAAAAAGTTGTGAAGGATTTCTCTTCCACTGACAGAGAACAAGAAATTGAAGTGTAGCTTCTGAAGAACAGATACTACACTTTGATCTTGCCCGTCAAAGGAAAAAATTGTTAGCGAAGTGACTTTCTAATTATTTCGCTAACAATTTTTTCCTCTGATGAGAAGAAATAGCATTCTTTGAAACCTTGCGGATTAAGGAGCACGCAGCTTTGGAGTATTCTGCTAAATGATAAAAACTTTTTGTAAAATTCCACTTTACATCTCTGTTCTTATTAGTTATCCTAAGCTCTACTATTGTCAGTGAATGTATTGAGCTTTTTTATTTGGTTGGTATTAAAATATAGATAACTATATATTTGGTTTTGGAATTTGCTTTTTCTTAATTAGTAAATTCTTCCTCATAATCTTTTCTGCCTATATTATTATTATTATTATTATTATTATTATTATTGTTATTATTATTATTATTATTATTATATTATTATTATTATTATTATCATTATTATTATTATTATTATATTTATATTTGGTTTTGGAATTTGCTTTTTCGTGATTAGTAATTTCCTCCTCATAAGCTTCTCTGCCTATATTATTATTATTATTATTATTATTATTATTATTATTATTATTATTATTATTATTATTATTGTTGTTGTTGTTGTTGTTGTTATTGTTGTTATTCTTCTTCTTCTTCTAATAATAATAATAATAATAATAATAATAATAATAATAATAATAATATTTTTTCTAAACTGTCCAGTTTTTGTAAGTAAAAACATAATACTTGAGCTGAGATCGAAACTAAAACCTAAAGACAATCAAGTATGATAGCCATTTGGCCAGTGTGACACGCTCTATACAAAGTGCTTTTAAACCGACTTATATTTAACGTAAGAAATCTGTTATCTGAACGATTCACGCATGCACATTCGTGAAACAATTAGCAAATAGAGAAAAATCCGACAACTCCCACATACCAATTTTTCAATTTTTAACCCTTAGAAGCCCTCTTTTTCAGATAAAAACCTATTAAAAGTAGCATTTTCGTAGTTCACCACAGCCCAATAAAAGAGTAATAAAAATTGAACATTCCAATGAATAGTAGACACTTACACGTTTCCACCCCGTGGAAACACTTCAAATGAACTACGAAAATGCTATTTTTACATCTCCAGCACATTTTGAAAATAATTTCTGAAGAGGACGCTTCACAGAACGTCTGAAACGCATTAAAAACGATTTCAATGATTTAAAAACATTATTACCATGATCTAAACATAATTCTCAATGAAAACCCAAGACACGGAATAATAAAATAATGTTAAAAAATACACATTGTTGGTGACTACCCCCTTATTTAAGTATATATATATGATACTTTATCTGTTACGCCACGATCCTCGAGTCAATGGTCTCTCATTGTGAGAATAACATTCCAGATGAGAACAATAGTCCAAATAATAAAAAATTATGAATCCTCATCTAAAAAATGCAGAAACATAAGTTACATGAATTTTTGACGATTGAACCTTTTAAAAAATATCAATTAGGACTGAATTTGATCTGGTGTTTTATCCATTACGCCACGGTCTTCAAGTCGAAAATAACTTGTATTATTTGGATTCTTCAGACAACTGTTCTCGTCTTCAGTGTTATTTTCACAAAGTTTCGGCCGATGTAACCTCCAACCTTCTTCAGGCGTGTCTTGTCGAACTCGTGAATCTTTCTGTCGAACATATTATTTTAATTGGAATTCATTATTGAGATGAGTTTTATTCATTCATTTTATTTTTTGCAGACTATTATCCTCATTTGTTCTTAGTTGTTTCACAACGTTTCGGCCAACTATTCCTCTGGCCTTCGTCAGGTGGTAATCACAACAGGATAGGAACTCCGACTCTTCTAGCTGCATCCACTGTAATTACTGCCTTCCGTAGTTGTCTGTCGAGCTTGTGAATTTTTCTGTCGAACTTGTAAAAATTCAGTTGTAAGTTACACTCTTCTGGAGGTTGAAGGTTCAATACTCAGTGCAAGCGACACTCAGAATACAATTACTAATTACTTAGGACTTCTACACAGTCAAGGCTGATGGAACAAGAACATACTAACCCCGTGGATTAAATAATGGGTTCCTTTCAAAATTTCGTACAGATTCCAGAGTTTGACAGAAAGATTCTCAAGTTTGCTAAAAAACACCTGAAGGTCGGAGGTTACATCGGTCGAAACATTGTGAAAATGACACTGAGAATACGGATTATCTTATTAATTGAACCGGATTGTTATAAAACTAGAACCGTGAGATAATGTTGTTTCAGTGGTAGCTATTTTAAAGCTGAAAAGTTCAAGATAACCGCTTTGAAAACTTTCTCTGTCAGTTTAGCGTCCAGCATTTCTTACCTATATGGCTAGACAACAACCTGTCATATTTAGTAGTTGTGGCTAAAGGCAGCCAATGGAAGACAACTCGTTTACCTATTTCTTATTGCTGCCCTCAACCCCTCTCCCACCCCCGGACGCCCAGGGGTGGAAGAGGGGATAGAAGTCGGAGATGGGGGGGGGGCTGAGGGAGGTCGCCTAGAACCGGGTAGACAAGTAAGGCAAGGCCGCTTCAGAAAAACCCATCCCACCACAATATGTAGCCTTTTTCATGTGGACTTTCTTGACAATTACTCCACCCTTTTTCTAGGTCGGTGACTACCCCCACCCCACCCGCTGCCAACCCTAACCACTGACTCCTCACCCAGGTGTCTTATTTATTTATTTTTTTTTAGCAACAACTGTTACTTCCACGTTGACCTCTGAATGATATTCTCTTTTTCATTTTTATTTTTAAACGTGTTTTTATTATCGATAAAAAAACTAAAAACTCTTGTGACCGACCGGTGTGGCCTAGTGGTTAGAGGTGCGGACTCTGGCCTCTTTTACCGCTGATTTTTATTCAGCAAAAGAACAAAGTGTAGCTTCAGTTCTGATGTTACACTTAGTGGCGCTTTCTTCGTTATAATAGCGGGGTTTGTATTACTATACACATATTCGAAAAAGTTGTCAAAAAACAAATATATAACAAATAAATGTTATCAAAGGCAAGATAAGTTACTTTTCTACCTAACTGGATAATTTTTTTGTGTTTTTATTTAATGTAACATGTTTATTAACCTCGAAAAAGATACAGTGTTTACCGATGTATTGGAAAATTTAAAATCGTGCCAGACTCTCTGCAGAACACGGTAAGTTTGAGAAAATGAGTTAAAAATAAAAAATATACAAAATACTGTTAGAAACTCACTCAATATATATTACCGTGACATAAGCTGACAAGTTTCAAAAAGTGGGAGATCACTTTTCTATATTAATTTAACGTAAAATGAGCACCCACTTTATCACCCGTTTTTTTGGGGTGGAGGGGTCTGGTAATTTTTTAAGGGGGTGTTTATTTGGTAATTGTGACCTGGTAGACCAACACAAAACCAGCCAACCTGCAAAAGTTTTCGCACACTTGCGTGTACAACAATGACCACCACCACCACTTATAACAAAAAATTACATTTCTCAATATCTGGAAAACTACTTATTCACGGAAATTTTAAATGCAATATTCGTTTTCAGCACACCCGAAAACCTCTAAAAAACAAAGTGGCCAGATAATAAATGGTCATTTTACTTTAAATTAATAAAGGAAAGTGATCCCACACTTGAAACTATAAGTTCTTCTTAGAATTTTAAACTTTATTTTTGTTTTCAGACCCCCCCCCCCGAAAACCCATGATAGAAATTTTAAAGGATTTTTTATTGCGGTGAAAAGTGAACATACAGAATAAAATAATTAAAACTAAGTACTGCAGTAATTAAAAAAACAAAAAAAAAAAAAAAATAAGGAAGAAGTTTCGTTTCATTTACCTAGGATAGGATTTCATGTTTTGGTTCTTAAATCAACTTCCGCTTCTTAATACAACTTTGAGATTAACTATTTTTAGTAACGGAGACCGGTAAGTAACCCGTCAAGATTATCTACTTGTCATGACACAGTAATAATGAACACATACAAAATTATAAAAAATAAGGTAGAAAATTAATTATTAATGAAAATAGTTTTCGAAGCGAAAATTGAATTTTGCTAAAAACAAAAACAAAACAAAGAACATGACAGTTCAACTCGTGACAAAGGGGGGGTAATTATTTTCTGAAAACTTTGAAAATATTAGGCCAATTTTAGCAAAACTCATTTTTCGTTAATTGTCTTCAAAAACTGGCTGGACCTGGCATATTGCATGGCGGAAGTATGCCCCCCCCCCATCTGACCTGTAAAAAAAAAAACAAGCCAGCTACAGTTGTTAGTGGGAGCTGCTGCCGGCCCAGTATAATAGCAGGCACTGGCGCCCGTGGCCCAAATAAATGTACTGTGGCGAAGTACTGACGCATTTCATATACATTTATATATTGAAGAGTTTAGCCTCCAAATAAGCGAGTATATTTTCTAATGATTTTTTTCCAAACAATATTCTGGAATATTAATAAACGAAATATGTAGCATAAATACAATTGTGGGCAAAAAATAAGTTTGTTTTATTTCATTCAATAAATTTCCATATTTATCTTTCGGTATAATAAAAAAAATGCAAATATTTGGGAGCTAACCTCCTCAATTTAGTTGGCAAAAAATAAGTTTGTTTTATTTCATTCAATAAATTTCTATATTTATCTTTCGGTATAATAAAAAAAATGCAAATATTTGGGAGCTAACCTCCTCAATTTAGTTGGCAAAAAATAAGTTTGTTTTATTTCGTTCAATAAATTTCCATATTTATCTTTCGGCATAATAAAAAAAATGCAAATATTTGGGAGCTAACCTCCTCAATTTAGTTGGCAAAAAATGAGTTTGTTTTAGTTCGTTCAATAAATTTCCATATTTATCTTTCGGCATAATAAAAAAAATGCAAATATTTGGGAGCTAACCTCCTCAATTTAGTTGGCAAAAAATAAGTTTGTTTTAGTTCGTTCAATAAATTTCCATATTTATCTTTCGGCATAATAAAAAAAATGCAAATATTTGGGAGCTAACCTCCTCAATTTAGTTGGCAAAAAATGAGTTTGTTTTAGTTCGTTCAATAAATTTCCATATTTATCTTTCGGCATAATAAAAAAAATGCAAATATTTGGGAGCTAACCTCCTCAATTTAGTTGGCAAAAAATAAGTTTGTTTTAGTTCGTTCAATAAATTTCGAGATGTATCGTTTGGCCGAATAAAAAAAACAAATGCAACGTTGTTGTCTTTGTCGAAAAAGATGTTGGCGTTTGTTTATTTTAAGTTATCAGGAAAAATTTTAATATGAAAGTCACAAATATTTAGGAGCTAAACTCCTCAAGTACATAAGTACATATGTAATGTGTGGTTTTGAAATATCACCAGTGGACATGTAGACATGTAGTGTGTTTTATGTTAAAAGAAATCAGTTTTGTTGGTGTTTTGACAAAGGCGTTGTTATCGCTATTAAATACATCAGTAATGCATAGTTTTCAAACATTAATGTACACGCAGTATGTTTAATGGTATAAGAACTCAGTTTTGTTGATGTTTTAACGAAGACTTCATTGTTGTAAATATGTATCTTAGTGACGCCATATCATAATGTTACTAAGCATTCATATATGTAGCGAATAACTGGATTCCAGAGTATGAGAATTTTCAGAGCTTAGCCAATCAGAATGGACAAAATTTGGTGAGAGAGACTTTATCATTTATGAATCGGAAATAGAAAAGATTATGTTCTTTATATGAGCTTCAATCTATGGTCCCCCCTCGCCAAACTTTCACAAGAAACACTAGACTAGCTGAAAACATTATCAATAATTTTCCCCACTCTTTATCTGTACCTAAACCTAAACATAGATTCCATGATCAAAGCTTCTTTCTTAGAACTGCACGCCTGTGGAATTGTCTTCCGTTTTCCTGCTTTCCAGCTGTCTATAATATGGTTGTCTTCAAGTCCAACGTGAACAAGTTTCTGATGAGCCGTTCCACTTAAGTTAACAAATTTACTGAACTTCCATTACTATCGATTACTATATTGTCCTACACTCTTTAACCCTTATCCTTGAGTGGCCTATCGGCCTTGATAAGTGGTGACGCCTATGTAAAAAAAAAATGTATATATCAGTCAGTTATGATCGGTGTATGCACAGTATGTGTGAAACATGTAGAATTGATTCCAGCTGGTAGCAGTGGTAGGACTAAATATTTAGAGAGAAAAATAGGGACTCCTTTCTCTAAAGATGTTGCGAGGCTGATGGTGTTGCTCGTCGGAGGCAATGTAGCATTTTATTATCACAACTGAATGTGTCTAAAATGGTGTTTGAAAGCTACATAAAATAGTGGCTAATAGCCTAGACATATTGAATGTTTATGTGGCAGCTGTTGTTGCAATACTACGATACTTTGGTTCAGACGGGAATTTTGTGTAATAATAAAGAGTTACTTGCCCTTGGTTAATATCAGGGGGAGTCTAAATAAAGTATTTGATGTGAATGGATGCGTTTCTGTTTCTTTCCTTCCTCCTCTTAAATGTAGTAGCAGCGGTCACCATGTGGTAGCATAGAAATTACAGGGACCCGACGAAACAAATTTCTGCAGTAATTTTATTATATAGGAGATTAATTTTCTACTCTATCGTTTTTCATGATTTTTGAATATGCTCATTATTATGGCATGACAAAGTAGATACCATTGGTGTTACTTGAAATTCAATATTTTGATTTTCGAATTTTGTTATTATAATGAAGAAGCGCCCACTTAGTTTATTTTGTCTTGTGCCAGTCACAGAAAAGTCCATCTTGATTGAGGCAGTTTTAATTTTCGTTTGAATCCAGAGTGTCAGTTTTGTTTTTTGGGGAGGAGAGGGGGGGGGCTGGAATTTTCCCACATTAAAAATCGACCTTATGTCTAACTTTGCCCTCATGGAGAGGTAAGTTAATAGGACCAATCCTAGAGTATACAGTCATTTTATGTGAAGGATATCCAGCTAAAAAAAGAGGGCAATTCTGCATGACACGGACGGCGCCATTGTTAGGGGGTAATAACTCCAATTTCTTCTTGGTCCAATAACACGGCAAATAAATAACGAACAAGATTTTGGGGGGATATTTTTTTACAACAGTACCCAGCATAGTATAAACACCCCCAACCTCCCCATGTTAAAAACGGTTTTCGGAATAATAATTTCATTAGATTTATCACAGAATTTTGTTATATGAAAGTTTTTTTTATTAAAACTTCTTGTGTTATCAAATAAAACTTATTTTAAACATTTGTATAAAAAAGTTTCTTAAAATGAATAAACAGAATTTTGTCAAATAATATATAAAAGTTTTTTATTAACACTTCTTGTGGTTTTCATTTTATGCTTAGTGACTTCCATTCCATATTTGGTAAATTGAATCCACTTATGGCGTCTTAATTTTGCATACTGAATTTTTGAACTTAACTTGAACAATATCTAAAATTTAGTAATTTATTTATTTTTATGGGAGACAACTGTGCCTGCTTTCTTCAGGAGTTGGAGTAGGTTTTCAGTGGTATGATCTATCAATTTAAAAATAAAATGCCAAATCATTCCCTGAGGAATCCATTATATAAATGAAAGTTGTGTGTGTGCGTATATCCAGAGAGGAATGGGCTTAGCAGAAAAGACAGAGGGCTTGTAGAGTGAGAGGGAGAAAACAGGGAAAACCAAAAGAGAGAAAGATAGACAGATAAACAGATATACTAGCAGCATTACCCGGCCTTGCTCAGGGGTTGCTTTGATGCCTTTTTTATGCTTATTTTGATCGGTATCTTTGGTAATTCCAATTTTTTTTTTTTGTAATCCTAAAATTATTTCAGTAAATTTCGGTTATATTGACACCTCACTGATCAACGTAGCTCCCACACAGTGGATGCAACGTGCCAACAACAATCCAACTTCTCTGATTTAACCCCTTAGCAGCTATTCTTCCAGCTCAAAACGAAATACTTTGGCGAGGTTTTGGGGGCCATGATTTCTTGAACCGTATACGAAAGAAACCACAGGATCAACATCGACTATCAATTCGTTGTAAGAATTTATGTGGTTGTCGCTGTATAGTTCTACAATTAATCAACTGTGTTGAAAAATTCCTTATCTTATGTTGCCGGGCATACTACTTGTGCTTGATTGTTGGTGGCCTACGTTTTGCTAAACCGACATTAAATCTCATTTTCACTAAATATGTGTGTAGACTGTTTTGTAATTTCTTCAGGATCAGGTACTTGTGTTAGTTATAAAGTTTAATTAAAGTACCGTAATATTCCAGTTTTATATTGCAAAAATAATAGATATTTTAACAATACATACACACACGTAAATTTTCCAATCTTATAAATAAACTTCTTTCCACTTAACGAAAAAAACATTAAGAAATTTAGTGTGAGGTTTGAACCTACAGACCACGTCATGCAAAAAGAAAACCAACAAAAACCCCCCGTAAATTTTCAAGTTTTATAAAATTCTTTGCAGTTAATGAAAAAAAAATTAAGAAATTTATGTGCAGAGTTTGAACCTACAGACCACGTCATGCAAAAAAAAAAAAAAAAAAAAAAAAAAACGCTATCAACTTACCCACAGTAGAATTTTCACAGCCTTTTGTTCTATCATTGTTGCTAAGCAACGACATGGAAAAAATGGCTTTACCGATAATAGATAAATTAAAATAACGATTTCAATTATCGATTATCGGTAATTATCTGGGGTATTCTGAAACCAAAATTAACTAAGATCACTCCCAGACTTATACACTAAAGTTCTGTAAATTTTAAAGAAAATGTGTTCAGCCATTTTGGAGTCTATAAGGAACAAACTTGGACACACACAAACATAGTTGCATTTATATAATTGTAGAGATTACACTTTTGCCATGGGCAACACCAGGTGGCCCTGATCTTATCTTCTCTGGCCAGGCTCCTTGCCTGGACCAATGTGACTCTCTCTCCAGATTTCTCTGTCTTCCATCAGCTGCTTCAGATCTTCAGGATCACAGCATCATGTGCAATTTGCTGGATGTACATGGATTTAAGTCGTCCTATGCTTGTGCGCCCGTACTGTGGAGTCCACAGCAATACATATCTCACCAGCTCTTGCTTGTTTCTCTGGCAGTGACTAGAAAATTGTAGAGGTTGCTCCCTGATAGTAGTAGATATGGTAGGTAGGTTGCCATAAAGTTGCTGCTTCATGGGATGATCTTGCCAAGATATATTTAACACTATGTTACACCCATATGCTATGTTCATAGCATATGGGTGTATATACCATCTAGCTTTCTTTCCAATCTTTTGGTGGTCCTAATACCAGAAATTTTCCTACAAAAGAAGGATTTCCTCTTCTCTGACCAAGGACAAAACAGATACTACACTGATATCAGCTCGAGTCAGTTATACAGAGAGATTTAAAAAGTAACCGGCTGCTGCTAATATCTTTGCTAGTTAGCTATCTTACGGTTGCTACTGATTTACTAACACATGCGGTATACAAAGCCTGTTCAGCCCTGGTCTCCCAAGTCAGCATCATTGAAAAGCCCAAAAAAGAAAAGAATAACGTTAATAACTGGATTTATTGTATAAAAATAACAGGATAATTATTCACTGAAAGTTACAAATTTTTTTGACTAAATGCAAATACTCGAGGACTCATGGCTTCTATTAGTAAAGTCGAGTTGGTCAACCCTAAATCTGGGGGCTTGTCTCTTCACAGTGTGGTTTCAGTGTCTTGAAACTGAGTGAGACTTAAGTTTTTGTTTTTTTTCTGAATGGTGTGGGTCCCCCGGTGATCAGACAGAGTGTGTCCTCGAGGTTATTTTTGCCTTTCATTATATTAAAAATAAGGTGGGATTGACCCCACCTCCCGATCAACAAAATTTTATTTCACAATTCTCAGTAAACCAATCTCAGGCAGTTTTTTTTAATTCTCAAACTCTGAAAAAATTTGCCTTTTCTTTTTCCTCAAATCTGTATCTGATCACTACTCTCAACAGGAGGGTCCCATTGCCTTCACCCTCCATTAGGTCTCTACTTTTCACCATGACTCACGTAGGCAGGCCCTGCCTCCTCTGGAGCTTCATTTGCATAATTAAGGGTTTTTCAAAAGAAAAAAATAAGTAAATTGGTTATCTTTTGGATAACCGTATTTCTTTCCAAGGCCCAAAAGTAACAACTAATGGCCACTTGAATCAGTATCCACTATTTTGTTTTTCCTAACCAAAGAAACTCATAACACCTGACTTGTATTTCAGGTAACCCCCAAACAAATTTGACCACCCCAAGGAATTATGTTAACTGTTTTTCTTAACGAGGGTGGCATTGAGATGGGATTCGTCAAATTGTCAAAAGATGCGGTTTCTGACATTTTTTGAGAGATTTTCAAATCTGTCAGCTTTTTCAGCTAACATGTTTTTTAATGGCTGTTGGGTGTCACTCCAATTATCAGAGAAGAAAAGAGTTCATAAATAATTGTGTGTGCATTGAATCAATACCATAACAACCTTTTATAACAATGCGTTTTCCTTCCATCATCATCATCATCATCATCATCATCATCATCATCATCATCATCATCGTCGTCGTCATCGTCGTTACATCAAACGACATTGTCACAACCAATTTTACAGCAAATAACTTTAATCAATTGCAAGAAAATTTGATTGTCTATCAATCAGCATAAGTCTTCTTACACTTTTTGAAAGTCTTTTTTCCAGAGTTTTTATTGTTTCATAGAAAGCTTGTAAAAACAAAATGGGCGATCAAAAACTTTGGTGCAAAGTATTGTGAGATAAAGAAGCACTTAAAAACAGTTTTATTAAATTCAAATTATACAGCTCGGTTGAATTGGTGACAATTGTCAATCATATTTTTGTTTAATTTTCGATTTTTTAGTTGTTAAACATAAAACTCAATTAAATTACAGTCGCCATGTTGAACCCCCTTTTTTAGGTAGATGCTCGGTTGAGGTTTGTTTGTTTGCAGAACGGATATTGATTTTCTGACAAGTTTGTTGCTAACCAGTTATTGATCTGAAACTCAATATTTTTTGTATACTTGAATCGATCAAATGTACATCAATTTTCCTGAGTGTGATGGGGGGGGGGTGGAGATGGACGAATAAGAAAGAAAGCTAAAAGAGGTGGAAAAGAAAGGAAGAAAGGTTAGGGAGGGAAGGGGAAGATACACACGCAGCTACTCTTAGAGGGAATATCCATTGTCTCTTGAGACTGAATGGAGGCATCGATATACTGTCCGACCATACGACAGTAGTCCACATTCATATGTATTTTACCAAACAATACTCCCAAAAGAGGGGACATCATTAAAGACCCAACTTTGTGCCCTTCAGGTTTTGCTACAAATAGTAGGAAGCAGTGGGTAGCCACAAACCGGACCAGAACAAGACTCTGCAAGATTGCAGTAAACAAACACAGGTGGAGACAAATAGAGTACCCAATCTGCCCAAAGTCCAAGGAAGCTTCACAGGACACAGACCACCTGATCCTAAACAGTTCAGTCACCTGACTGGAAGGGGGCTATGCGATAGTCCATCTATCTGAAGATAATTTCTCAGACTGGCTAAAAAAATAACGGCATAGAGGTCTAACTCATACAATCCTCCTCCTCCCCCTCCTCCTCCTCCTCCTCCTCCTCCTCCTACTACTACTACTACTACTACTACTACTATTTATTTTTCTTTAACTTTGGTTCACCCCAAACAAATTTCCACCGAGACGTAAGGGATTAGTGTGATTAGGAGTCAGATTTATAAGAGGAAATCCTAAATGTGGAGTTGTATAGCAAGATGTTTGTTCACATTACATGTAAATTTCTGCATGTTGGTACTGTGAAGAAAACAGGGCACGAGGAGGGAATTACAAATGAAAGCGGTCTGAGAAATTTAGCTATTAACGTAGAAAGTTTCTGGCATCTTGGAACCTCTACAGTGTAAGGGCGAGATTTTGCTGCTAGACGTGTTTGTCAGGGGTATTTATGTTGAAGGGGTATAAATGTTTGACTATCCAAAAGTAATTGTTAGGACGATAGAACTGTGATCAAGGGAAACTAACTTATTTTCTGTTTCAGGCAGTTAGCTCCCCCTTTTTACTTCTGTCATGTGAGTTCGCATGTGGAGATTTGAGAAGGGGATGAGACTGAGTTTGTTGCTTTTCATTTTTGTCGTAAAAGCATTTGTGTTCATTAATTAGAAATACAGGTAAAATAGGTAATTAATTAGAAATACAGGTATAATGGGTAATTAGAACTACAGGTAAAATAGGTAATTAATTTAGAATACAAGTGAAATGAGTTTAATTTAGAATACAGGTAAAATGAGTTAAATTTAGAATAAAGGTAAAATGGGTAATTAATTTAGAATATAAGTAAAATGGGTAATTAGTAAGAAATGCCGGTAAAACTGGGAAATTAGTTAGAAATACAGGTATAATGGGGAATTAATTAGAAGTACAGATAAAATAGGTAATTAATTTGAAATACAGGTAAAGAGATGTCCTTTTCTCTTCCCTGCAACCTCTATCTCACAGAAGAGATGTTGCGAGTTTGTCTCTGCTTTATTGTTATTTTCATGGCAAGTGCTCGACTGAGCTTCAATCTATGGTCCCCCCTCGCCACTTTCACAAGAAACACTCGTCTAGCTGAAAACACTATCAATAATTCCCCCCCACTCTTTATCTGTGCCTAAACCTAAACGTAGATTCCATGAACAAAGCTTCTTTCTTAGAAGTGCACACCTGTGGAACTCTCTTCCGTTTTCCTGCTTTCCAGTTGACTACAATATGGTTGTCTTCAAGTCCAATGTAAACAAGTTCTTGATGAGCCGTTCTACTAAGTTAACAAATTTACCAAATTACAATTACTATATTGTCCAACTGACTACTTTACACTCTTAACCCTTATCCTCGAGTGGTCTCTGGGCCTTGATAAGTGATGATGCCTATGTAAAAAAAAAAGAAAGAAAAATGTTTATTAATTAGAAATACAGGTAAAATGGGTAGTTTGAAATGCAGGTAAAATATGTCTGAAATGTGAGTAAAATGGTTAATTAATTTGAAACGCTGACAAAATAGGCAATTATTAAACACGGGTTAAATCCATAATAGAAACGCTGGTAAAATTTGAAAAGCTAGTGAAATGGAAAATTGTAAATATAATAATACTAATTATTAATACAGGTTAAATGGGTAATAGAAACGCTGGTAAAATGAGTAATTAATTTAAAACACTGGTAAAATGGGTAATTAATTCGAAATGTTGGAAAATGAGCTATTAATTCAAAACGCTGGTAAAATGGGTAATTAGAAATGCAGGTTAAATGGGTAATTGATGAGAAACGTGTTGAACGGATTTTGTTAATCGAGAGTGTGTTTCGTTGTGTGGAGGGATGGAGTATAAATGAGTAATTTCTTTTTTGTGTTTTCTGTTTATTTTGCCAACAGTCGATTTTCGAAATCGTCACCTAATGACATACTCGGGACAGCATTTGCAGCTAATCACCATCGCTTTATTTGCTAAATAATGGTGTACGAGATTGTCGAACCACTTTAAACGTAAATGGGGGATCTGTTTTAGTAACGAGGTAGAAGTCAAACAAATCCACCACCCCCTCTTCCGAAACTATTTAAAATTGTTTCGAAGATGTTTTGTGTTTTCAACCATCGCCATGACTACCTACCTACCTACCTACCTGCCTACCTGAGAGTCCATCATTCAATCTTCTTGGCCTAACATTCGCAGGTAACACGAATTGGAACAAGTACATAGAAAACGTTGCTGATTCTTTTGTAAATTCTTCAATGCTCACCTGGAGTTGTAGAGACTCAATGCCTCTATCCACTGTGCCATGGGTCCTAAAGTGTATGGAGAGTATTAGGAAACTCTTTTGAAATTAAACATGGCTTTCAATTCAAAATGAACAGGCATGAAGACGCTCACAGTTGACGCAGACATTTTATTTACAAGGTGGAACAATAAAATTGTCGCCCTAAAGGAAACAACACAACAGCTTTATTTTAATGCTTTTAATGAAAAAATCGATTCAGGTAACTTGATTATGTAGTAGAGTTGATATCTATTCAATGAAGCCGCCTTCAGCCTCAATCACCACCTTGATACGGGTCTGGAACTGGAAGCATGCCTATTCTATAAGCGCTGGCAGGAGCTTGGTGAATACTCGGTGGATGGTGATGATCAGGTTGACTTTGGTGTTGTGGGAAGTCATGTTGGTGTTGTTCTTGACGCATGACCAAACGAAGTAGTTCAGTGGGTTCAGATAGGAAAAGGAGGGGGACCAGTGAGAGAAGGGTACAAAGTCATAATACTCCTTCCGAAGCCGAGCCTGAGTCTCTTTGGACTTGTGGGCAGCGCAGAGTTCTGCTGCCACACGACCACTTCATTGCATCACGGGATCACCACACTCTTTAGCACATTCAGGTACACTTGGGTGTTGACTTTCAAGCCGACTTCGAAGATGTGAAGTGTCATGATGTGGTGACTTAACCCGGCATCGTAAAATACAAATGTTGCGGAACACTTGGATCACCTAAATTCCTAAGTTTTTAGTGGGGAAACGTCAACAAAGTACACAGATTCCTGAGAAGAAAATGAAAATGCAGCATTAAAAGTGGGTGCTGCATTTGCTCGCAGTATTTTTTGTAATTTCTGAAAATAAAACAACAATGGGTTTGTGCATCAATAACAGAATTAGTGTCTCGCTCTTGGACAGGGTTCAAAAGAGTCGCCAACCTGATAGGTCCTAAACTGTCATCAAAACTTCAACATCTGTCTCATTGACGAAGTGTTGCATTCCTCTGCCTGTTCTACAAGTATTTTAATGGTGAATGCTCTGACGAAGTACAAGCCCTTGTACCCCTCTCGACGTAAAAACCTCTGACAAGCCCGACAAGCAGCAAAATCCCACCTCTAGACAGTAGAGATCCCTAGATGTAAGAAAGCCTTCTATTCCAATAGTTTCTTCCCCAGAACTGTTAGACTTTGGAACTCCCTTCCAAGTTCCTGCTTTCCCAACTGTACTGACATCTTGCTGCTCAACTCCCTACATAGTATCCCTGAGACTTATGTCTCTGATAGCAGCTCCCTACTTCAAAGTGGCACTGTGCCTTGTTAAGGGTGAAAATGGAATTTAAAAAACTTAAACCTAACGATAAAAGGAGAATGTTAATGTATGAAGTTGAATTTTGCCTTAAAAATGCTGTTTTTTTTTTTTTAAATTTTGGCCAAAGGTGTGTAGATATTGTATGAAGAATGTTCGCTATCACAAATATGATAGAATCATGAGTATTGAGTTAAGATTCCAAAATAAACCGCAACTTAATGTAGAATGATTAATAGTGCTTTTTGTTTATGTAAATCATTAAATAGCAAAAATGTGTTAACCATTCGGCTTCAAACCTGCCTGACCTTTTGTAACAATGTGGAGATGCGCATATGCAGATGCATGTGAAATTATGTCACCGGGGGAGAGGAAAAAGACCATAAAAAGGTAAAGAGCATGTTAGAGATGTGATAAAATGTCACAGCCATAACGAAAAGTCACGCATGGCGGGAAAGTGAGGAAATAAATGTCGTCGTTGCATGAAAAAGCGATGTCGAGTTATTACTTGTCCTTTTTTGCGACATAGACTGCATACACCATGTGGGTTCCGTGTGTAAACGTGTGTTCCTTGCGATATAGATTGCATACACCATGTGAGTTCCATGTGGAAAAATTGGTTAAAAACATTAATTCCATTACCCTCAACTAAGCACTTTTCCACAGGAAGGGGTCGCTTTTTTCACTGATATTTTTTTTAACGTCATCCTCTCTTTTTGATTGACTAGCTTTAATTTAAACCTACGTCACTTCCGGTTTGGCTATGGACACAGCAGCAAAGTCGTCACGTTTTTTTCTTTCACATTCTTTTCTATCTTCGTGGTACAGGTTCGAGCCTGCCTGCCTACTACCACTTTTTATTTTTATTTTTTTGCTCCTCCCCCCCCAAAAAAAAGATCCGGGCAACGCCAAGCACTCAGGCTAGTAAGTGATATATCTCCATCTTCATTTATCCCAATTTGATGGCATCTGTTAACGTCTATCTCGTTCAGTTCTCGTGTCTCCACATGAGGGCTCACATAATAGAGGGAAAAGGGAGAAGGTAACCTCGCCTGAAACGGCAAAGGAATTAGTTCCCCTTGATCGTTGTTCTATTGACCTAGCAGTTATTTTTGGATAGTGAAACATTTTCCGAAGGGGGGGGGAGGAAGAGAGTTGTTCGTTCAAATAGATACGAATGTCGACTATGGGATCAGCTTTCTCCCCACTTACCTTTCTCCATTTGCCTAACACAAAGAGAATTTCCATGGACAAAGTTTCTTTCCAAGAACTTCCCTTTCGTAAAACACATTACCACAGGATTGCTTCCTTGTGGGCTACAACATGGTTGCTTCAAATCTGATATCAACAGGCATTTCTGATAAACTGTCGCCTGATGAAACTTCCTTATTTTCAATCCTCTCATACTAGTCTTCATTATTAAACTAACAATCTATCTCATTAACTTTTTATCCTTGACTAGCTTTTAGCCTTAATAAGCGGTGATGCGTTAGTAAATAAAGAAAAAGAAAGGTTCTTGTCCAGACGTTTTCCTATATCAAAAAATTAAAATAGAGAAAAACCTTTGTAATATGAACTAGAACGAATGCATTGAGGACATTGCCAAGGCTGCTGCAAAGAAGGTATTCCCTCTATCATACTAGAAAACTATTCACACCTGAGAGCATTCTACAAGGTCACCATTCGCCCATGCATGGAGTATTGTTGTCATATCTGGACTGGTGTATCTACCACTAGTCTCTCTTGGATAGGGTCCTAAAAAGAGTCTTCAATCTAATAGGTCCCACTTTGTCAACTAGGCTCCAACCCCTGTCCCATCGCTGCAATCTTGCATCTCTGTGCCTGTTTTACAAGTATTTTAATGGAATGTGCTCTGATGAACTCGTTGTACCTGTGCCCCTTTGACATATATATTTCCGACAAACCCGTTTAGCAACAAAATCACACCCCTTCACTGCTAAGGTCCCTAAATGTCAGAAAGCTTTCTACTTTAAGAGTTTTTTCCCTCGAACAACTAGACTTTGGAATTCCTTTTCTGCTACCTGCTTCCTTGACCGTACTGATAGGCAGAAATTCAAATGTAATGTAAATCAACATCTTGTTGATCTTTTTTCCAATTATGAGCCTCTTACGTCCAAGTGGCAATATGCCTTGTTTTGGGGGTGAAGGTGAGTAAAAAAAAAAATGCACTCATGCCCCCGCGACGTACAGACAGACTGACAAGCAGCAAAATTCCACCTCTTCACCATTGAGATATTTAGATGCTCGAAAGTTTTCTACTTTCTACTCCAATCGTTCTTTCCGTAGAACAACTAGACTTTGGAATTCCCTCTCTATTTCTTGTTCCGCTTACTTTTTTTAAATTGCATTTTCACCCCAAACCACAGTGCCACTTTAATGTAGGGCTCTACTATCTTGAATATAATTTGCAGGGATACTATGTAGGGAGTTGGGCAGCAAGATATCTGTTTACATTACACTTGAACTTCTGCATGTCAGTACAGTTGGGGAAGCAGGAACCCAGAAGGGAATTCCAAAGTCTAGCAGTCCTGGGGAAGAAACTATTAGAGTAGAGGCTTTCTAGCATCTACGGGTCTCTACTGTGTAAAGGGTGGGGTTTTGCTGCTTGTCGGGTTAGTCCGAGGTATTTAAGTCTAAGGGGTACAAAAGCTTTAAGTTCTAGGTGTATCAGAATTTTTGTAGGAATTTTTGACAGCCCTGACACGAAACTGCGAATAAAATATAAAAAATTGTAATTTCTCTTTTAAAAGTGGGTTGTTTATTTTCTTTATGGATTATACTTCCAAAAATAAAATATTAAAGTTGAATGAAAAGTAATAGAAATATTTTTTTTTTTTTTTAAAAACAGTAATGAAATTAATTGAATTTTACGAGTTCAGTATTTTTCAATTTTTAAACTTTAAAAATCGATCCAAATTCTTCTATTGATTCTATTTTTACGATATTTTCAAGGTCAATGTGAAATTTTATGCTCTTTCCAATAAACCGAATATAATATTTTAGACAAACGTTTTTTTTAAAATTCACGCCTCCCTATCTGGAAATGTCTATTAAAAAGTAAATAATTAATTTATATGCCAAAGTTTTATATATCACAAATTGAAGATAAAAGATCAATAAATAACATATTCTAATTTAAAACGAAAAAAAAAAAAAAAGAAAAGTTTTTTGGAAATTTACCTGTAAAGTCCGAAGTTTAAAACCTTTTTTTTTAACTATGTTGTTTGTATTTTTTTTTCTTTTTAAATTAAACCTTGGTCTTTGCCCCTTTAATTGAAAAAAAAAAAATTAGGGTTTGAATTACATTTTTCGAGTAGTTATAAGCTTGGAAAGACAGGGAGTCGAATTAATTCACGCCCCCTCCCATTTTGAAATGTCTATTAAAAAGTAAATAATTAATTTATGTGCCAAAGTTTTATATATCACAAATTGAAGATAAAAGATCAATAAATAATATATTCTAATTTAAAACAAAAAAAGAAGAAGAGATTTTTGGAAATTTACCTGTAAAGTCCGAAGTTTAAAACCTTTTTTTTTTTTTTAAAACACGCTGTTTGTATTTTTTTTTTTTTTTTTTTGTGAAACCTTGGTCCTTGTTCCTTTAATTGAAAAAGAAATTAGGGCTTGAATTACATTTTTCGAGTAGTTATAAGCTTGGAAAGATAGGGGGTCGAATTATTCGATATTTTTCACGAAGTTTCTGACACACCTATCGGAACACCTTCCGTTAAAATACTTGTAAAACAGGCAGAGGATGCAACTGTACAAACCGGCTGAAGTTTAAATGTAATATGAACAGACATCTCGTTGCTTGCTCAATTCCTCATCGTCTCCTGTTAGACGCGATTCCAAAATAGTAACATATTATGATCCAAATGGCAATACATCTTAGTGCGAAAAAGAATAATGTAAATAGAAAAAATCAAATAAACAAAAAAAAACATATCTGTTTTGTTTGAAAACTTGAAAACTCCGGTTGGAAAAATAAAAAAGCAAAACAAAAAACATGACTGTTCTCATCCAGTGAGTCATTGTTTCACATGGTTCAGAGCAGAAGGCAAGTAGGGTGGGGGTGGTGTTCTTGTATAAGACGGGATGGGGCGGTGGAAACTTTGTCTCACCCCCTCTTCAATTGATGTTGATAATAATGTGCATGTAGGGGTGGGGGCGTTGATCATGAATCAAAAAGTCAAAATTAGTCACTTTATCTGCCTCTCTTTCTCTTATATTATCTACCTCCTTCTCACTCTATCTGCCCCCCCTCTCTCTCTCTGCCACCCCTTCCCTCCCTCTCTTCCTCACTCAATTTACTCCCCGCTCCCTCTCATTCTATCTGCCCCCTCCTCTATCTCATTTTCTGTCCCCTTCCTATGTCGCATTCTCTGTCCCCTTCCTCTGTCTGATTCTACCTGCCCCTTTTCTCTGTCTGATTCTATCTGCCCCCTTCCTCTGTCTGATTCTACCTGCCCCCTTCCTCTGTCTGATTCTGTCTGCCCCCTTCCTCTGTCTGATTCTACCTGCCCCTTTCTCTGTCTGATTCTATCTGTCCCCTTCCTCTGTCTGATTTTACCTGCCCCTTTTCTCTGCCTGATTCTACCTGCCCCCTTCCTCTGTCTGATTCTACCTGCCCCTTTCTCTGTCTGATTCTATCTGTCTCCTTCCTCTGTCTGATTTTACCTGCCCCCTTTCTCTGTCTGATTCTATCTGTCCCCTTCCTCTGTCTGATTCTACCTGCCCCTTTTCTCTGTCTGATTCTGTCTGCCCCCTTCCTCTGTCTGATTCTACCTGCCCCCTTCTTCTGTCTGATTCTACCTGCCCCCTTCTTCTGTCTGATTCTACCTGCCCCCTTCCTCTATCTGATTCTACCTGCCCCCTTTCTCTGTCTGATTCTATCTGTCCCCTTCCTCTGTCTGATTTTACCTGCCCCCTTTCTCTGCCTGATTCTACCTGCCCCCTTCCTCTGTCTGATTCTACCTGCCCCCTTCCTCTGTCTGATTCTGTCTGCCCCCTTCCTCTGTCTGGTTCTACCTGCCCCTTTCTCTGTCTGATTCTATCTGTCCCCTTCCTCTGTCTGATTTTACCTGCCCCTTTTCTCTGCCTGATTCTACCTGCCCCCTTCCTCTGTCTGATTCTACCTGCCCCTTTCCTCTGTCTGATTCTGTCTGCCCCCTTCCTCTGTCTGATTCTACCTGCCCATTTCTCTGTCTGATTCTATCTGTCTCCTTCCTCTGTCTGATTTTACCTGCCCCCTTTCTCTGTCTGATTCTATCTGTCCCCTTCCTCTGTCTGATTCTACCTGCCCCTTTTCTCTGCCTGATTCTACCTGCCCCCTTCCTCTGTCTGATTCTACCTGCCCCCTTCTTCTGTCTGATTCTACCTGCCCCCTTCTTCTGTCTGATTCTACCTGCCCCCTTCCTCTATCTGATTCTACCTGCCCCCTTTCTCTGTCTGATTCTATCTGTCCCCTTCCTCTGTCTGATTTTACCTGCCCCCTTTCTCTGCCTGATTCTACCTGCCCCCTTTCTCTGTCTGATTCTACCTGCCCCCTTCCTCTGATTCTACCTTCCCCCTCCCTCTGTCTGATTCTGTCTGCCCCCTTTCTCTGTCTGATTCTATCTGCCCCCTTGCTCTCTCACGCTCTATCTGCCCCCTCCCTCTGTCTTGCTCTATCTGCACTACCCTCTTCTTTTGTCTCACTATATTAGTCTTCTGGGGGGGGGGTGCTTAAGATGGGCAGTGGCCAAATATTTATTGTACAGAGGGTCCCTGAGATCCTTTAGGTGGGCCGTGAAAGACTAAGAGCTTCTAGTAACATTACTAGATGTTTCAAACCTTATTGCTGATCCTCAACAACAATTTGCACATTCATCGGTGATTCTTGTGATTATTATTCTGATTTTTATTTTATTGATTATTGTATTAGCAATGCTATGATTTATTAATTGACCAATTTGATTTATAATTGTTACTATTCCCATGTGTAGAATTTTGTTGAATAAACTATATGAATATTTATTTATTTATTTTCACTTTAGGGAGGAGTGCAGTAGTAGGTATCCGATTATCGGGGGGCGGGTGGCGTTTGCCGAAAAAGTTTGGGAAACCCTGGTGTAGACGATTTTTTTTCTATGATTGCAAAACTTGTCCAATGAAAGTTATCAATGCACATATACTCAAAATCTTCAGTGATGACTATCTTCGCTACATCGGATGCTGCAGGCGTATGGATTGAGTTCAAACTCAAGATTGTCAACGACTGAATCTTCGATTCTTGCCGTCCATCCTTCTTCAATGCTAAAAACCTGGCTCAGAATTGTGGAACAGGATACTGACCTGATCTTTGGCTCTTGCTTTTATGGGGTTCGCTACAGGAACTGTGATTGTCTAACACTAGTACTTGTTACTACATTGGACCATAGCACCTGATGAGCATCTATTCGGGATGTGGTAAATTCTCTAGATGGAGTTAGCTTAATTGCTCCGGGGTGACTGCTGAAACAAGTAAAAAGTTACCCAGAGGAAGAGCTCACCCACAAGCACATATTAAATTATCTGTCAGATGTGTGAATTGTCTGACAGGTGGTCCAAGTGTTGTTGATGGAAAATCTCAATGAATACCAAAGGGCATATCTATTAGGCACAGAGCCGCTGATGAGTATATATCAGCAGAGGCATGACACATATGCAAATGTCCAAACCAGTGTGCAAGGTGATGTTACAGCGGAGGAAGAGAAGGGAAACAAAAGTGAAGAAAAAAAAAGAACCACATGACAACCAGAGTGTGACCCCACGTGGCCCCACCCACAAGCAGCCAACCCCAAATGCTGTGGCTTTTCTTCTTTATCTTCTAGTTTTGGCTGTGTTGTCATCTTGTTCACACTGGCGACCGTCGATGGAAACACACACGGGTCCACAAGTATAAAAACAAAACACAGGGAAAACATGGATGCCAATGCTTCACATATGTCAGTTGATCTCTGGGTGTGCGTTTCTACATGCTAAGGTTCATGTGTATGTTCTGTCAAAGTTGTGTCACTTTATTTCCCCATCTCCCTCAAGCACCTTCGATTGACCAACTGCCCTTGGTTGTATCCAAAATCCAACCAGCCGCAGCAGAATTCAGACCTCGACTAACTAAGCATCTGACTGCCCCCACCCCCGTCAAGTATCGTCCCTATTGTTCAGTTCTTTGCTGTCGCCATTCGTCACACCTTAATTTAAACCCTACTCTTATTTCTCTTTGTTTGGTAGTCTGAGTGTTGTTGATAAAAGATCTAAATGGATATCAAAGGGCGTATCTATCAGGCAATGTGTATATAGCAGCAGCAGTATTAAACATATGCAAATGACTAAGCCAGTGTGCGAGGTGACGTCACAGCAGAGGAAGATCAACATGGCAACTTATACGCCTAGAGAAGGTCGGGGGTTTCATTGACCGAAACGTTGTAGAAATAACACCCAAGATGAGAACTAAGGTCTGATTGATCCAAATAATACAAACAATTATTCCTCATCTCAAAAATCCAGAACTTTAAAAAAAAAAAGACTCCAACGCATTTCGCATATCAGTTGAGTTCTGGTTATGTGTGTGACACCTTCTGTATGTTCCACATCTACGTAGTCTGTCGCAACATCTTTGTCATCTTTGTCATCAGTTGAAGTCAATTCTTTTCGATCTGCTCAGAGTGACAATATGCACTAAACTGCCCTCAACTCAAAACTTCCCTCAACTGTCGCAAACTCAAGACTGTCTGCAAATGTCATAAACTGTCGCAAACTCAAGACTGTCTGCAAATGTCATAAACTGTCGCAAAACTCATTGCTACTCATAAAACTGTCCGTAGAAACTAGTTCTAAATCTGTTCCATCTGCTTGCTTCCCACCTGACTACAACATAAACAAATTCCTGATGAACTGCCCCCTTAAGTAGGCATTTTTATTAAACACCCACACTAAAGTACTGTACATGCAATAACCCTTATCCCTGAGTGGCTTCCGAGCCTTGATAAGTGGTGATCACCTTGTAAAAATATATATATATATTTATATATATATATATATATAAATATATAGGCCTCTATTATCCGATCCTTTTGTTTCAATCATTCTCACACCCTGAGTAACAATCCTAATTTAGTTTTCTTTGTGTTTCTTGGTGAACAATTTCCTATACCTTTGTTCTGCTGATAAACTTATTTCCTTTTCATTTTTTACCGCCTAATACTTGGGCAGGGGGGAGTGGAGAATGTTGATAGTATAGTAAAGTTGTTGGAACTTTATTTAGGCAATGAATTAGGACTCCTAATTTTTTTCTTCATGCCAAACTTGGCGCAATGTTTCAGAATGTGGTACTTATAATTATAAAAACTTCAAAGAAAACATAAAAAACACATTCTGTGGATGTCAGTTGGGATTTGGGTACGTGTTTGAAACCATCATGAAAAACAATCCTTTGAACATTAAACTGAAAACTGTCCTCAACTGTCGCAAACCCAAGACTGTCCATAAACTATCCCTGTCACAAAATTCATTGCCATTCCTAAAACTGTTCTTAAACTAACTCTAAACATATCTACATTTATGTTCGGTCTTTTGTATACCACATCTTCATTAACAATCCTTTTTTTTTTCTTTTTACATGGTGGTTACCACTTATCAAGGCCCAGAAGCCACTCGGGGATAAGGGTTATTGTGTGTACAGTAATCAATGGGATAGTATCGTAGTAATAGTTAGTATTGGAGATTTGATAAAGTGTCATTACTTAAGGGGGTGGTTCATCAGGAATTTGTTTGTGTTTGACTTGAAGACATCCAGGTTGAAGTTGGGAGGGAAACAGGCAAGTGGCAGAGAGTTCCACAGGTGTGCAGTTCTAAGAAAGAAGCTTTGTTCATGGAATCTACGTTTTGATTTAGACACGGATAAAGAGTGGGGAAAATTATTGACACTGGTTTCAGCTAGTCGGGTGTTTTTCGTGAAAGATTGGTGAGGGGGGGGGCAGAGAATGGAGCTCAGACGAGCACTTGCCATGGAAATAACGATAAAACAGAGACAGGCTCGCAACGTCTCTTCTGTGGGAGAGGGGTTGCAGGGAAAAGAAAAGGGCATCCCCCACCAAGCCACAAAGTCTATTTTGTACTCTGTCAAGGCAGGATAGGCTGTTTTTAGCAGCTCCTACCCAGATGTGGCAGTAGTACTCCATCCTTGGACGTACTTGGCTTTTATGTAGATAGAGAATTGCATCATTAGTTTTCTTTGTGTTTCTTGTTGAAAAACTTCTTATACTTTTGTTCTGCTGATAAACTTATTTCCTCTTTTTTATATGTATTTGTGATGGGACGATTCCAATATTTTTCTTGATTTTCATACAATTACTGATTCCTTATTAAATTTCTGATTCTAATACAATTACCGATTCCTTATTAAATTTCTGATTCCGATACAATTACCGATTCTGATTCTTTATAAATCTCTAAATATTCAACTATGAAGTAGTTATTTTTCCCAATTATCATAAAAACATGTTAAATGTGCAGATATTTTCTCAAACGTCAAAATATACTCGTCAGGGATGATTTATAGATTTAAGTTTTACTATTCATTTAAAATCAAGAAATATTTATTATTTTACTACCAGAAGTGGAAGAGTTTGCTTTCGACAAAATGAAATTTAAAAGACAATTAAAAGAATCATTTTTGGCATTGGAAAATAGGTACTGATTTTTCTGATACCGATTCCGATACTCCTAAAAGTTCAGATTTTTCCGATTCTGATTAATCATCCCAACACTAATTGTTAAGTGTTGAGAGACTATGTTGAACAAAGATGGCGGCAGTAAATCAAATTGGTGAAGAATCAGTGCAATCACGGTTTCGAGTGTTAAGTAATTCCTCGTAACAAAGATGGCGGTGAAGAATCAATGCAATCCCGATCTTAAGTCGTTTTGAGACAGAGGTCAATTGCAAACTAATTGAATCCAACATTCGACAATTTTTATAATAACTTTTGAAGCTTCTGATTGGTTGATTATTACAACTGTGGTTATAAAAACAATTGTCGAAATCATTAGTGTCATACCCCCCCCCCATTAGAAGTCTGATGGGGAAAGTCTCCTAGCGGCTTCGGCTGCATGGAGACAGGGTAGTACACGTCAAGAATTAGTCACTTGACACTCAGCCTAACAGGTGAGGAGCCGGGAACCGGCCCAGCACCTGTTGGACTGAGGTGCGCCTCCTGGGTAATACCTAGGAGGTCCACCCTCCCAGGCCTTGCCACCGGGCTTTCCGGTGAGGCAAGTTTATTGCTTGCTGCCTGAGGCGCCCCGACCGGGGAATGCCAACGGGGTTACTCAGGCAATTTTTAAAATTGCAGGAGTGACCTTTCTTTAGGGGAGCCTGCGAGGTTCCCACTTTCCGGCCTTGTGCCACATAATGCTGATGTGAGCAGCATTTAAATATATACCCTCATTAGAAGTCAAAAATATTTTAGCACTAATATATATATATTTTTTTTTACTTCCTAACACTGGTGGTGGAGGGGGGGCACAACGTCGATAGTATCACAAGGATAGAGGAATCAGTATCGGCATTTAGTAAAATTTGTTCCTATAATCTGATACCAAAACGATTCTTTTAATTGTTTCTTTTTTATTTTCAAACATACTTTGGCTGATATTAATAATCAATATTTATTGATATCAAACTTCTAATGAAGCTTTGTGTTTGCGAAAATATTAGTGTTGGGACGATTAATCATAATCAAGAATCAGAAAAATCGGAACTTTTTGGAGTATCGGAATCGGAATAATTTGTGCCTATTTTCCAATGCCAAAAACGATTCCTTTTAATTTTCTTCTTTTTTTTTGTTCCACCGCCGGTAGTAATGATAAAATAATAAATATTTATCGATTTTAAATTACCAATAGAACTAAAATCTATAGGTCATTTCCCACAAGTGTATTTTTATGCTTGGGAAAATATCTACATATTTAACGCGTAATATTACGATAATCTGAGAAAATAATAACTTTATTGTTAAAAATAATGAAGAGAAGAGTCTATCTTTGAAAATCCATGAGTTACGGATATTCTCTCCATTATATAATTCATTGCTCGAATTTTGGATGGATTAATGAATATTGTAATTTTTTTCAATTGTTTATTTACAACGTAGATTTATATATAGAGAAAGATGGTGTAAATACCATCAAACACTATTACAACTACTCTCCCGATCTTGTGTTTTTATTTTTGAGAAAATATATGCACAATTAATGTGTGTTTTTACGGTAATCAAACCGATAGTACAACGTACAAGCAGCAAAATCCCACCCCTACACTGTAGAGATCCCTAGATGCCATAAAGCTTTCTACTCGAATAGTTTTCCTCGGAATGATTCACTTTGGAATACCCTCGTGAGCCCCTGCTTCCCTGACTGTACTGACATGCAGAAATTCAAGTGTCATGTAAACAAACATCTCGTTGCCCAACTCTCTAAATAGTATCAATTATCGCAAAAAAGTGTGTAGCATGCTCAAATGACCAGATTATGCGACAGTCACAAGGTTTCTGGAGGGTACGCATAAACTGTCACAAACTGATGTAAAAGTGTGTTGAAACATAATTTTCCCTACTGTTGCCATATCTGGGCAGGAGCTGCTAAAAACAGCCTATCCTGCCTTGACAGAGTACAAAATAGACTTCGTGGCTTAGTGGGGGATGCCCTTTTCTCTACCCTGCAACCTCTCTCCCACAGAAGAGACGTTGCGAGCCTGTCCTTGTTTTATCGTTATTTCCATGGCAGATGCTCGTCTGAACTCCAATCTCTGGTCCCCCCTCGCCAATCTTTCACGAAAAACACCCGTCTAGCTGAATCCACTGTGAAAAATTTCCCCCACTCTATATCTGTGCCTAAATCAAAACGCAGATTCCATGAACAAAGCTTCTTTCTTAGAACTGCACGCCTGTGGAACTCTGTTCCGTCTGCCTGCTTCCCTCCGGGCTACAACTTGGATGTCTTCAAGTCCAATGTTAACAAATTCCTAATGAACCGCCCCCTTAAGTAAACATTTCAGCAAATCTCCTCAATAACGTAATGTACTTGCAATAACCCTTATCCCTGAGTGGCTTCCGGGCCTTGATAAGTGGTGATCACTGTGTAAAAAAAAAAAAAAAAAAAAAAAGTTTAGCCTGATGCTTTCCTTGGGAATTAAGCTCACTCACTTACGATGACAACATTTTTATTTAATTAAGTTCTACACATGGATTGAGCACTGTTGAAATAAATATCAAAAGAAAAAAATATATGTAATATGTATATATGTGTATATATATATATATATATATATATATATATATATATATATATATATATATATATATATACCCCTATGCTATAGGGGCCCTAGATGCCGTCCCTCTACTCAAATAGTTTTTTCCCTCACACTGCTGCATTTTGGAATTCCCTTCCGGGCCCCTGCTTCCCTCACTGTACTGACATGCTGAAATTCAAGTGTAATGTAAACAAACATCTCGCTGCCCAACTCTCTAAATAGTAAATTAATCTGACCCCAAATAGTAGCCCCTAATGATTAAGTTGGTCTGTGCCTTGTTTGAGGTGAATAAACAGTAAAAAATACGTTTTGATTATTATTTTTTTTATGAAAATCAACCCAGAAAAGGCATAAAACCACTTAATGTAAGGAATTAAAAAAAATATACCAATTCAATTATAAATATTAGATAGATAGATTCTAATACAGAGATTAAAAAAAAAAACCAAATAAGGAAAGCAAGAGTTACGATGCTGCCAAAAAATAAACCCGAGATTCACTTCCGACTTTCCGTATTTTATATGGATAGATTTCAAGTAGGAAACAGCAATTCTTTGCCCTTTGTCAGAAGCATCGATCATGGAAGGTTTTTAGTTATCTCCCACTGCAAGAATTCTTGACACCAGGGTTGGAAAATGGGATTGAGAAGTCAGCGCCCCCAAGGAGGGGCATTCTGACTTGCAAAAAGTGCCTGGACAGCCCCGTCGGCATTCCCCGGTAACGGCATCTCACGCAATCAGCAATAAACTAATCCTCTCTGAAAGAGAAAAGGCAAAGTGTGGGAGGGTGGATCTCCTAGAACTGCACAGGAACAGCATTAAACCGCAATCAACAGAAACCAGATTATTAAAAGGATGCTCTATGTTGATTTTGGGGGCCTCTCCAGGGATAAAAATCCCTAAGGACAAAATAAGGGAAGCTAAAAGTTAACCATAGTTCACTTTCTACTCTTTGTAGAATGGAAGAGATCATTTCCCACTAGATTACGAAGTCTGGATTCTGCTTTAACTACAAGGGGAGAGGACTAAGTGGAACATGGGTCATGATGACCTCGGTCCGGAGGATGGAGGTGGAGAGTATCAGTGGACAGAGGTCAATCAGGACTGAGGATAAATAAATATTGTGGCAATGCAATACAAACATAAGAAAGAGGGAGGGGCACTACACCCCCAACCCCTCCATCTTCCCAGGGTTAGCTAGTTATTTGAGACCCATTAAAAAATAAAGTGTCTGCCTGAAACAGGCTAAGTGCTTACAGCTGAATTCAATCATTGTTGGTTTGACTTGTGTGAAAGAAGTGAGGAGGAGGGGGGGGGATTGCCATTGGCCTCGGACACACAGACACAACTAATAGCGCTGGTTGGTTGATTGTTTTTTTAATTTTTTTTACTTAGTCCCAAACAAGGCACACTGAGATTTAAGGGGCCACAGGGACACCCGAAGTGCTCGTCTGAGCTCCAATCTATGGCACCTCTTGCCAAACTTTCATGAAAAACATACGTCTAGCTGAAACCACTATGAATAATTTCCCGCACTCTTTATCAGTGCCTTTTTTTTTTTTTAATTACATTTTCACTCCAAACAAAGCACAGTGCCACTTTGATGTAGGGGGCTACTATCTGGGACATAAGTTGCAGGGATACTATGTAGGGAGTTGAGCAGCAAGATGTCTGTTTACGTTACACTTGAACTTCTTATGTCAGTACAGTTGAGGAAGCAGGAAGCCGGAAGGGAATTCCAAAGTCTATCAGTCCTAGGGAAGAAACTATTAGAGTAGAAGGCTTTCTGACATCTGAGGACCTCTACAGTGTAGGGGTGGGACTTTGCTGCTTATTAGGTTTGTCTGGAATATTTATGTCGAGGGGGTACAAGGGCTTGTAGTTCCTCCGAAACATCTGCCATTAAAATACTTATAAAACAGGCAGAGGGATGCAACATTTCATGGATGGGACAGAGGTTGAAGCTTAGCTGACAGTTCGGGACCTATTAGGTTGGCAACTCTCTTTTAAACCCTGTCCAGGAGTGAGAGACTAGTAGCAGATGCAATAACCCAAATGTGACAACAATACTCCATACATGGGTGAATGGTGGCCTTGTAGAGGTACAGGATACTTTCAGGTTTAAGTAAGCTTCTAGCATTGTAGAGAGACCCCACCTTCCTCGCAATGCCCTTGATGTATCTGTTCCAACTCATGTTCCCTGTGAACGTTAAGGCGAGGAGTTTCAAAGAAGTACTTTCAGGTAATGTATCATTATCCATAGCTATTGGTGGTTGAGAAGGTTTCTTGTAATTATTAAAGTCTCTTGGCAGCATTGAACGTTAACATCCATTTTTGTTCCCATTCTACTATAGACAGGTGGTTTTTCTCCAGGGTTTCTGTGCATTTATTTTCCCCTCATGCTTGCTATAGAGCGTCATTTATGAATATTAGGAATAGTAAAGGTCTCAGGATCCACCCCTGAGGTACACACACATTTACATCATATTGCTTTGACGTACGACCATCAAGGACAACCTGGATTCATCTCTTATTTTAGAAGGACTAGCGAGGGGTACCTGGCGTTGCCCGGGTGTTTGTTGGTGTGTGTAAAAAAAAACAGGTGCCCGTGAAAAAAAAAAAAAAGCCTTGACGATGCGCAGTTGGAAAATAGTAAAGTGTGAAAAAAGAAAAACAGGTGCGCGTTTTTGATTGACGTGACGGCGATAGCTATTCAGCAGTTAGCATTTTGTGTGGGACAGTTTTTAATGAGGTCAATAAATCGGTTTGTTTATTTTTAAAAACCCGCTCCCTCGTCTCGAAATGAAAGCTACCATCTGATATGACGAAGTCGACATTGACCAAACGTTACTTAGCTCTCTCTAGAGACCACTGGCTTTCGGCCAGTGATTAGTCGAGTTTCGCTTTTTGTTTATACTGAAAACCGAATGTAATGCGTGCCGATGCGGGAAATGTGGAATAATTAACGTTTGAAAGTCAATAAAATTAAATAGACAGGCGAGCTCCGTGGTTAAGTGTGAGATATTACAATTTATAGATGATATAAAAAGTTTTAAGAAGTTGTGAACCGAGCGAGCGCTTCTCTGAAAGAAGCCTTTTGTGGACATCGAGAAAAAGCGTACATACATACATACATACATACATACATTTTCGCTTTTATATTTATAGATTTAATTATGTTAAGTATTCGTCCCTGAGAAGGTCATCATGCCATACTCTGCCAAAAACTTTAGATATATCTAGGGCTACTACCCTAACTTCTCCTGCTTTATCCAGTGCATGGTATATGTGTTCAGAAATTACAGGTAGGATATCTACAGTAGAACAGGCTCGCCTAAATCCATATTGTTAGTCAGACAGAAATTTAGCAATTTGGACTAGAGCTTAGTTAATTATGAACCCAAATATTTTGGCAAATAGAGGGAGGAGGCTAATGGGGAAATAATTTTATGGGCCAGTCCTTTCGCTAGAATTTTTGTAAACTGGTACCACAGAAGCAATTTTCCAACATGTTAGCTTTCTTGCAAACAACCTCATGATTGTTGGATAGTGGGGGAATTATTGATTGCCCATTATTTATTACACTGTTGTAGATTTTGCAGAAATCACAAGTTCATAATTTCTGTGCTTCAATGTGTTTTCTGGTGGTTTCGGTATTCTCTTTTATCTGTCACTATTTCTTTCTTACAATTACTTCTAGCTTCTATAAACTTTGTCTGTTTGTACTGGACTTATGCCACATAAATCTGCAGTATACATGCTGTCTTTGAGCAATGGCAGCTGCCCAAGTAGAAGTAAACGATTGGGGAGAGTGGTGTTTGCTATAGAACTTCCATATGGGAACATATGCCTAAACCTAAACGTAGATTCCATGAACAAAGTTTCTTTCATATAACTGCATACCTGTGGAACTCTTTTCCGTTTCCCTGCTTTCCAGCTGACTACAATATGGTCATCTTCAAGTCTAACGTAAACAAGTTCTTGATGAGCCGTTCTCCTTAAGTAATCCAATGTACCAAATTTCCACTACTAATGGTTACTAGATATTGTCCCATTGACACTCATTAACCTTTATCCTCGAGTAGCCTCCGGGCCTTGATATATGGTGACTCCTTTGTAAAAAATAAAAAGTGAGGAGTTTTGCAGTGAGGTGTATATTCGCATTACATTTAAATTTCTGCATGTTGGTAGAGTCAGGGAGCAGAGTGGGGATTCCAAAGCTAGCAGTTTGAGAAACGTAATACAAAATACATAGGATTTTCAAGTTATATTAAATTTTTACGGTGTCCTTTTTGCTCATCAAATTGTTAGGTGAAAGTACAGAATAATTAAAAAGCCCCATCCCTCTTGTGTTAAGAATGGCTTTCTAAGCGTTATTATTTCAGCATGGTCAATATTCTGCATCAGTATTGAAGAATGAACCTATTAGAGTAGAAACCCTTTCAGCATCTAGTAACTTTTAGAGTGAAGGGGTGAAATTTTGCTGACTGATGTGTCGATCAAGCATATTTACGTCGAGGAGAGTTCCAGAGCAACAAGTTTATTAAAGTATGAGGTGCCTTCAATAAGTTTGCAGACTTTTTTTTATATGGTCACTTTTATTGATAATATACACATGAAACTCTTCTCCCCTTTGAAGTAATCTCTTCCGGCTGTAATGCACTTGTTATACTATTCCAACAACATCCGGAAAACTCCATGGAAGTCTGCTTCTGTGAGCATGTTAATCAATGACCCTTGTCACAGCCTCTTACATCTCAATTGTCTCATAATCACAGCTTCTAAACTGGCAAATAGCGGCGAGGCTATGATACTACAATGTATTGTGGACCAAGTCATTGCGAGGAGGCATGTGAAACTTCCTTCCAGTACACTGCGGTGGGGCATCCTAAACTAGAGCAGACAATCAATCGATTTCATTTAAAAATGAGCGATTTCATCGATTTCGATGACAATAAAAGTATGGGATGGTGGAACATTTGATGATCTTCATTCAACCCCGGGCAACGTCGCGTCTCCCTGCTAGTATATATATATATATATATATATATATATATATATATATATATATATATATATATAATCGAGATAAGACACTGATTAGAAATCAGATGAAAGAGCCTGATAGATATTACTTGAAGTAATACTTTCAGGGCGATCCTAGCCAAAAAGGAGAAGCTCAATATTTAAGCATAGAGCAATATATAAGTTTAGTGGCTATATTTGAATTCTGAATAAACAACATGTAGACACATATATTCGAATTAAGGAAATCAACATAACCCCTTCTATATATTCTTTTTGTAAAACAATAAATTCTTAATTCGAATATATGTGTCTATATGTTGTTTTTTTCAGAATTTAAATATAACCACACATACAATATATATATATATATATATATATATATATATATATATATATATATATATATAATCTATTACTCGTATATAATCTCAAGTTATTTTTAAAGAAAGAGGTCACTTTCGACCTATAATAATAATAATCACACACACACACACACACACACACACACACACACACACACACACAAAATAAAAATAAAAACATAGAAAAGAAGACACACGAGGGAAAGGAAAATATACGACCATGACACTTTTAAGCAACTCACTTCCACCTGGTCATTGATCTATAATAACTGTTTTTTTGTCTGTTTATTTATGCAAGAGAAACTGTCTATTGACTTGTGATTGGTCGGCAATTGACCAATCACAATCACTTTAACTTGTATCTCCTTGGAGAGAGAGAGAGAGAGAGAGAGAGAGAGAGAGAGAGAGAGAGAGAGAGATATGACAATGATGATTTGTTTTATATATTTATTGTGCTGTTTTCGTTCTTTACTTACTTGGATTTGTCATGATCGTTGGTTTGGTTGATGTGTTTTATGGCATACCAGCCCTTTTTAAGAGATAATCATTATTGTTCCCATTTAGAATACCTCCCCACGGGACAGAGTTAGACATGAGGTGGTTTTTTAAAGTGGAGAAAAGGAACAAAAATAAAAATTGTCTCAGTCGTGAAGGATTTCTCCTCCACTGAAATTGAACTGCAGCATCTGCAAAACAGATACTAGACTTTGATCTTGGCCGGAAAGCCAAGATTTTTACCGGCATGAATTATTTTAAAGGAAATACGATTGGGAATTTAATCAAAAACAAAATATTTGGCTTTGTTTACTCATTTGTGACCTATTTGCGTCATTTGAGTAGATAAAGCTATATATATAGCGATATATATATGTATATATATATATATATATATATATATATATATATATATATATATATTGTGATTGGTCGGCAATTGACCAATCACAATCACTTTACCTTGTATCTCCTTGGAGAGAGAGAGAGAGAGAGAGAGAGAGAGAGAGAGAGAGAGAGAGAGAGAGAGAGAGAGAGAGAAATGACAATGATGACTGTGGAACTCTGTTCCGTCTGCCTGCTTCCCTCCGGACTACAACTTGGATGTCTTCAAGTCCAATGTTAACAAATTTCTAATGAACCGCCCCCTTAATTAAACACTTCATCAAATCTCCACATTAACGTAATGTACTTGCAATAACCCTTATCCCTGAGTGGCTTCCGGGCTTTGATAAGTGGTGATCACTGTGTAAAAAAAAAAATATATATATATATATATATATATATATATATATATATATATATATATATATACACACACACACTCCTATAAACTTGGATCTTTTGTGTATAGATCTTCATATTAAAACCTTTTTTCTGTGTAAAGCAAATACAACTTTGTTATATATGATTTGTGGAATTGCATTCATCTGCAAAAGATCTAGCTAATTTGCGTATTCTTTTAAACATTCATTTTGATTAATTCCCTATTAGTTTTTTCGGTTTTCTTATGGGATGATCATCTTTAGTTAACTATTATGTATAATTATATTCATACAGATATTCTACATGATTTATACTTGCGTAATATTTGTGTAAAAAGTTTATAGTAAACACAAATCTCTTTCTATATATATTTAGGTATGCGCATATATTTTTGTTTAAAAAATTTTGTCTACCAAACTCCTCTGTCAGTTTTTTGTCTACAGACATGACACTTCATATATAGGGTATTCGAACAAATGCAAAACTTTATATTTAAGTTTTAGCCAGAGAAAATCGGTGAAAAAATGTGAAATTTTGCCAGGTGAAGGATGACTGACAGCATTACAAATATGCATGCATAACGTAATAGCTATTGGTTCATATTTTGATTTTTAGCCTTACAGCAAATATGTCTTCAAGCATTAACATCAAAGGAAAAAGTAAATCGTAAGCTAAATGTTTTGGTTTTGATTCTCGGTGGTAGTACATGAGTCCAATATATAATATTTTGATTGCAGAAATTCCCCTCTGGACCAAACAACTGGAGGTTTACAACAACAAATGCCACATACAAATTTATTATGTTTAATCTATTAGCCACTATCTAGTTATGTAACTTTAGAACAACATTTTAGGCACATTTAGTCGTTATAATAAAATCCTACATTTCATCCTGGGAGCAACACTATCACAATCGCAACCATCTTTAGAGGAAATAGTTACTATTTTTCCCTCTAAATATCAAGTCCTCCTACTACCCAGTCAATACCGGGAGGAAATATGCTCATTATACATATATTGTGCTTGTAACTAGACAATAAACTCATAGATATAACATAATCTTTCTCTTTTCTGATTCAAAAATAATAAAATCTCCCCAGACTAATTCAGCTCATTCTGATTGGCTGAGCTCTGACCATTCCTATATTCTGGATTAACGGTATTTGCATACTAAACAAACACTAATGCCGCAATGATACCTACTTTTGCCTTCTGAGTAAATTGCTGTTTCATTTTCTCACATTTTATAACATCTACACAAGTTTTAATTTCCTCTCTCTCTATCTCTCTTTCTTTCTTTCTCTCTCTCTCTGTATACATGCTTCTCAACTCTCTCTCTCTCTCTCTCTCTCTGTATCTCTCTCTTTCGCTTTTTATATTTCTTTTTATGCCGAAGAAAAAAACCTTTCATGGTGATGCGAAAGAAAAAACAACAAACATTTCATGGTGTCAGTATTATCTACAAAAGTTTTTATTTCTTTTCTATCTCGCTTGCTTGCTTTATACATTTCTTTTTATGTAAAAAAACAAACATTTTATGGCGTCAACACTACCTACAACAGTTTTTATTTCCTCTCTCACTCTCACTCACTTTTTACATTTCTTTTTATGTCGAAAAACAAAAAATAAACATTCCATGGCATCAACGTTTATATTTCCTTGCTCGTTCTTTTACTCTCTTGCTTGCTTTGTACATTTCTTTTTATGCCGAAAAAAACATACATTTTACAGCATCAATACTACCTACAATAGTTTTTATTTCCCCTCTCTATCTTTCTCTCGCTTTTTACATTTCTTTTTTCCTCTCTCTTTCTCTCTCTCTCTCTCCCCTTTTACATTTCTTTTTATGCTGTAAAAAACAAATATTTTATGACATCAATACGGCGTCAATGTTATCTACAACAGTTTTTATTTCCTCACTTGCTTTGTACATTTATTTTTATGCCGAAAAAGATCAAACATTTCACGGCATCAGCAATGCCTACAACAATTTTAATTTCCTATCTCTCTCACTTTTTACATTTGTTTTTCTGCCGAAAAAAGAAACAACATTTTACGGTGTCAATGTTACCAAGAACAGTTTTTATCTCCTCTCTCGCTTTCTCTCTTGCTCGGTTTTTACATTTCTTGTTATGCCGAAAAAACATCCCCAAACATTTTACAGTGTCAACACTATCAACAACAGTTTTTATTTCCTCTCTCTCTTTTTCTCCCTATCTATCCCTCTCTGTATATATTCTTCCCAACTCTCCTTCTCTCTTTTACACACACTCTCTCTCTCTCTTTCTCTCTCTCTCTCTCTCTCTCTCTCCCTCCGATTATTACAAGAGACTAGGATAACAGTTCGCAATTAAATAAATAAATACATATTTTCTTTATTAATTAACTTACTGATAGTTTTCTATAAAAAAAAAAACAGTTTGCCGCACTAATTCTTTCTTTAAAAAAATTAATTTCGTCTGGTGTGTGAGGGGTTTCCATGTACACAAACTGAGCCACAGTAACACGTGGCCAGGTACGGCTAGTATAATAATGAATAATCTATATATATATAAAAGGCAAAACGGGCGTGCACATTTTTGTATGTCCAGCAAAGGCTTTTTTTGGGGGAAGGGTGTCCCTGGGGGTGTCACTATGTTTTAGAACTGTTTATATATCGTCTAGATTGTAATATCTATGATTTGCGAATGCACGTTGTGTCTAGATTTTTTTTGACCGACTTTTATAAAATTTCCGCTATTTCGCTCTGTCACGTGTTTGTTTGGCTTTTTAGTATAAAAGTGAAACAAAATCAGTTCCTCCTTGGCTTTTGCACCGGCGACGTCCAAAAAGCAAATCAGTTTTGATCAATACATGAAAATCGTCATATCAGACAATTGCTCTTCATTTGGACTGGTTTTTCCCCAACATCTTGGGGAAACAAAAAAACAAATTGCCTTGCAGCCAAAGTTAAGTGCGAGATTGATGTTTGACCTCATTAAATTTGAGCACCTGTCAATTAACTTTTTTGACCTCATTAAATTTGAGCACCTGTCAATTAAGTTTTTAATCGTTAAATTTCATCTATTCGCATTTCCCTACCTTCGTAGCGTCAAGGTAAATCATCATGCTTTGTTTTTTTTTTTCGCTTTCGCCTTAAAGATCCATGGCGCAGTGGTTAGAGTACTGGGAAAAATCAATTGTAAAAGTGATATTCTCCTGAAGGTTGAAGGTTCAATCCTTAGCGTGGGTAGCCGAAAAATATATTTGCAAATTACTTAATTCCTCTATCCAGTAATGGCTGATGGAACAAGACCATGCTACCCTCATGAAGTAAATAAAGGGTTCCGCTCGAAATTCTGTCCAAATTCCTGAGTTTGACAGAAACATTCCCGAGTTCGACAAGATTCACCTGAAGAAGGTCGGAGGTTATATTGACTGAAACCTTGTGAAAATCACGCTCAAGACGAGAACAGTAGTCCGATAAATAATAATTCTTCTTTTTATAATATTTGTGACGTCATTTCATGCATGGCTCGGTCATTTGCATACACACTCTGTTACAGATTAAGCTAATTGAATAAAACCCTTTTGTCGTTGTATTATTTGGATTCTTCGAACTACTGCTCTTATTTTGAGTGGCATTTTCACAACGTTTTGGTCAATGAAACATTTCCGATTTGACAAGATACACTTGAAGAAGGTCAGAGGTTTCATTGACCAAAACGTTATGAAAATTCCACTGAAAATAAGAGCAGTAGTTCGAAGAATCCAAATAATATAACAACGAAAGGGTTTTATTCAATTACCTTAACCTGTATGGAGTATTGTTGTCACATTTGGGCTGGTGCACCTGCTACTAGTCTCTCACTCCTGGACAGGGTTCAAAAGAAAGTCGCTAACCTAATTGTCAGTTGGGCTCCAACCTCTGTCCCATTGATGAAATGTTGCATCCCTCTGCCTGTTTTATTGGTATTTTAATGGTAGATGCTTCAGAGGAACTACAAGCCCTTGTACACCATCGACATAAATATCCCCGACAAACCCGACAAACAGCAAAGTCCCACCTCTACACAGTAGAAATCCCCAGATGCCAGAGAGCCTTCTACTCTAATAGTTTCTTCTCCAGAACTGCTAGACTTTGGAATTCGATTCCGGGTTCCTATTTCCGAGCCTGTACTGACATGCAAAAATTCAAGTGTAATTTGAATAGACATCTTGCTGCTAAACTCCCTAAATAGTGTCCCTGCAATTATGTCCCAGATAGTAGCCCCCTACATCAAAGTAGCATTGTACCTTGTTTGGGTTGAAAATGCAAAAAAAAAAATAAATAAATAAAAATAAATAAATAAAAAATACAACAAGGAAAGGGACTTATTCAATTACCTTAATCTGTAACAGAGCATTGACGTGTGAGATGAAATCATGACAAGAAAAGCAATTATAAAAAAAAATGAACGTGTGCGGCAGACTGCTGATCACGTTCGAAAGGTCAGAGAGAAGAATCACGTTAGAGACACATAGGTGACGTCACAGCCGAGATGAGAAGTCTTGCATGGCCGTGTAACAGAGCACATATGAGCATGTGGGAAAATATGAGCAGGAACTGTAGGATAGCTGGCTTGTGGAGATATTAGCAGCAGTAGCCGAAAAAACACATATGCAAATTAGGAAGTGTATGTAGTTCGCGTCAGAAGAAAAAGAAAAAAGAAGAGAGAAAAATGCACCACTTGCCTAGGCAGAAAGAAAAAAATGTGGCCTAGGCGAGATGGATGTGTGACCCCGCAGTGGCAGCAAGAGACTTTTAAGCTGGTGTCGATATGGCAGGGTTTTGTTAATCTCAGGGCAGACAAAATGAACAGTTAGAAAAAACAAGAAGCAGATATTGTTCGGAAAGTAATAATGTCTTTTGCTAAAACAGAAAAAAAAAAAACGAGTTGGATTTATTTATTTTTGTTTAGTTATTTCTTTTTTATGGTACCAGACGGCGTGGGGTGTCTGATAGGGGTTTGAACTGTAACAAAGACGGTTCGAGTGTAACAGCCACGTTACAACCAGAGAAAAAGGAACGTTGATTAATCGGACTATTATTCTCATCTATTCTATTAGTACAATGTTTTGGTCGCTGCAACCTGTGACCGTCTTCAAGTGTTGAGAACATGCTTCTTTTTCTACTAAGAAAAAGGAGGTTGGCTCTGCATTACAAGAATTCGAACCATTTGTTTGAGGGTGGATCCGTAGATCATAAAGAAAGTTCAATCATCAGGGGTCACTAAGATATTTGTCTAAAGTTTTTCTATGGCTCAATTTTTCGAATTCTTGTAATGCAGAGCCAACCTCCTTTTTCTTAGTAGAAAAAGAAGCATGTTCTCAACACCCGAAGAAGGTCGCAGGTTGCAGTGACCAAAACACCCAAGATGAGAGTAATAGTCTGATTAATAAACATAACACAAGCATTCACATCTCAACTAAAAAATTCAGAATTGCAGCAATAAAGTTTTTTTTTGTTGTTAAAACCCGAAACAACGAGTGAAATTTCTTTTCTCTTCCTTTCTTATATTCCTTGCGATGGAGTCTACAATGTGTTGGGTTCCTATCTGTTAATGCATGTGTAAACGTGTACTACATTACACATCATTTGGTGTAGATGGAAGAAGTCAGATAGTGTCCAAATGAAGAAAAGATCAAATCTGTTGCCAGGGCCGCTGGAAAAATGGTGGGATCTTTCTATCGATCCAGTAGATATCTCACTGCTGATGCAATTCTCTATCTATATAAGAGCCAGGTACGTCCGGGGATGGAGTGCTGTTGCCGCATCTGGGCTGGAGCTGCTGGAAGGAACTTGTCCTGCCTTGATAGAGTTCAAAATAGACTTCATAGCCTCGTGGGAGATGTCCTTTTCTCTTCCCTGCAGCCTCTGTCTCACAGGGGAGATGTTGCGAGCTTGTCTCTGATGTATCGTTGTTTTCATGGAAGGTGTTCGACTGAGCTTCAGTCTATGGTCCACCCCTTGCCAGACTTTCACAAGAAACACTCGTCTGGCTGAAGACACTATCAATGGTTCCCCCCACTCTTTATCTGTGCCTAAACCTGGACGTGGATTCCGTGAGCAGGGCTTCTTTCTTGGAACTGCGCGCCTGTGGAATTGTCTTCCGTTTTCCTGCTTTCCGGCTGAGTACAATATGGTTGTGTTCAAGTCTAACGTAAATAAGTTCTTGATGGGCCGTTCCATATAAGTTAACAAATTTACCGAATTTTCATTACTAATGATTACTATATTTTACAATTTCTAATGTACACTCTTTAACCCTTATCCTTGAGTGGCCTCTTGGCCTTGATAATGTGGTGATTCCTGTGTAAAAAAAAAAAAAAAAAAAAAAAGAAAGATTTTTGGGTTGCCAAAAGTCTGCTAAAAAACAGTTCTTATAAACATGTATCATAGCTTGGTGCCATCATTAAACAACCAAGCCAGAACACGTACAGATATTCATGACATGTGCTGAGTTAATGTCGCGTCAGCATTTTGAGATGTAGCGTGAGTGTGACATCTAGGACTAACAGATATAGCATCTCGCTTTCGAAAGTCTAGGAGGAGGTTCGTGTGCTTATCAAGCAAACCTTTCAAATTGGCACGCATCTTTTCCTTTTTTTTCTCTTCCCACTGCTTTCCAATCTTAGATTCGACAAGCACGCAGATCTCCTCCTAGACTTTCAAAAAGCAAGGTACCTGACCTGTTAGTCCTAGAGAGAATTACAACAACACCCCAGCTGGTTGTAGATAGAAATGAAGGACTGCAACCTAATAAGAAGGAGAGAATATATTGCACCGTTTCGTAAATCCGTGTCGGCAACGTGTGTGAGAAACAAACAAAATAAATAATCTTTTCTATCACCTAGAAAGTTTGTGTAAAAGTTTTTATTTTCTTTGCTAGTTTGGTCCATTTTAAAATTAATAACAGCGATTGATGGCCTGCTCTAATTTGCATAATTTTCTACATAATTACTTAAATTAAAGTTAAACATACAAAAGTCAAGTATCATGGTTCAATTGTGCTCTAACCAGATACATTCATTTCGAATGCGCTACTGTCTTATCAAAGAAATTATTATTGATTTTATATGCCAGGACCTTCTGCTTGTGTGGTGATGAAACTTCTGAAATGCATTTATGATTTAAGGTTATATAAGGGTGTCAACTTTGCTCAAAATTGGACCGTTCCTTCTTTAATCCAATTTTTTTCGATTATCGATTTTTAATACTTATCAGATTAACACACCTAGACACATAAAGTACATTTGTATGACATTTTTAAAAAACCTTCCCTGCTGTTTTAGCGTCCATAGGGAATTAACTCACACAAACAGACACACACACTTCTATTATATAAAGGAGAAAATGGGTGCGAGCATTTGTGTATGTCCATGAAAGGCTTTTTGCATCAGGCTCCTTGCGTCGGTTAAATTCCGCGAGAAGTTTTCGTTACTTACCAGATCGTAATTCACATTCGCAAACTTCCGGGCCTTGATAAGTGGTGACCTCCATGTAAAAAAAAAACAAACAAAAAAAAAACTGACATCCTTTTGTTCCTTTTTTTGATTGAGTTAAAAATCACATACGTAAATCATTCGTTGACATCTATGCTGATGACACTACCATCTATGGCAACATATCAAAGACCGTAAATGACAAAGTTCTCTCTGATTCTCTCTTCTCTGATCTTGAGCGTGTGGTACAATGGGGTAAGAGGTGGCTGGTTACTTTTAATGCATCTAAAACCAAGCTTCTATCTTTACATCATCAATGCTCTGATCCCCATCTGGCATCAATTGAAATGGATGGCTTTCGTCTTGGGGAGGCTCCATATTTTGACAAGCTTCTGGGTTTGACCTTTACTCCTGATCTGAAATGGAACACGTACATCAAATCTATTGCCAGGGATGCTGGGAAAATGGTGGGATCCTTCTACCGCTCCAGAAGATATCTCATTGCTGATGCAATTCTCTATCTATATACAAGCCAAGTACGTCCAAGGATGGAGTACTACTGCCACATCTTGGCAGGAGCTGCTAAAAACAGCCTATCCTGTCTTGACAGAGTACAAAATAGACTTTGTGGCTTAGTGGGGGATGCCCATTTCTCTTCCCTGCAACCTCTCTCCCACAGAAGAGACGTTGCGAGCCTGTCTTTGTTTTATCGTTACTTCTATGGCAAGTGCTCGTCCGAGCTCCAATCTCTGGTCCCCCCTCGCCAGTTTTTCACAAAAAACACCCGTCTAGCTGAAACCACTGTCAATAATTTTCCCCACTCTTTATCTGTGTCTAAATCAAAACGTAGATTCCATGAACAAAGCTTCTTTCTTAGAAGTGCACGCCTGTGGAACTCTCTTACGTTTGCCTGTTTCCACCTGACTACAACTTGGATGTCTTCAAGTCCAACATAAACAAATTCCTGATGAATCGCCCCCCCTTAAGTAAGACACTTTATCAAATCTCCAATACTAACGATTACTATGATACTATCCCATTGATTACTGTACACGCAATAACCTTTATCCACAAGTGGCTTCCGGGCCTTGATAAGTGGTGCCCTCCATGTAAAAAAAACAAAGAAAAAAAAAAACTATCCTTTCTTTCCTTTTTTTTTGTGATTGAGTTAAAAAACATCCCCACCATGTCATTATTTCCAGTGTTTGTTTATCTTTTTCGTATAAATAAAGAAAAAAGCAAAACTATTCGAACGCAAACGCCTGGCCTTCGGGCCGGGTAGTATCTGTTCTGTAATTAGTCCTTGGTCAATGTAGGGAAAACCCTTCATACCGAGAGAATTACTATTTATCTGGATACTGCCAGAGTGCCCTTTTTTTGGAAGAGCTGGTTTTCCCCTCACATTAAAAACGACTTGTGTTCAATTTGCTTTCATGGGAGGTTAAAAATAAATGCCATTCCTTATCATCTTTCGATTTTGACTGACTGCATTAAATTTGAATGTTTTAGACTTCCGGTCGCGTCATGGAGTAGCAGTAAGACATCAGATTTTCTTTCACTTTCTTTTCCACCTTCGCGTCGTGGGTTCGAGCCTGCCTGCCTACTACCACTTCTTTTTTTGCTCAACACATATCTCCAAACACTCAGGCAACGCTGAGCACCCAGGCTAGTTTATATATAAGTAGAGATAATAAAACTTTTTACTTCTTTCATGCCTTTCTATGTAATTATATATATCCATGTACCTTCTATGCATGTGCAAATATGCATTTATTTGATAAAGTCGGTTAATTTTCATTATATATTGCATAATGAAATGATTCCTGATGGAATTTTTAAAGTTCTGATATCCATCTGTTGTTAGCTGAAATGGTAATGAATAAGGCTGGAGAGCTTAATATTTTGGTTTCGATTCTAGCTGATGGCATCCAAATCATTTTTTTAACTTTTAAAATCACTACTATATATTGAGCACAATATAATAATCAGTAGAGAACTGTCTCTATAATAATAAATACAAAGTCTTGATGAATTAAAAGATCATATTTAAACATATTTTACAACGGACTGCCAGCTAGTATATATATATATATATATATATATATATATATATATATATATATACAGGGTGTCCGTAAAGTTACTATACAGTCTTACAAGTTACTATACAGACACCCTGTAATATATTAACAGTACAGTAAGATATTGTATTAAAATATTTATTTGTAACAAAAGAAATAAAAAGAAATAACACCTTTATGTTTATAAAATCTCAAAAAATACACGTGTTACATCCGAAAAGACTGTAACAATCAAGGCAAACAATTTCTATGACAAATATTCAAATTGGAGGCCTTCAGCTCCAATACATTCTCGACAACGTGACACCACACTCTGACAAACTATGGTGTACAAGTCACGATCAAGGTTGGCAAATGCATCAATAACAAATTGTCGAAGATCTTCAACACTTCTTGGCTTTCTCAAATACACAGAGGGATTATCCTCACACATCCTGACGATCTGTTCGCAAAACTGAGACCTGTGATCAGGATCATCCTCAAGAAGTCTGTGAATTAGGCACGGAATGTATGGTCTCATGTGGAGTTTCGTGAGTATTTTATGTAGAGAGGTTCGTTTGATACCAATTTCTGCACTAGCACGGCGAAGTGATTTCTTTGGGCTTCTGCCATATGCCTCAGCAACTATAGTCAAATTTTGTTCAGTGCACACACTTGGCCGACCAGAACGCGGAGCATCGGCAACTGAGCCAGTATCATCAAATTTGTCTCAAAGTTTATAAATAGCCAAACGTGTTGGAGGATCTGTATTAAAATAATGATTCCAATCACGAATTATATCCTGTGCGTTTTCTGTTTTCCAATATCGCTTCAAAATAAATTTGCGCTCTTCCAAAGTTAGCTTGCGTGGCATGCTTGATTACATAAACCTGTAAAAAAAAAAAATTAACTATTATACAAATATAATACAATAAAACAATAAGACTGTATAGTAACTTTATGGACACCCTGTATATATATATATATATATATATATATATATATATATATATATATATATATGAATGACTACTTCATGTAATCACATAAATTAATATACGAAGGTATAATAATTTTATGGGTAAATTTTCAGTAATTACTTCAACAGTGCTTAATACACAGGTAGAGCTATTTGTCAGGCTTATATATATATATATATATATATATATATATATATATATATATATATATATATATATATATATATATATATATATGAAATAAGTATTACAGTTAAGTTTACCAAAATAATCCAAGATGGCAAAACTAAAGTATATTATAAATATTGAAGAGTTAATATTTATAAAGTAATCTTAACCAGATATCAAAGCTCGATAAAACCAAATAGGAAATAGAGCTTATAATAAGAACAAGTAGTTAATAAAACATGTTAAAAACACTTTGAAAAAGAGTTAAAACATACTTAATTTTAAAAAAGGAAGCACAAAATAAGTGGATAGTCCACTTATTTCTTAATTCTTTTTCAAAGTGTTTTTTAACATGTTTTATTAACTACTTGTTCTTATAAGTCCTCGTGCAAAAGAGCATGACACAAAATGTTTTAAATAATAATAATAGAATAACAATAACAAAGACTTTCACTGGCGAGGACTACTATTGAGCGTAACCAGTTCTACAGTCCTTTTGAAATTTATTTTTAAAGCCTATAGTAAAAACATTTTCTTTAACAATTTTCATGCCTCGGATGAAATGCTTTTCTAACTTGTATATATATATTAGTGTTGGTACGATTAATGGGAATCAGGAATTGGAGAAATTTGTAGCTATTTTTTCCGATACCCAAAACGATTCTTTTAATTATTTTTTTTATTTGATTTTGTTTTAAAAAGTCTTTAACTGCTAAATATTTATTGATTTTAAACTTCCAGTAAAATTAAAATCTATCGATCACCTCTTCACAAGTGTGTTTTAATGTTTGAGAAAATATATGCACATTTAAAATGTGTTTTTCCGGTAACAAAGGCAAAATAACCATTTTATACTAAAATATTTAAAAGTTTATAAAAAATCGGGATCAGTTATTTAGTATGGAATCGGTCATTGTATAGGAATCGAGGGAAAATATTGGAATCGTCTAATCTTAGAGAGGGAGTGAGAGAGAGAGAGAGAGAGAGAGAGAGAGAGAGAGAGACACACACACACACACACACACTCACACACACAATTAAAGTTTTAAATTATAATTTACAAGATTTATTGTTTGATAGGATACTCAATTGAGCTTTTTTTTTTAATTGGTTGGGATTACTATATAAATATTAATATTTATATTTGCTTTAAGTTTACAGAGGTTTTTGGCTTGTAAACTTAATTTTTATTTCTTGATACATATATATATAAACAAATAAATGACAAAAGTATTTCTTCCAAATTTCAAGATGTTGACCATTTCACCGTTTATTCCTTTAAGTACGTTGACATGCTCAATTCTTCAAAATCATTTGTTTAATTAAATTAAAGATGGCGTCATGAAATTAAAAACAGGTAATTGTAACTTCTTTTCCAATTTTCGGATTTTATAATCACGTCCAAATGCATTTTATCTTCTTTTGATGAATTGATAGTTGTTTTTTTCTTCTGATGAGTTAAAAGTGAAATAAATTAAAAAATTGACATAATAATTGCATGAATAATACGAAACAGTGGCTGTCAAGAACTTAGGCATGTCAACGTTCTTAAAGAAACGATTCATTTTAATATCAACATCTAAAGGAATAAATGATACATCTTGAAATTTGTCATTTATTCGTTATATGCTCTGTAATTACATTGAGCTTCATAAATTAAAACATAATTGAAGGAACATATTTCCATATACATATAAGAGACTACTTATACTGTCCCTATAGCGCTCCTATATCCGGGTTACACTTGTATCAGGTTTCTTATATTCGGGTTACCCTGTACATTAACACGGGCTCTAATTTGGGGCCAGAGAAAATGCTTTTTTTTAAAATTATATTCGGGGTCTCTTATACCCGGGTTACACTATATATATATATATATATATATATATATATATATATAGTTGGATTTAGTGACTTTATTTTGTAAAATTCAAAATGGCGTAATGGAAACATATTTGCAGCTTCTCTTCCAATTTTCAGGTTTTAATCATGTCAAATCACACTTTATTTCCTTTTGACAGACTGATTGTTGGTATTACTTTTGATGAGTTAAGGGCATAATGCATTCACTGATTGATATAATAATTAAGTGATTGATTTTCCGCTACGAAACAGATACTGTCAAGAATTGTATAAGTCAACTGAATTAAAGGAATAAATTATAAGATAGTCAACATCAGGAATTTTGGAATATAACTTTTTGTCATTTATTCTCTCTCTCTCTCTCTCTCTCTCTCTCTCTCTCTCTCTCTATATATATATATATATATATATATATATATATATATATATACAGTAAATTTTGAAAATATATATTACAATTAAGCTACAGAATTTTCCACGTTTCATCCTCGTGAATATTCGTCAGGTTATTGCATCGAATTAACGTTGCTACGTATTTTTATGGTGCCGGGAAAACTCGTCTCCGGAAAACCCGTACCCGGAAAACTCGTACCAGGAACCCCCCCTTTTTGCTAGGTAGGAAAATTGGTCCCTTATTGAATAAATATCGATGGAAAACTCATTTTATTACCGTTCTTGAAGGAGATATTGTTTTTAAAAGAGACTATGCACCCTCAAATTATTAAAAAAAAAAAAAAAAATTTTAAACTCTTGCTTAAAAAAATAAACTTGACCACGGAGTCAAGATACGATAAACGAAACCAAATATTTATTTTAAAATATATTCTAGTTTTAACACTTTTTGTGTCATTACGAAACAAAAATAAATATAGAAAACATGTATTATCAAAGAAAGCAATTATTTTATTTAGAATAATTAATTCAGTTTAAATAATTCTTGTGTTATTACAAAACAACAAAAAAGAAAACACGGTCTTATGTAATTTTGGTGCCGCGCTGAAATAATAACGTTATTATTTCGAAAGCCAGAAGGAGGGGGTATCGTTTAAAAGTCATTTTGGGGGCACTTGTGCATTGTGCAATACTTAAAAATATACAAATTTATGTTCATTTGGAGGTGGGGGAGGTTCGTTTTAAAACTATATCTACCTCAGTATTTTCTTTAATTTTCGGACATTTTTTGTTAAAAATGATTTACTAAGTAATGTCGGGTGCGACATTACTTGTTATTTCTTTTTAACTAAATAAACTCTTTAAAATAAGTTTAAACACCAAAAACCTACAAAGCTAGGTAGAAAAGGAAAACTTAGAAAAATCAATTTAATTTTTTTAAAGCAATAAACATGTAAAAATATTCTTAAAGATATTATGGGATGCGCATTTATTACCTAAAAGTATACAAATTTATTTTCTTTTGGAGGGGGGGGGTCGTTTTAAAACTATATCTACCTTGACATTTTCTTTAATTTTCTATTTTTGAGCAATTATTCTCCTAAGACGTGATCCTCTTATGTCCGAAATTTTTTTGTTTATAAGTAACACTCGACATTACTTTTTTTTTTTTTTTGACAAAATAAACTTTTTAAAATAAGCTGAAAGACCAAAAACTTTCAAAGCTAGGTAGAAAACGAAAACTTAGAAAAATTAATTCAATTTTTTTAAAACAACAGTAAACAAGTATAAATATATAAAAAAAAATATTATGGGATGTGTATTCTCTTTTAAAGACAATATCTTCTTGAAGAACGGTCATAAAATGTTTTCAATTGATATTTATTCAATAAGGGACCAGTTTTCCTACCTAACAAAAGGAGACGAGTTTTCCAGGGTCGAGTTTTCCAGGGACGAGTTTTCCGGGGACCAGTTTTCCTAAATTCTATTTTTATATATCCTCGTGGGTTTGCTATTCACGAGGACGACACGGAGAAAATTCTGTGTGAGCACTGTCGAAGTAAATACTGTGAATATTTACATAAATGGGTTTGTATTACTGTACACATAGATTCGAAAAAGTTGTCAAAAAACAAATATAGAACAAATAAATGTTATTAAAGGCAAGATAAGTTACTTTTCTACCTAACTGGATATATTTTTTGTGTTTTTATTCAGTGTAACATGTTTATTCAGCTCGAAAAACATGCAGTGTTTACCGATGTATTGGAAAATTCAAAATGGCAGCCGACTCTCTCTCGGAGAGGGTACGTTTGGGAAACGGTATTATAAATAATAAATTAGACAAAATACTGTTAGAAATTCGCTCAATATATGTTACCGTGACATAAGTTGACATGTATTCGGTTGTTTTCTAACAGTATTTTGTCTAGTTTATTATTTATAATACCTTTTCCCAAACGTACCCTCTCCGAGAGAGAGTCGGCTGCCATTTTGAATTTTCCAATACATCGGTAAACACTGTATGGTTTTCGAGCTGAATAAACATGTTACACTGAATAAAAACGCAAAAAATATATCCAGTTAGGTAGAAAAGTAACTTATCTTGCCTTTGATAACATTTATTTGTTCTATATTTGTTTTTTGACAACTTTTTCGAATCTATGTGTACAGTAATACAAACCCAATATATATATATATATATATATATATATATACTTGTATAATTATGGGGCAATGGTAAAAATATTGATTGTAACATGGTAGTAACATGTTCGTATATACTCGCCTCCTCAAGAGGACAGAGTTTGACACCTGGTCGATTTTTTAATGAAGAGAAATCCAGCTCTCCAAAAAGGGCACTCTGGGTTGTGACAAAAAGAATTGCTTCGGTCTGGAAGGATTTCTTTCATTGACCTGAGGATAAGATACATACAATGTAGCATGAGAACAGATGCTACACTTTGCTCTTCATCGGTATTGTTTGGCTATTTAAATTATTAATAGCACACCAGCAGAGTACTCGACTTAGTCAACAGCAAACGGTGTTCGATCAAATTTAGTTCCTGATATTAAACTTTATCCGTAATTTAACTTCCGGCGAAAGTTTCAGTTTTCGAAATTGGCGACCCTGTACGAAAGTGCAACTAACTCACCCCACCCCCTAAAAAATGTTTTTCACCTTTTTTATTTATTTATTTTTTTAAAGTTTTTTTTTCTCCCGACGATTACCATAGATTACTGACTTACGTATCATATTAACAGAAAAAAAAAATTGAAAAAAAAAAAAATGTTTTCATGAGGGGTTTCTAATCACGTGACACATCGGTAAAAGAAATGGACAGTAAGTCAGGTAGCAATGAAGTAGAATATTATAACGAAAAAGTGAACCCCCTTCTTAAAAGTCATTAATTTTTAATTTTTCAATCATTTTTTTCTGTTAATATCTTACTTAAGTCTCTAGTCTATGATGATCGTCGAAAAAAAAAAAAAAGCCTTTGAAAAGGTATACAACACATAGTTTTAGGGGGTGGGCACTCTCGTACAGGAGGTCCGCCCCGAAATTTATTGATTAAATTAAATGAGTACAGAATTATTAAGAAGGCTCTGTCCCCATATTAAGAATGGTTTTCTGAATAATAATGTCATAGTAGTATTCAATGTTTAAACGAAACATTTCCGATATCGAGAATATTCTCTCCCTCCCCGACTTTGCAACCTTGTGTCCTCACAAGCAAGAGCGCACACTTTTTATTAATTTTTTTTCTTATCCAGACTCCCCCCCACTCTCATTATTTCGCACCCCTCCTTATTTCTCTCTCTCTCTCTCTCTCTCTCTCTCTACTCCTCTCCTTTTTTCTACCTACCTGGGTTTACCTTTTTCTCTCTTTTCTTTTCCTAAAAAAAAAAAAAATATATAGACTATTAATACCTGTTGCACCAGAGTGACCGGGAGTGGGGGTAGAGGAAGTCTCTCTCTTTTTCTTTCCTTCGAAGGTGGGCCGGGCAGGTGCCCCTTCCTTCCCCTCCCCGATCCGCGACCCCAACACGATTTACTTGTTATATTTTTTTAAGCGGGCCAACTCACGAGAAAGGTAAGAAATAATTGATCTATATTTAAAACAAAACACAAACAAACTGGCAGAAAAAAAAAAAAAAAAAAAAAAAAACTAGGAAAAAATATCGACGTTTATATATTTGTTTAAAGTTTTTATTTTTGTCGATGAGTCGCAAAAAAGAAAAAAAAGAAAAGAAAAAGAACAACAAGAAAGAAACTGTCCCGAAGTTAGTTGTATATTCAGTTTCTGGCGGATTACGTTTTTTTTTCTCTAGATTACAGGTAAGATTTCATTTTCTTTTAGAGTCCATTAAATTTTAAACTTTGCCCGTTTCTACTCCAGTAGAGCATATATATATATATATATATATATATATATATATATATATATATATATGCTCTACTGGAGTATTGAGCACTATTAAAATGGATATATATATATATATGTATATAATTAGAGCAACTTTTTACTTTAGACAACAAATCGGAAACAAGATCAAAGTGTAGTATCTGTTCTTCAGATGCTGCATTGCTGCACTTCTATTTCTTGTTCTCTTTCGTTGGAGGAGAAATCCTTCACGACTGAGACAATTTTTATTTGTGTACATTTTCTCCACGTTAAAAAACGACCCTGGTGTCTAACTCTGTCCCGTGGGGAGGCATAGTAAATAGGAACAAATCGGAAAAGTGGTCAAGAAACAACTATAAAACAAATAAATATTTTACCAAAGGCAAGATAAATTACTCTTCTATTTATTAAACATTTTTTTTTTTGCGTGTGTTATCACCGTGGCAGGCAGTGACACTTTTTTGGATAAATTTCTATCAGCATTTTTTTTTTATTATTTATTTCCGAGTTTTCAGCTATTCTTTAGACTCCAAGGGTTGCAGCCTCATGTTTGCCGTCTTTGTTGTCATTTTAACCCCAGAGCTCGGCAGCACTACTTACATTTTAAATTTAATAAACGCTTTAAAATAAGTTAAAACGCAACAAAACAAAAAAACAACAAACTCCTTCCTTCACGTAGATAGAAAAGTAACTTACCTTGCATTTAGTAACAATTATTTATTATAGTTTTTTGTTGACCAATTATCGATTTGTTGCTTATTGTAAAACATGCACCAAACTGATTACCTTCTACTATATGTCAATTTGTTATACATAATTTTACACATAAAATTTATAAAGTATTACCTATATTATTCCAACAAGGTTCAATACGGAAGCAGAGCTTAGTCGTCATATAAAAATATACTTATAGCAAGCAAGCTACATAGAAACGTCCATGTTTTATTTCCGAAGGAAATCGTCAGGTTAAAACTTCAAAATCGGTCTTCGAGGTGTGTGATAGTCAGCTGCCCCTCCCCGCTCTATTTAAGGAGCTTCCTGGATAGGAAAACGTTTAAAACATTGTACTCGCTAATAAGGATCTTTCCTTGTGTAACGGAGGACAAAACAGATTCCACGCTTTGATCAGAGCTTGACAATGCTGTCTCCATATAAGTAGAAAAATATATTTATTGTGTATGAACTACACAGAAATGTTTGTTTAAACTCTGAAGAAAATCTCCAGGATATATATATGTGTGTGTGTGTGTGTGTATTATAAAAATATATATTAAGCTGCACAGAATTTCCGCATTTCATTCTCGTAAGGATTCATCAGGCTAAAATATATAACTTAATTGCCATATATATTTTCTGATTTACTACTTAGCTCTACTCATGTAGAGCACTGTGGAAATAATACTGAAAATGTATATATAAAATAGGTGCTTATGCACTTATGATATCGTGCTGTTTTTTTAATTATTATTTAAATTATATTTTGGAGTTTCACGATGTCTTTTTTTTTTAAATTGTTAGGTGAAAGTACAAAATAGTTACAAAAACACCCTTCCTCATGTTAAGAATGGCGTTATTATTTCAGTACGATAACATAAGTGCATGTTGTGTTGTTGTACCATAAAATAAAATATATCTCCTTATAAAATTTTCTGTGGATAAATGTAATATTAATAATAGTCATTGCAAAATCAAAAGATGTAATCATAAATTCACACTCATGTTATTTATTTTAATTATATACGTCATCCATTAGTAGCTTATTCGCCGTATCACGGCTCTTCAATACAGTTAGAAAATGATGACAAATATAGTTCAACTGCTGTCGACACCGAACCTGTTACAATATGAGTTCTTTGTATATTTATATTGATTTTTTTTTTGTTTTAGATCTTTCTTGTACAAAGTCTGTGAGATTATATATATATATATATATATATATATATATATATATATATATATATATATATATATTATCCTGAGATATACACACACAGCTAATCAATTTCGTAACAGTTTTAATTTGAAAAGGAAAAAAAAACAAAAAACAAAAACAAAGCGCACCTGTTGATTAGAAAAAAAACCCGTATATTTTCACCTGTTAAAGTTACCAGAGAAACAAAACAAAAACGTTTAAGTTAACTATTTATGGTAATTATATTGAAGATTTTAGCTTGAAGATGGCTACTGTTTTTGAAACAACATTATCTTTACGAAAATAAAGTTTTATATATAAAAAAAGTAAACATTTTTTTTTTACTATAGACAACAAACTAAAGATGTGCCCCCCCCCCTAAACAAAACAAAACGATAAACGTTACCAACGACAAAATAACTCTTCTACCTATCTGGATATGTTTGCAATGTTTTAACTTCTTTTAAGTAGTTTATTAAGTTTTAAACGCAAGTAGTGCTAGTTACTTAAGTTTAAACGACAACAAAGATGGCGGATATGAGGCTGCTACCTTTGGAGTGTCGATAATCGACCAAAATCCGAAAATAAAGCATAATACTGATAGAAATTCACCCAATAAATGTCACGGGGATATTTATTTAGCGGATTCTTACCAATATTCTTATTTATTTCCGAGTTTTGAGCGATTCTTGAGACTTGAAAGTGACGAACTCATACGCCATCTTTGTTGCCGTTTTAACTTATGCGCTCAGCTCAGCAGTCAGCACTACTTGCGTTTCAATCTTGATAAACGCTTTAAAATAAGTTAAAACGCAAAATATATATATATATATATATATATATATATATATATATATATATATATATATATATATATATATATCCAAGTAGGTAGAAAAGTAATTTATCTTTTGAGAACGCTTATTTGTTATATATTATTGGGTTGTACCATTTTGTTGTCTATGGTAAAAATGTGTTCAATTTGATTCATTCATTCCCCGGAGTTTGAAAGACTGGATAAGAGTGGCAAGTTTGCGTGTGAGAAGAGCGGACCCTAGTCCTTTAGATAAGTTTTTAAGTTTCTAGTTCCCGACCCTCTCCCTGATAATAAAAGGCTTGCAAGATTCCCACTCCCCACTTTTATTTCTTTTCATCCTTGGCCTTTATCCTCATCATCTTGTAAGGATTATATCCACTCCCCCCTACCTCTTTTTCATCCACACTTATATTCCACTCCCACTTAGAGATTGACCTGCTTGTTTTCAGCAAACTGAAAAACAGTGGGTGGTCTATTATTTAGAAAAGGTTGGGAGGGGTTTTGCTAACCAATGTTTGTTCCTTCTTGTTTATTCCCCATTCCCTCGCCAATGAAATGTTATTACTGTAAATAATTCAATAAAAACTTTTTCAAATTTGGGTTTATCTTAAGTAGGGCAGCCCTGTTGATTTTGCGGTGGGAGTTTAGTTCTGTACAGTTCTAGGAGGTCCACCCTCCTAGGCTCAGCCTTCTCTCTTTAAGAAAAGGTTAGTTTATTGCAAATCGCCTGAGGCGCTCTCACCAAGGAATGCAGACGGGGCTACCCAGGCACTTTTTGCAGGCTAGAGTTCTCCTCCTCGAGGGCGATGATTTCTCAATCTTTGCGACCCTGGTGTCTAAGTTATTGCTGTAGGATAGAACAAAACAACTTTAGTAGGACAGCCCCTGAAGTGAATGTGGTATTGTGGTGACAGATATTTCTAGTTAAGAGTAGGATAGAAAAATTTGAGTGTTTGAAACCAAGAATGACCAATGACACCGATTATTCCCACACTTTTGAATGGCCTTGTTCCTAATTTAAATTTTTAAATATTTTGTGCAAATAAATATTTCGGCGCTTCTGCATTATATGGGACAAGATTTCCTAGTTGATAAATGGAGTTTTCAGATAAAAAACAACAACAAAAAAAAAAACCCCCAATGTTTTCAACTGATTTCTTTTTGGTCAATTCTAATAAGTTACAATGGTAGCTTCCAAATTATGCAGTCGGAGTTACCTGAATATTAATGAATTATTAAAAAAAAACCCAACTTTCATCGTGCTAACAGGTGAAAAATTGCCGCCATCTTGTTTGAATCGAAACGGAAAATTACCTCTCATTTGGGCTGACGTACACGAGCGAGGCCCCGCTAGCGAAATACTCCAGCCCCCCCCCCAAAAAAAAACCGGCAAAAAAAAAAATATCCATAAAAAAAAGAAAACAACAAAATAAGCAAAAAAAAAAAAAAAAGAAAAAAAAAAGGAGCCAAACTTCTTTCTTTTTCGGGATAAAGAACACTCCCTCAAACGAACTGCGTACAACACCGGAACCGATGCATACTTCGCTATAGGGGCCTCCCGGCCTCACTCGTGTACGTCCATCATAATCATCTTAAAAAATATGAGAAATACGTAGATACCATTGGTTTCATGTGAAATTCAGTTTTACGAGTTCCGAAATTTCGTCCCGATAGTGTAGAAGCGCCAATGTGGCAAATACTATCGTAAGAATTGAATGATATTATTACAGTGTGGTTTGGTTATTAAATTATAAATAGTAAACTACTCATCTCAAGGTTAAGCAGCAAATGGTTTTCTATCAGATTCAATTGTTGATATTAAAGCCTTCAGCTTATTTAGAACTAGCTGACCGACCGCCCGGCGTTGCCCGGTCGTACAATACGCTTAAACATGATATTTTATTTTATACAGATTGCGTATGTATTATTATAGAATCAGTCCTCTATTGAATATTATGTTACGATTAAAAAAATAAATAATGATAATGTCATTCATCAAATTCCGCCTGAGTTTGTTTACGTCAGCTGATATTTAGGCTTGACGATGAATGCTCTGGAAAAGTAATTTCTGATTAATGTTTAGTTTTAAATTATGCAAATGAAGAAATGATTTGCGGCGATTTTAAATGGTACCTCCTTCTTTTATCATAAATTGAACTCATTAATAAGAAAAGAATACAAAATAAAAAAATAAAATGGTGAGGTACATCCAAGCTAATGTGAAGAGAAAGTAAAAATTTACTGATTGCAGAAATAGGGGGGGGGCATAACTCAAATTGCTTATTTTGGAAAGCATATTTTAGATAACTTCAATTGGTGTTTTAGTTATTTAATTAAATTAACTTTTATTAAAAAAAAATTTGATATTAATTAAAATACTGTTTTTACTGCTTGTCAACCAAATTGATGATTATGAACTTATTGCACAGCACAAAAATAATGTTATTTAGAAAGCCATTCTTAACATGAAGAGTGGGTGTTTTGTAACTTTTCTGTACTTTCACCTAACAATTTTATAAAAAAAATAAAACTATCCCTTGTTTCACGGTTTATCTCCTTTGTTTCTGTCGCCTTTCTTTGAACAATCACTCTCTGCTTTTTTCTTTTCTTTTTTTTTTTTTTTGACAAGTTTAATTCTAACTATACACCGACAATTTTGCAAAGAAAAAGTGTCCAGTTTTTTTATAATTAAAAATTTCAAAACTTTATTTTTTAAGAAAATAATCGAACGAATTTTACCAATTTTCAAAATGGATTTACTTTTAAAAAGAAATGTAATTTTTAATTTTTTTTTTAAGAAAAAAATGATCAGAAAAATGCGAACAACATACTTTATTAAAATTCAAACCATTCTAAAAATCGTTTGATTATTATTTATTGATTTATTTTTATAGTTAGCTAACGTACTTCTTAATTTTCTGCGGAGTGCTACCGGAAGTGGTAGAAGCGATTTATTGAAAAAGGCATTATTGAAAAATAAACAATAAAAATGAACAAACTCATACAGATAAACATAAAACAATTCGTCTTTATTAATACTTTTAATAGCAAAATTAAAAGATTAAGTTTTTATTTTATTTGAAATTTTATAAGAAACATAGGAACTTGTACAGTTTAATCAAGACATTAAAAAATAAAAATATCGAAAAGGTTATATTGTACATATCAGTTATGGAATGATGTTCTCCAAAAAAAATTTTCACTTAATTTGATCAATTTGTTATGATACCCAGCAAAAGGTAGTCATGTTTCGATTTTTAAGAAGAAAAGCTAGTATTAAAGATGGGAAAGGAGTGTCGGCGCTTTAAACTGAGTTATCTCCCCTAAGATGACTACCTTCATTGCGCTCTCATAAAACACGTTTTGGGTTTGTATTACTGTACACATAGATTCGAAAAAGTTGTCCAAAAACAAATATATAACAAATAAATGTTATCAAAGGCAAGATAAGTTACTTTTCTACCAAACTGGATATATTTTTCGTGTTTTTATTCAATGTAACGTGTTTATTCATCTCGAAAACCATACAGTGTTTACCGATGTATTGGAAAATTCAAGATGGCGTCTGACTCTCTCTTTAACACGGTAAGTTTGGGAAAAGATGTTATAAATAAAAAAAAAACTAGATAAAATGCTGTTAAAAACCCGCTCAATATATGTTACCGTGACATAGGTTGACATATATTCGGCGGGGTTTTAATAGTATTTTGTTTTTTTTTTTATTTTTAACACCTTTTTCCAAACTTACCGTGTAAAAGAGGGAATGAGGCGCCATCTTGAATTTTCCAATACATCGGTAAACACTGTATGGTTTTCGAGCTGAATAAACATGTTACATTGAATAAAAACACGAAAAATATATCCAGTTTGGTAGAAAAGTAACTTATCTTGCCTTTGATAACATTTATTTGTTATATATATGTTTTTTGACAACTTTTTCGAATCTATGTGTACAGTAATACAAACCCAAAGCGGGTTTTCCGCTGTAAAATAATAATAATAATAATAATAATAATAATAATAATAATAATAATAATAATAATAAACTACTCGATCAAATTAAGTGAAATTTTTTTTTCGGAGATCTTCAGTTCAAAATGGATACGTACAATATAACTTCTTTTTTTTTTTTTTTTTTCCAATATTCTTGATTAAACTGTAAAAGTATCGCTTTTCTTGCATGATGTGTTCGTGTAGTAAAGTGACTTGTCTCATCGCGGAGGAATTTTTAGCGGACATTCGAAATAAGAAAGTTAAAAAAAAAAAAAGTGGTTAATTTTTTTGTGTTGTTACGAAGTTTTTAATGCTTAATCTAAACGATTAAGTTTTCCCAAGCGGTTTACAAAACATTTTATGTTCCTCGTTCTTTTTTTTTTGGAGGGGGGGGGGATATTCGATTATATAATTTGTATCGTTTTTAACAGGTGCTTCTGCAGTTTAATTAGCCGTTTTTTCCGTAAGTAACACGCCGACATTAACAGAACAGAAGAACTGTTTAATATTTCACACAAATTCTGTTTACATGGTAGGGGTGGAGGGACGGGGAGTATTGTGGCGGCTGCCGGAGTTGTTACAGTTAAAATAAACATTTAAAAAAAAAACAAAAAAACAAACAAACGTAAAACGTCGTCCGAAATGTTAGCACGTGCACCTTAGTTAACCGGAAGTAATTGTTGTTGTATTAATTTACTGAATAGTGATTTTAGGGGAAAGAGGATACAAGGACAATCTACTTTTTATTGAATAAAACTTTTTTTAGAGAGATTTTTTTTCTTTGCTGTTCATAAATTTGTAATTTGGAAGGAAAACAAAAATTCTTCCTTTCCTAAAGATTCTTTAAATGGAGACTTATCAGGATACATGAAACTCAACATGTGAGGGTGGAGCATAACCACATAAATCAAGTTATAGAGAAGATACAATGAATATGAGTATATATGAATTTATATGTCGGTTTAATAAAGAATAAGTATCATTGGAGGAGGCGGCTATAAATGCTATTCATGCCATGGCATTTCGAAGCCTAGTGCTTCTCATCAGAAGACAAGAATAGAGCTAAGTTACAGATATTGGGAAATGTGGCATCTGACTTAGGATACATTAGGGAGAAAATGCTTAAATGAACATTAAAATAAAACCTGGAGATGAATATAAAAAAATAAGAGTAAGAGTAGAGATAATATTAATATTGATGATGATGATAACATTATTAATGATGATGATGATAATAACATTATTAATAATAATATTAATAACATTAATGATGATAATAAAAACAATAATAATATTAATAATAATAATATTAATAACATTAACAACAATAATAATATTAACATTAATAATAACAACATTATTAATAACATTAATAATATTAATAATAATAACAACATAATAATAATATTAATAATAACATTAATAATAATGGCACGATGGTCTTCTAAGGAAAATTAGATCATATGGAATCACTGGAAGAATTCATAATGTAATTAAATCCTTCTTAAGTAAGAGAAAAATCAAAGTTGTCCTCGACAGTCGTACATCTAAACAATATGACATAAATGCGGGAGTACCTCAGGGGTCTATCCTTGGACCTCTATTATTCCTGATATTCATAAATGACCTCCCTGATAAAATGGTTTCTGAGATGGGTATATTTGCTGATGACACCACTCTCTATAACAGATATGAGGGGAAAACAAATGAACACATATCCAAGGAAATGGCAGAAACACTAGAGGATGACCTCCAACTGTAGTGGAATGGGGACAAAAATGGATGGTCACATTCAATGCTGCTAAGACTAAGCTTGTTTCTTTCAATAACTTATAAGAAACCTTCTCTACCACCAATAGCAATGGCCAAGAACACATTGCCTGAAAGTACTTCTTTTAAACTCCTCGGCCTAACGTTTACAGGGAATATGAACTGGAATAGATACATTAAGAGCATTATCAAGGCTGCTGTGAGGAAGGTTGGCTCCCTCTACCGTGCTAGAAAACTACTTACGCCTGACAGTATCCTGTACCTCTATAAGGCCACCATGTATGGATTACTGTTGTCACATCTGGGCTGGTGCATCTGCTGCTTGTCTCTCGCTCCTGTACAGGGTTCAAAAGAGAGTCGCCAACCTGATAGGTCCTGAACTGTCATCTAGGCTTCAGCCTCTGTCCCATCGACGAGATGTTGCATCCCTCTATCTGTTCTACAAATACTTTAATGGTGAATGCTTTGACAAACTGCAAACACTTGTACCTCCCCGACGTAACTACCCCGACAAGCTAGTAAATCTCATCCCTTTACAGTAGAGATCCCTAGGTGCAAGAAAGCCTTTTACTCCAATAGTTTCTTCCCCAGAACTGCGGGTCTTTGGAACTCCCTTCCGGGATTCTGCTTTTCCAACTGTACTGATATACAGAAGTTCAAGTGTAATGTGAACAAACATCTTTCTACTCATCTCCCTTCATAATGGCCCTGCTAATTAAGTCCCTGATAGTAGCCCCCTGCTTCAAAGTGGCACTGTGCCTTGTTTTGGGTGAAAATTGAATAAAAAACAAAAAAAAACAACAAAAAAAAATAGTAAACTTCCCTGTAATCTTTCCCACAGATGAGACGTTGCAAGCCTGTCTCTGCTCCATCATTCTTTTCATTGCCAGTGCTCGTCTGAGCTCCAATTTCTGGTTCCTCCCTTGCCAAACTTTCACAAAAAACACTTGACTAGCTACACTATCAACAATTTCCCTCACTCTCTAGCTGTGCCTAAATCTAAACGCAGATTCCATAAACAAAGCTTTTTTCATAGAACTGCTTGCCTGTGGAACAACTCTTCCAATGGCCTGTTTTCAACCCGATTACAATATGGTAGGCTTCAAGTCCAATGTAAACAAGTGTTTGTTTCCCCTTAAATAAGGCAAATTATACCCAATTCACATCATTAACGATTACTACAATACCACCTTACATACATTAACTCTTGTCCTCGAGTGGCCTTAAAGCCTTGATAAGTAATGAATCCCTTGTAAAAATAGTAATAGTAATAATCGTGGTTGTCATCTTCAAATAAGGTACTTAACCAGACCGGAAATGATAAACAACTTTTACATTTTAAACTTGAATTTAAACAATTAAATTGAAAGCAGATTCTTCCAGTCCGGTTACGTACGTTACTTGCATCCAATATTTCGCATATCTGTTCGGATGCTACACTTTAGTTAATTTGTCTTTTGTCAATGTAGGGGTAACCCTTCAATACTAAGGCAATTTGTATTTTTACCAAATGGTCTGGGTGCTCCATTTTGGGGAACTGGTTTTCTCCCCACATTAAAAACAACCTTGTGTCACATTTTATTCTCATGGCAAATAAATAAAAAAACAAATTGATAACCCTAACCCTAACCCTAACCCTAATTGATAACCCTAACCCTAACCCTTCAATACTAAGGCAATTTGTATTTTTACCAAATGGTCTGGGTGCTCCATTTTGGGGAACTGGTTTTCTCCCCACATTAAAAACAACCTTGTGTCACATTTTATTCTCATGGCAAATAAATAAAAAAAAAATTGATAAATTTTTACCTAGTTTCCACCTTAACATTTTCCTTTAAAATGACGACTTGGGTAAAATTTTTGGTTACGCTGAAAACGAATATCACATTTAAATTTTCTGCAAACAAGTATTTTTCTGGATATTAGGCAATGTCATTTCTTACGTTATTGCTAGTGGCCATCTAGGTATGTGCAAGCACGCATAGTTTCTCAGTGTTGCAGATTTGATATTATTTCTAGACATGTTTTATATTTTGTTTTAAGTGAAACTGGTTATCCAAAACTGCACTTTTAAAAATTATTTTCTAAACAAAAAGGACAACCATCACGCTATTTTCACTTCATTTTTCCTGAATGTTTTTACGTTTTCAATAAGAGCTCCATGGGCCAGATCTGGCCTGTGGGCCGTAGTTTGGAGATCCCTGGCTTAGAGAAGAATAATTAAAAATAATAATTTTAAATTCATTTTAGGCTTTATTTCTTAATTTTTTATTTCAATAATTTTTTTTTTTGCTTGTTTATAGTTTTTCTTTCTTATTCTTTCACTGCAAACAATGTATATTACTACTTGCAACATAAGAGGTTACTATTTGGGATCGTGTTTAACAGGGCACTTTGTGCATACGAGCAATATTGCTTTTTAGTGAAATTGGTTCTCCAAAATTTCATTTTCTTTTTAATCATTTTCTGAACAAAAAAGCACAAAACACCACAATTCTTTTTTACATATTACAACGTTTTAGATTTTTTTTTTTTAATATATTTATATTCTTTATAAGAGATCCACAGGCCCGATTAAGGACTTTAGCAGGCTCGATCCAGCTCACGGGCCTTACTTTGAAGACCCCCCCCCAAACGGTCTTCTAAAATTTGGCTCAATTAATAATTAAAAGATTTCTATTTTTTTTTTTTTAACTTACATTCACTAAAATGAAAATATAGCAATCTGCCATAGAAACTACTGTGAATGAAGGTGTAATTATGAGAATTATGGTATAATAAATTACGGGGTTTAATCTATGTTATTTTTACTTTCATCATATTTTGCTTTGGTTTTGATATCCCCAAATTCGAAGTTATCTCTTTACAACCCTTTCTTTTCATAACCTATCATACTTTCATAAATCAGAGTCCATTTTCTGCAGGCTGTTTTTGAACCCAGTCAACGATGGGTACTTTTGCTAATGTATATATATATATATATATATATATATATATATATCGTAACCCAGTACTACCTACCTCATGGTCGGGTCACCGGCGACTAAACTGGTTCCCCCACCAGACTTGTTTGGTGAGGAGGGCGGCTAGTCTCCCTAAAGGATTAAAAACAAGACCTTCCAAAGGGGCGAATGAACCCTTTTTCTGGGTCAACGGCCAACTAGCACCGTGTATATTTGTGTGTATGGATGTGTGTGTTGGGGTGGAGAGGGCTCCCATAAGCTGTGGTGAAGGCAACCTTTCTAGGAGAAGCAAATCTTTAATTTAAAAAAAAACCATAAAGCGGGCGACCAGTACCCGCATTAAGCTGGTCTGCAGTTTAACTTGTTGCTGGCTATCTTGCTCTTGCTTGTTGCTAGATCTCAACATTTTGAACCGAAAGAGAGACTTAGCTGATGTACAAAGTTAAGACTCTGTAACATCATCTGTGTATAGATACTCCCTCAGGCATTGTCTATGAAAATGGTCCTTTAGAGATGGAAAAGTTGTGAAGCAAGGAGGCTTGAAATGTTGGAAGCATGTAATAATTGATCTCAATGACCGTCTTCAGTATCATGCCTGCTTGAGTGTGTGAATTCACCAGTAGGACTAAAAAAAAAGTCATTTTTGGGCTCATGAATATTAAGTGTCTGAAGGAGGGGAACTCGTCTGACAAGACGTTACAATCACCATATATGTATATATATATATATATGTGTGTAAGTATATGTGTATATATATGTATATTCCGGGGTGGAGGGGGCTCCTGTAAGCCGTAGTGAATGCAACCTCTCTAGGAGAAGCAAATGTTAAAAAACATAAAGCGGGAGACCAGTACCCGCATTAAGCTGGTCTGCAGTTTGACTTGTTGTTGGCTATCTTACTCTTGCTTGTTGCTGGATGTCAACATTTTGAACCGAGAGACTTAGCTGTCGTACAAAGCTAAGACTCTGTAAGATCATCTGTTTATAGATACTCCCTCAGGAATTTATCTATGAAAATGGTCCTGTGGCAATGGAAGTCATTTCGGTCATTAAGTGTCTGAGGGAGTGGCACTCGTCTGACAAGACGTTGCAATCATCATGTATATGTATATATATGTATGTATGTATATTTATGTGTGTGTATATTATGTATATATATTTATATATATATGTGTGTATATATTATGTATATGTGTATGTATGTATAATTATATATGTAGATATATATATATATATATGTATGTATGTATATATATGTATGTATAATTATGTATGTATGTATATATATATGTATATTTTATGTATGCATATATATATACATATATATATATATACATATATATGATGATTGCAACGTCTTGTCAGACGATAGCCACTCCCTCAGTCACTAAAAGTCCATGTGCCCGAATATGACTCTTTAGCCCTGCCAGCGACTTGCACACCCTCAAGCAGCCATGACACTGAAAACGCTCACAGATTTGTATGAGACTAACAGCAGCGGAACCTGTATTATCATGGGCTTTCATGTGATTAACAAAACCTGCCTTAGACAATAGAGCCCGGTCACACACCTTACAAATCCAGAGATCTCCATGGTTGGGCGGCAAGGTTTCGCATTTCGTACATGCTCTCTTAAGCTTCGCTCGGTCTATTTTTGTTACTTCATAGTGTTCTGCACCCCTGTATATCAGTGTCCTCCACTGCTTGCGATCATTCACTAGGGACTCCCAACTGTCAACAGGAATATGAAAGCTCACCACTCTCCTTTATGCTATCACGAAAACGTTTTTTGGGCTTGTGTTGGGGTCTTTTTCCAATAAAGAGCTAACCATAGAACAATTGTTTTGGGAGACGATAGTCTTCAAACCGGATGAGATGACCCGCCCAACGCAACTGGTTCTTAATAACAATGGTAGCAATACTGGTTGTTTTGGCCTTTTTTAAGACATATGTATCAGGGACAAAGCTATACTACTTTAAACCAAGAATGTGTCTAAGGCAGTGCTGATGGAACCTCTCGAGCAATTCTATATGTGACCGGTACAAGGTCCAAGTTTCAGATGCGTAGAGTAGGGATGGTACTACACATGCTTGATATACTGAAATTTTAGTTGCCAGAGTCAGATCACTGTCAGACCAGACTCTATCTTGTAACCTTCCAAAAGCATTAGATGCCTTGCCGATTCTCTGTCTTATTTCCACATTAAGAGTGCCATCATTTGATAAGGCACTCCCAAGGTAGACAAAATTTTTTACGACTTCAAGGCGCTTACCACAGACAAAGATATCAGGTTCCACATACAGATCATCGGGAGCGGGAGTGTACATGACTTTAGTTTTCTTAATCCTAACTGTCAGTCTGAAGCAGGTACAAGCATTTGTAAAGAGATCCATCACTAGTTGCATATCTACTGGGGAGTGTGTTACCAGGTCAGCATCATCAGCATACAACAGTTCCCTAACAAGTCTATCACTAACAAGTGTTTTGGCTTGGAATCTTCTAAGGTTGAACACCTTTCCAGTCGTTCGGAATCTAATATAAACACCCATATCACAATCGTGGAAACCATACCAGAGCACAGCAGTCAATTATGTCGGTGCAGCTATATCACTCTGCTTCACACTATTATCAATGGGGAATTCTTCCGAAAGCTGACCATTGAAGTTGACACGACCTTTCATTCTATGATGAAGTTGCTTGAACTTGTCTGTAAAAGCAGGTGTACAGCCAAATTTTTCCAGCACTTTCCAGAGAGCCTCATGGTTGACTGTGTCAAACGCCTTGGTTAAGTCCACAAACACCTGGCAAAGAGGCATACGCTGTTCAATCTAGCAGAAAACACCATATCCACAATTCCTCGCCTACCTCTAAAACCAGACTGGGATTCCGGAAGGATATTAGGACATACATACTTTTCCAATCGGTTTAGCAAGTGCCGTGCAAATACCTTTCCAACCGCACTCAGCAGCGAGATACCTCGATAATTTCCACAATCAGATCTTGTACCCTTTCCTTTGTACAACATAACCAAGATGGCATCTACCCAATCTTGGGCAACCGGGTCACCCTGCCATACTGACAATATCAAAGAGTGGACCACACAATGTACATTGACACCACCATGTATCAGCAGCTCAACAGGGATGCCATCCAACCCAGGGGCTTTGTTCGAGTTTATCTGTTTTATGCAGTCAACTGTTTCCACAAGAGTCGGTTCAACATCAAGTTCCGGACAAAAGGAACATTGAGGGATACTTTCTATTGCAGCAACATCAACATTGGATGGGTTATGAAAAAGATCATGAAAGTGTTTATGCCATCGATGCTTAATTTCATCTGAGGTTTTCAGCAAGCAATTTTGGATTTTTTTGATTCATCCAGCCTTGACAGACGTGTTTTAAATATTATCTTCAGTGCTTTTTCTTTTAATGATTTGGAATTCATTCCATTTGCGCTTTTTTCCAAGGAACTCTGCCTTTTGGATTATTTTGGACCATTTGGAATTTACCCATTGGATTGAAATTTTAAATTCGACCATTTTGGATTTTACCATTCTTGGATTTTTACCCTTCACCGGACTATCCATTCATGTAAAATCTTTTTATCATTTTTCTTTTGCCTCCTGTTCCCCCTTACCACACCCTTTCATTTTTTTAACCAAGTAAGATCTGTGACTTACTTGTAGTTTCATTAAATGCTTTTATATGCAAAATCCGATCCTGCATTTTGCTAATTCCTGCCCTCTGATGAGAAGGAGAGTATTTCTTCGAAACTCCGCGGATTAAAGACTATCCACTTATCTTGTGCTTCCTTTTTAAAATTAAATATGTTTTAACTCTTTTCAAGATGTCTTTTAACATCTTTTATTAATCATTTTTTCATATTATAAGCTCTATTTCCTTTTCGGTTTTCTTGAGCTTTTACATCTGGCTGAGTTTATTTTACTTGTAAATATTAACTTTTTAATATTTATAATATATTTTAAGTTTACCATTTTGATTACCTTGGTAAACTTATTGTAATTTTTATTTTTGTGTATATATATATATATATATATATATATATATATATGTGTGTATATATGTATGAATGTATATACTTTGGCTGTTATTGGTTGTGTGTGTTGGAACGATTAATAGCAAATTGGAAAAACAGAACTTTTTTGGGTATTGGAATCAGAAAAATTTGTGCCTACTTTCTGATGCCAAAAAAGATTCCTTTAATTGTCTTTTTGATCCCCCGACAGAGGAAAAGGGTGGACCTGTAAATTCGCCTTCGTCTATCAGTTCGTCCGCACTTTCTCAATAACAACGCCTTGGAGTTTTTTTGAAATTTTGCATAAACATTAAACATGATATGGACAAAAAAGTAACAGAACACATTTTCCGGTAAAGCTCTGCCCCCCCCCCCCACGTCGTCCCTTTTGGGTTAAAATGGTTGAAGTTGACACTTTTGCACTTATTTAAAAAATTTGATGCATTTGATGTTTATAAAACATTCTGACATGTTGTAACTAACTGATTTCTATAAAATTTTGTATGTCTATATTTTGCGATAACTCTTGGGTGTGCCCCAGGGCCTCCTGTAGGGCTAAAAAAAATATTCCTTTTTTGGGACTATTTTACCCTATTTGTCGAAAATTTTCAGTGTATGTCTAGCATTTTTGCATGATGCTGAACTCAAATTTACTTATGTTAAGGCCTAAAACTGCACCGTTCATTTTCACCAGGATTTGGCATCCCATAGAGACTTTTGAGGCTAAATGGAGGGGGGCAGGGCAAATGCTGAACGTTGTCCTTTTTTTCATGCCTCGATCACTGTACACTTACGGGGGACCATGTATGTTTCGCTTGTTTTATTTGGATTTTGTTTAAAACAAAACCATTCACTGCTGATAGAAATACAAAAAATAATAAATATTTATTGATTTTAAAATACCAGTAAAACCAAAACCTATAGATCATTCGCCACAAGCGTATATATTTTTTTTTTTTTTTTTTTTTTTTTACATAGGCATCACCACATTATCAAGGCCAAGAGGCCACTCAAGGATAAGGGTTAAAGAGTGTACAGTAGAAATTGGACAATATAGTAATCATTAGTAATGAAAATTTGGTAAATTTGATAACTTATATGGAACGGCTCATCAAGAACTTATTTACGTTAGACTTGAAGACAACCATATTGTAGTCAGCCGGAAAGCAGGAAAACAGAAGGCAATTCCACAGGCGTGCAGTTCTAAGAAAGAAGCTTTGTTCATGGAATCTATGTTTAGGTTTAGGCACAGATAAAGAGTGGGGGGATAAATTATTGATAGTGTTTACAGCTAGACGAGTTTTTCTTGTGAAAGATTGGTGAGGGGGGACCATAGATTGAAGCTCAGTCGAACACTTTCAATGAAAATAACGATACATCAGAGACAAACTCGCAACATCTCTTCTGTGAGGTAGAGGCTGCAAGGAAGAGAAAAGGACATCTCCTACGAGGCTACAAAGTCTATTTTGAACTCTATCAAGGCAGGCCAAGTCCTTTCTAGCAGCTCCTGCCCAGATGTGGCAACAGTATTCCATCCTTGGACGTACTTGGCTCTTATATAGATAGAGAATAGCATCAGCATTTATTTATGCTTGTGAAATGATGGTGGACACAACGGCAAAGACGTCACGTTTTTTTTTTCACATTCTTTTCCTCCTACTACCAACTTTTTTTTTTTATGTTCACCCCACACCTTCAAACACCCGGCAACGCCAGGAACCCAGGCTATTATCTATCTATCTATATATATATATAAAACAAGTTCAAGTTTATAATATTTTGTTTTCATAGTTTTTCCTCTTTAAAACTGACTCTTCCATTTCTTCCCCTGTGCTCTTACCTCACTCAGCAAGAAGCCAGGTGTTATCATTAATTTCCATAGACCGAATTAATTACTGATATATTTGTTGTTTTAAAACAATAATAATCTATAAATTCTATTGCATATATTTATTCACTCCGCGAAACACCTGTCTGCGGCTGGGAATTAATCAAGCTTTTATTAAAGTGTCGACTTGCTTTGACCTTTTTTTTTTTTTTTAGTATACTCGCAGGGCTACTCAGTGTTGCCTAGAGAAAAAGTTTACTATATTTCTATTAAAGCCTCTATTTCCTGTCTTTTTCACTTTCCTTCCCCACCCGTTTAACTCCCCCTCTCTATCATATCTCTTTATTTTCTGCTAATTTCTATATTTGGACATGCATACATAAAGAAGTCGTTTTCGTAGATTTGTTTTTGATGAATCCGTCAACATAAGAGAATTAAATCCTTGATTAAAAATCTTGGTTACTTCCCTTTTAATAAGTACATAATCTAACAAAAAAACACCCGCTCCCCACTAGCAGGGGTATCCGGCATTGCCCGGGTGTTTGGAGGTGTGTTGAGCACGAAAAAAAAAGTGACGCTCGTTGCCTGAGTGTTTGGTTTTAAAAAAAAAAGGGGGGGTGTTAGTAGGCAGGCAGGTTCGAACCTGTGACGAATCCGCAGGCAGGAAAAAAAGTGAAAGACAACCAACTTTTACCGCTATGTGGCGAAGCAATAGGAAGTGAAACGCGTTCAAATTTAATGATGTCAATCAAAATGTTGACTTGTTAAGTGAATACAGAAATGAATGTTGGCTGAAGGCCAGTTCAGCTTTCCGCTGTTTCATTAATTTATTTACCCACGATGTTGGGGAAAACTAGCTCCCCACAAGAATTGGGAGCTCTCCAAATGAATAGCACTGGCGTAGAAGCTTGATGACTGACGTCTGCTGCTATTAGTTTTGATATTATGATCTAGGGAGTATATAAAAAGTTTAAAGAAATGGTTCCCCCCCTCCCCTCTCCCCGAAGAAGCCCGGTGAAAAATGCCTTTGCTGGACATACAAAAACGTGCGCGGCCATTTTGTCTTTTATATATGTAGATAGCAATAAAAAGGCACATATCTCTAAATAAAGAAAGTTAAGAGTGATCCCCCCTTTGATCTGAGTTTAGCCCTTGATGACTGGCGAGTTCTAGTGATGGAGAGACTAGCAAGTTGGCGACATCGCCGGACACTCAATATGATCATGTAAATAATTTACCCTTTATGACTTGGTCGAACTAATTCGTTCAGTCGTAAAAAAATTACTATAACGGCATAAATAAAGAGGCAATTGGTTCAAACACGCCTTGTACATATTAGTTCAGTATTTGGGTAGATGCCAGATATCTCCAGATTGTAACTGTCTACTGCTTACATTCAGTATGCCGTGTCTCAGAGAGTGAAGGATTTCGTTTGTTGTCATAAGCACACTTATCAAGCACTATGGATAATAATTAAGCTAAGTTTATAAAATGTAAAAATTCTCAGTAGTTTACTTATCGAACGTAATTTTTCCAGTTTGAAGACAATCATAATATCATTGCCGTTTTAAACTAAAATTAACAATAAATATTTTTTTTAATCATCTACAACATAATTCAGTTCATAAAGGTAATGTTTCTACTGTGAATAAAATGAGTTAAAATAGAAATGAGCCTGTATACTTATTATGATATTGAGTGATCCTGACTCCACAACATTATTCTAGGGCAACTTTTATCAACAAAAGACCAACTTTGTGGTTGTTTGTTATGTAGGTTTTGAGTTTTACCTAGACATACTAGCATACACAGTTTAGGTCATGAACATGACCTGCACATTGTTAATTGTGCTGTTTGGCAAGATCAGGTCATCAACTTGTAATATTATTGCACCCTCCCCCTGGAAAAAATCTTAGGAAAAAAAAAAAAAAATTAACGAAGATAACTTGATCAGCAAAGCAAAAGTTATAGGAAGTGATGTAACGTGAGTACTGTCACAGTTACAGACAAGAGGAAAGAAATAAATTAAAAAATTTAGGTCGGCTTTTTTTCTGTTTTAACAAAAGTCATTAATTACCGTTACTTTCCAAACAATGTCTGCTTCTTGTTTTTTATAACTGTTCATTTCGTCTGCCATGGGATCAACAAAATCCGGTTGTCTCAACACCAGCTTAAGTCTCTCGCTGCCACTGAGGGTGCTACACGTCCATCTTACCTAGCCCGCGTTTTTTTCTTCTTTGCTCAATCACAAGCCAGCCATCGTTCAGGGCTTCTCTCATTACCAGTAATAGACTTCAGTCATCTAAACACTGTATTAATTCCGCAAAGACAGTTGCGTTCTTTTCCATGAAGTCGGGGCCGTTTCTGTTTTCAGGTTGTGTTTCTAGTTCTTTGTGTAGGTTTTGGATTCGTAGATATCCCAGAAATTTAACTTGCCACAATTCGAATTTTGATTCGGATCCATCGAAATAAAGATGCACGCTGGGCCCATAACCTCTAGAAGTGTAAGCCATTTTGAGTTTCAGATGGTTCGCCGTTACACACAAGTCCTGGTAGGTGACTTGTTTGTAGTAGACAGTTCCACAGAACAAAATATTCTCATCTTCAACTGAGGGTGCTACACGTCCATCTCACCTAGCCCGCGTTTTTTTCTTCTCTGCTCAATCACACGCCAGCCGTAACCATCCATTTCTCATCTTCAACTTTACACACCCATCTTTTTCGATGCACACTTTGCTTATCATTGTCCATTTTTTTTTTTTTTGTTATGCAGGCCTGTGCACACTTCCTTTGTCATTTACAGCCTTTGATGTGTTGCTGTAGATGGTCGTGTCATCAGCATAGATGTCAACGAATGATTTAAGTATGTGTTTAGGGAGGTCATTGATGTAGATCAGGAAGAGAGTTGGGCCCAGGATTGACCCCTGAGGGACTCCAGCATTTATATTGCAGGCCTCCGATTTTTGTCCATCTACCACTACTCTTATGAGCCTATCGGAGAGAAATGATTTAATGATTGAGAAAACATTTCCAGTTATACCGTAGCTGGAAATCTTGTGAAGTAGACCCTTATGCCATACCTTGTCAAAGGCCTTTGATATGTCAAGAGCAATTGCCCTAGAAAGGAAGCCTTTGTCAAGAGATTCACTAATCCTGTGGGATATAACCGTCAGCACATCTGCGGTAGATCTTGTAGAGCGGAAACCATATTGTGTGTCACTAAGAAGGTTATTCCTGCTGAGGTGGTTGACTATTTCTCTATTTAATATTGATTCCAGCAACTTACTCATAACACAGAGAAGACTTATTGGTCTGTACTGAGAGGGAGATGACTTATCACCTGAATTCTTAAATACAGGGCAAACTGATGAGGTCTTCCAGGGGGTCGGAAAGCACTTCTCTTTAAGGCAGCGCTTAAATAGTTTCGTAATTATGGGAGCAAGTTCTGGTTGAAGCTTTTTTAACACTATAATTGGGATACCATCAGGGCCAGTTGCTTTACTAGAATCTAGGTTTTTTATTAGCTTGGCGACCTCATGCACGGATATTAGCATGCTAATATCTTTACAAGCCAGTTATCCTAGAGCTCCTGCTGATATTTTTACACGTGCTCATAAACGCTCTGTTACAGTGAGCTTAAAACATAACATGCGGTCGCAGCTGAGATTGAACTCATTACACGAGTTTGTAACATAATTCAAATCTTGTCCGTAGTTGAATACTCGATGCTTCGCTAGGGCTATCAGGGGTATTTTTTACTAGATGGGTTGCCTATTATGGCTTAAGAAAAGCCATCTACCCTTGACAGAAGGATAGACTGTGCCAGTTTCCTAACCTGGTATTGTACCTCGTGGTACATACAGCACCTCGCCTTCCCAAATGGTTACCTATCTGGTACTGGCCAGGCTCGACATTGCTTAAGTTCGGTGATCTGGCGAGAACCGGTGTGTCAATGTGATTGTGCCGTATATAGTGAGCTTAGAAAGACGATGAAGGGGAAATTTATATTACTTGTATTGCTCAGACTTGTTTTCATCTCGAGTGTTATTTGTGCAACGCTTCGGTCAGATTAGCCTTCGACCGTTCTCAGGCATGTTGATTATTGTATGGAAAAGAAAAGAGAAAAGTTACTTTCTTTTCCAAACAGCAACCAACATGCCCGAGGATGACCATCAATGTAATTAATAGAAACAAAGAGGAAGCTGTTCAAAAAGAAGAGCAAAAAAAAGTTGAGATGTTAAGTATTGCCTGAAGTAAAAGTGTAACACAGTTCTATTAAAATTGGGCATCGGCTCGTTCTGCTCGTGCTGCAAAAGTTGAAGTCTAGCTCAAAATGCATGCAAGATAATTACTGGCAACCTGATTTGTCTACAGGATGTCTGGAATTGCTCAGCCGCAGATCTGTTGAGAGGCGATAGCAAAGGCAGAGCGTGACAAACAAAGCAGCGACAATCACCATTCCATATTTGGATACGAAAAGGTGCTGCAGCGACTATCATCCCACATGAGTTTTGCCACTGTCATAGGCCTCAGACGAACCATACCAGCATCCTTTTGCCTTTGGTGGAATTAATCAGTCACAGACAACAACAATGAAGCTCTTCCGGCACCGAAAGCAGATCTCCCATCAAGCTCTGAACTCTCTTGAAAAGAGTGGGTAACACACAATCGGACCGAGCAAAAGTTTCCAAAACCAAGAACAACCTACACAAGTGTGACTATGTATAGAATGCTCGATCGATGTATTTATTAAGTCAATCTTACTCTATGGATCTGAAACTTGGACTGTTTCAACAAAACAACAGCGTCGTTTGGATGGATGTTACACACGTCTTTTGAGAAGAGTGCTCCATCTCTCATGGCGAAACCACCCAACTCTAGAAATGATATATGAATACTTACCGCGAGTATCAACCTCGGTTTGTAAAATATGTGTTCAGTTTGCTGGGTATTGTGCACGTGCCACAGATGAACTTGTTTCATTATTTGTACTGCGGAGACACCCATCATCTCACAATCGATCAAGTAAGTTAACTTTTCCAGATAGGATACAAGATACATTTATCTCCCAGACAGATCTTTTTGGTGCTATGACAGATAGGGAAGACTGGAAGAGTGTAATGAGTTCAATCTCGGCTGAGGCCACAGTGATGCTGAGTGCACATCCTCACAAACTGTCCCCTAAGCAAGGCATACTCCGATACGGACCTGAGGGATACCTTGGACACTGCTTGGCAATGAATTTTGAGATGGAGTAAAATGCTATGGTGATGATGATTAAACTTCTATCGCTTTTCTATCTTTTTCTCTTTCTTCCTCCCTCGTTTAACCCTCCCTCTCTATTCCACTCCTCTTTGTTCCCATCAATTCCTATATCTAGTCACACATGCCCACACAGCTGCACCCTATGATTGCTGGGAATGACAACTACTACTTGGCTGGTTTTGCTTTCATTTTGACTGTTATTGTGTCCCATCACCTGCTTGGCTAAGTTTGTCCATTTGCATTTCTATGTCACATTGGATTTTGTGATTTTCATTTTCTCCGATACTGGCTCCAGTTTGTGTTTGTATCATTTGTCTGAATGTTCAAAGTGCATTCGTTTGATTTCCTTTCCAACCCAGTCATATCTTGTTTTTGGTTAGTTTGTTACATTTAAAAATGTGCTTACCATTTGGTCTCTTTGACAACAGAATCTACATTTACTCTTTTCCTGGAGTTTCTCTATTATGTTTTTATATAGTTAGTTCCAATCACATTATCATGATTATTTGTACTCCCGAGACATTCTCACATATTGATCATCAGAGATTACTCAGTGATAAATACCAGTAGTGTTTCTTGGAATCTAGGTGACAATAAATCTCCTTAGATTTCCAATCTTTACCTCTTTTGATAAACTTTCCAAAGTCTCGTTACTCTTCCAGTGGAGGTCTGATTAGTGCTCTCTGTCTCTCTCTCTCTCTGTCTTTCTATCCTCCTTGACTTTCCATATCAATTTTGTTATATCAATAGGAGCTGATGTTTTTTTTTTTTTTGCATCATATATATTTTTTAAATGTTATTACAAATGAAAATGTTTTAAATCATAATATTTCGTGATTTTTTTATATACTACTATTTTTGGCACGACAATTAAGTACGTAATCTTTTTGTTTAACACGACATATTTAAAAAATCGATCTGTCGACTATATCTTTTCGGTAATGTAAAATGTTTATTCGGTTCGAAAAACAAGTAACATTGAAATCTATCAGAGAACAAGAAAAAATGTCATCTTTGAAGTCTCAGTAATAACTTCAAAAAACGGAATAAAACAAAATAAACACACCCAAACAATGTCACAGTAACATTTATTGGGTGGGTTTCTAAAGCTATTTTGTTTTATTTCTTATTTTGAAGTCTTTGTCGAGTTTTCAATGACATCACGACCATTTTTTCGTGGTGTCTTCGGCAGTGCTTACTATTACTTGATTTTCAAACTGAATAAACATTTTACATTAAATAAAAACACTAAAATTTAATCAGTTAGGTAGAAAAGTAATTTATCTTGTTTTTGATAACATTTATTTGTTACGAGCTGGACACCCAGAGTTGCCCGGTCATACAATATGCTTAAACATGATATTTTAACTTAATTACGTATGAATTATTATAGAATCAATCCTTTGGCCAAGATCAAAGTGTGTCTCAAAGTGTAGAACCTGTTCTTCAGATGCTGCACTTCCATTTCTTGTTCTCTTTCGGTGGAGGAGCAGTCCTTCACGACTGAGACAATTTTTTACTTTTGTACCTTTTCTCCACGTTAAAAATCGACCCTGATGTCTAACTCTGTCCCGTGGGGAGGCATTGTAAATAGGTATTATAAAATCAATCCTCTATTGAATATTATATATTACGAGAAATAATTGGCCCGGAGAACTAATTTGTAAAAAAAAAACAAATACCCCCCCCCCCAAAAAAAACACTAATTAAAAATAATAATGATAATGTTGTTCATCAAATTCCGTCTGTGTTTGTTTACCATATCACGTCAGGTTTGGGTTTAACACTATTAAAAAATAATCTTTCTTTTTTTATAGATAAAACAAATAATTTTTACAGGGGGGAAGGTTACACTGATGTAACGTAAAATATACCCCTGTATTTTTTTTTTTTTTATATATCTATAAGAGACTAGAGAAAGGCTATTTTTAAGATGGGATTTTTTCGATTTTCAATACTTAGCGGATGAATTTATATACAAAAACATCTAAGAACTGTGCCAAATATATAAATCAGCTTTGTGCAAAAGATATGCTCAGCCGTTTCAAAACCTATAAGGAAGGAAGGAACACACACACACAGTCAGTTTTATATAATAGTGTATATCTATCTATCTATCTATCTATCTATCTATATATATATATATATATATATATATATATATATATATATATATATATAAAGCTGAACGTGTGTGTGTCTGGTCACGAATAGGCTCCTATATGGTTGACTATTATAGAAAACTGATCACATATAATGATAGATGTATCGAGACACAGGAATCGGTATATTTGATCTGGCATAATGATGATTCATTAAAATTGTGGGGTCTGCGTTTGCGCCTGGTCCACAAAGTATGAAAATAAAAAATTTAAAAATGAAAAACAAAACGTTTACAAGGGTTTTTGATATAGGTGTACATAATAATACTTTGATAAGTATGTTTTAACTTAAATAGGGATGGTATAATAAAATTGTGGGGTCTGCGTTTGCGCCTGGCTTTCCTAGAATGGAAATAGGCACAAACTTTAATAAAGATTTTTCATATCTATCTGCATAAGTATACTTTGATAATTATGTTTGAATTTGAAGAAAAATGGTATAATAAAATCATGGGGTGTTCGTTCGCGCCCGATCTCCATAGAATGGAAATATGTCACAAAGTTTAACAAGGTTTTTAATATAGTCCACAGAATATTGTGATAAGTGTTTCAGTGTGAACAGGTATGGTATAATAAATTATGGGGTTTATCTATTTTATTTTTACTTTCATCATATTTTGCTTTGGTTTTGATACCCCCAAATTTGAAGCTATCTCTTTACAACCCTTCCTTTTCATAACCTATCATACTTTCATAAATCAGAGTCCATTTTCTGTAGGGTGTTTTTGAACCCAGTCAACGACGGGTACTTTTGCTAATATATATGTCATATCTATGGTAACTTACTACCTAGCTCTACCTACGTATTGGACACTGTTGAAGTAAATACTTAAAGTTTACGCATAAATTTATACTTTTCGTGTATTAATTTATCTGATTAAATTAAGTAATCATATATATGTTCTTGTGACAACTATTTCGTACCTCTGCTGATTGTAATACAAACTTAACTGTTTAACTAAAACGTTGTTTGACCGTTTGGCACGGGAGAAAGAATCTACTTGATGGCGGCTTTACGGTCATGGATTCGAAGAAGCAAAATAATTCAATTTTACCAACTTGACGATTACATACGAAAACAAAACAAAACTTTGTGATGTTTTTAGGGCGTGTCTCTATCTTCCCCCTCTCTCTTTCCTTGTCTCGCACTTCCTCGTTTTTCCCTTTTCTCTCCCTTTTTTTCCCCATCACACTCTCTCCTTCTCTTTTAATTACTTCTCTCTCCCACTCCGTCTTATACACATTGTCTCTTTCTCCCCTTCTCTATTTCTGCTGTTATTCACCAACTCTCTGTGCGCTCTGTTCATTTCTCCCTTTCACCATTCTCTCAACTGTGTCCGTTTCTCTCTCTGCACTCTTTTCACTCCTACTCTGTTTATATGACCCTCCCCTCACCCCGATTAATTTGCTTTCGTCTCCGCCCTTCTTTCCTTTTTTTTTTTTTTTTTTTTTTTTTTTTGCTCTGCCTTCGCCTTTCGTCCTTTCCCTGCGTTGCCTGCGCCTCTCTCTGGATTCTCTACCTTTCCCTCTACTCTTCTCTCACTTTCTCTCATACTATTATCTCCCCTTCTCTCTGAGATGTTATCTCTCCACTTCTCTCTGATTGCTTATTATCTCATCCTCCATTATCTCCCCTTCCTCCCCCTTGACACACTTAATAACACATTCAACAGATGAACCAGTTTTTTTTTTTTAGTTTTCTTTTCATTGTTATTATTTTGTTGTGTCATCCCAACCTGCTTTTTACTGAAGTCGACTTTCTTCTAAAGTTTTTTTTTTTTTTTTTTAATTAATTTCTACCTGGTTTCCACCCTAACATTTTTCTTTAAAATGACGACTCTTCAAGGTTTTCAGGTATGCTGAAAACGAATATCGCATTTAAATTTTCTGCAAATAAGTAGTTTTCCGGATATTAAGTAATGTAATTTCCTATGTTATTGCTTGTGGCCATCTTGATACGTGCAAGCGCGTAGTTTTTCGGGGTTGCGTTTATATACAAGATCGCGCGCTCGTGCGTATCAAGATGGCCACCAGCAATAATATAAAAAATGACATTGCTTAATATTCGAAAAAACTACTTATTTGCTGAAAATGTAAATGCGATATTCGTTTTCAGCATACCCGAAAACTCGTATTTTTAAAGGAAAATATTAGGATGAGAACCAGGTAAAATTTTACCTTTTCTTGCATTAACATAAAAAGCGGCTTATTTATTTAGACAAATAAAATTACAATAAAAATAGCAATTTACTTTGACTTAGGTATAACTTCCTATTTGTTTAGTTCTTTTGAAAAAAAGAAAAAAAAAGAACAAAGAAAAACGTTTGCCTACTCGGTGCTTGTTGAAATAAAGCCAACAGATCGATGTTTTTTTATGGGGTTTCAAGCAAAAGCACAACAATACTTGTCAAGTCGAAAATAGTAATATATCCCAAAATTACGAAAATTCATCGCGTAGAAAATTATAGTTAAAAGTAGTTAGGGAAAATTACATCTTCCCTAGATGTGAACACCCTGAAGATTGCGAATACAGGGGGCATACTTATCCCTTTTCTCTACACTTTAATGGCTTCCGACATTTGTAACCTCTAGCGATAGACATTTTTTTAATTACTAAAAACACAATAGCAGCTGTTCTACTCTTTGAATTTTCATAATTTTTTTATATATATTTTCGACATAACAAGTACTGTTGTTTGTGCTTAAAACCACATATCACTAAAATCGATTTGTCGACTCTGTCTTAGCAAGTATCGCCTCTTGGTTGAAGTGAGTGTCCCCTAATGATGGAGGGCTGAACAGAATTGGAAGGGAGAAACAGACCAAATATCAAGGTCCCATTCATGTATGATAATGAAAAGAAACTGGAATCTTAGGGAGATATCAATCATACTAGTTATTATAGGTGCTACAGTGTAGGAATTATTTTATGTCAAGATGGGAATTTTAACTAACATAGTCGATGATCTCTGTTGAAGGCAAGAAATGAGACAATCACAAAACAGCAACCCCTACCTGTAAAATTCAAGACAGACTTTATTGGTTTACAGGATATTATTACAAAATAGTGCACCCATCTTGTGTCCAACGAATGGAGCTGGTAGTTTGCTTTAATGAAGTGGTAGTTTTTTTTTTAGTCCTTTTTGCAATCCGCATACTGTCGTAGTCTGTTGCAAGAAGGATGAATTTAGCCGTGTTCCATTGGACCTCATGGCCCCCCCAAAATTGGTAATAACGCAACCAGGCTGAATACCGAAGATGAAAAGTTCACAATGATAAGAAGGGTCTGTAATGCAGTTGTAGACATTGTCTTATAAGTAAGCCTAATTCGTAGGCTTTTACAAATATGTTCTATACTTCATCCACGGTTGAGATCTGAAGTATAGAAGGCACTAATGTTAGCGCTCAAGTCTCTTTCCTAGAAGACATAATAAAAATGAGTCCTTCCTCCTTCGCTGATCTGGAATGGACTAAAAAAACTGAAAAGCAAACAGAAATTGGTGCCAAAGGCACGTGATCTGTCTGGTTAGATTTGACCAATCAAATTGGTCGATACAATGGCAGTTCGGGTTTTTATTGACTGTATAATTTCTTACAACAGGGCTTATGAAAAAGAACCTGAAATCCTACCTAACTAATATACCTGGTGAACCAAGTGCAAGAGATACAGACAATTGTACTTAAGAGAATAGCGAGGATACTAAACAGAGCTCTCGGTTGGTTTCAATAAAAAGCCGGGGAATGTTGGCAGCTGGTTTGGCTACCCCATACCCAGCATTACAATCTTCAAAGAAAGAAAATAAAAAAAAAGTGACACTATAAGCCAAAATACCACATCTACTCCATGGTTTAATAATTTATATCAGTTGATTACTAAATTTAAAAAGTTATATTTTGCATCACATTATATTATATATTTTATTAAGTAAAATTCAGGTTTTACGATATTTTTTGTTTATTGAATTGTTAGGTAATTTGCTAGAATAACTTTATAAATTTCGTAATCAAGGGTTCTCATGTAGCTGTTTTCTCCCTGATTTTACTTCCGGTTTTTCTTGCTCACTGACCTTATTTCGAATTTGTAGCAGAGGGCCGACATCAGTGGACATTTTTTATTTGTACCAAAATGGTTATTAACAATGTATTTAAAAAAAATTTTTTTAACTGATATAAATTATTGCACAATAATAATAATCTATAGATATAAAAGTGAATATGTATGTATGTGTGTTCGCTTTTTCTGTATGTCTACAAAAGGCTTTTTTCAGAGAAGCGGTCGCTCGCTTCACAACTTTTTAAAACTTTTTATATCACATAAATCGTAATATCTCACAGTTAACAACGAAACTCGCCTGTCTATTTAATTTGCTTGATTTCGGGAAGATAAATATTCAACATTTGTCGCTCGCCGCATGTGGGTTAGTCTTTTTCCTATAACATCTTGGGAAGCGTTCTATCCCGCAGTCAAACTTGACCTCATTAACTCATTAAAACGGGCACCTACCAAATCCAAGTAATTAAATAAATTCAAACATGTTTCCTTTAGCATCTCGCGGTGGGGCAATAGTTAACATTGCACTTTTTCTTTTCACAAATTTGCCTCAAAGGTTCGGGTTCGATCCTCATACTTACCTACCAAAACATTTTTTTTTTTTTTTTTACTCCCCCACCCCCGGAGTTTCCACACACACCTCCAAACACCCTGGCAACGCCAGGTACCCCTCGCTAGTCTATATATATATAAAAGCAAAACGTGCACAAGAGTTTTTGTATGTCCAAGAAAGGCTTTTTTTCGCCGGGGTTCCAGGGGCAGGGGGTTACTATTGCTTAGAAGTGTTTATATACCCCCCTAGATAATAATATCTACGATTTGCGAATGCACGTCACGGCTAGATTTATTTACATCAAGTTTTACACAATTCTTGTTATTTCAGCCCCTCTTGTGTTGATTCAGCGTTTTCGTATAAAAGCGAAACTGATGTGAAACTAATGAGCGGTTCTCGACTAGCCCGGAAACCATGTCCACAAAGTGATGGAGGTTTGGTCAATGTTGGTTTTCACCGTCATATCAGACAATTGCTTTCATTTGGACACTCCCCTAATAAACGGGGGAGCTGGTTTTCCTCAACATGTTTGGGAAACAAAACCAGACAAAGTTAGGTAAAAAAACAAACTCAAAAGAACTATCCCGCAGTAAAATTAAGTGCGGATTTTACCTCATTAAACACGCACTTAAAAACTGTCTTGTAGAAATAGTTAACTGCGGAATAGCATGATGTTTGACCTCAATTTGAACTCATTCACTTTTTAATTGCTAAATTGCTAAACATCTTACATTGCTTCTGTCGCCGTAACGCAGGTGTATGTCGTTAGCCTATTGGCCTCAAGGCTCCAGGTTCGAGCCTACCTGTCATAAACCCTCTTTTTTTCTTCTTTTACACCTACAAAAGATTTGTTTTCCACTTTTAAAATCGCTGTTTTCTTGTTTTATTTTTTTTTAAGAAGTTTAACATCGTTTTCTTATATTAAAACAAGGTTAAGTTTCCTTTTTGTTCTGCTTTACCCCCCCCCCCCCAACACCCACCCACCCATACACCTACAAACACCCGGGCAACGCCGGGTACCCTCGCTAGTATATAATATAAATCTCACCTGTCTGTTTAAATGTATGTATGTATGTCTGCCTAAAACTTTTAACAGAGGCGACCGATTTTCACGAGATCGGTATCGCTTTGAAGCTCGACCCTTCACACGACAAATATCGAAAAATTGGCTGCAAACATTAATTCCTTCACCCTTAACTGGGAACTTTTCTACTGGGAGGGGGTCACTTTTTTGCGGATATTTTCGAAAGTCATCCCCTCTTTTCGATTGACTAGCCTTAATTTAAACCTTCGCCATTTCCAGTTTGGTGATGGACGTAACGGCAAAGACGTCGCCTGTTTTTTTTTTTTTTTCCATGTTCTTTTCCTCTTTCATGGTACGTGGTTCGAGCCTGCCTGCCTGCTTGCCAACTACCACTTTTTTTAAATTTTTTTTGCTCAACACATACCCATCCAAACACCCGACAATGCTGGACATCCAGTTTAGTCTAATATACAAAGGGCAAAAGGGTGTGCGCATTTGAGTCTATGAAAGGCTTTTTGCGTTGGGCTTTTTGTGTTGATTAGATTCCAGGAGAAGTTTTCTTATACTTCCTAGATCGTAATATCTCAGATTTGCAAACGGACATTGTTTCTGTCTTCATTTGATTTCGCATTAGAATTGGAGTTCAGTGAAAAGATTGGAATATTTCAATGAATAAAGTTTATACAGATTTGCAGACGATAATAAGTCAATGATTTGTGTACGTCTGTGTGTTTGTTAATGTCCATGTGTGAGTGAAGAGAAATGTTGCAGAAATGAGCCAAATGGAGGAGCCAACTACACCGACCCACAGATGTGGATCAACTGAGCTGCACTGGTTTATTGAAGAAAAATCTGTTTTTTAAAGGGTTTTGATAGCTCCTAGAAAGACCATTTCAATTAAATTTAGAAAGTTTTCTGATTGGTCCAAAATTTGTTTTTATTTAGGATAGTGTTTGCGCAGACGATATGTGTACAAACACGTTTATTTTTATTTTGTAAGTCGATGTGTGAACATCGACTACAATTATTATATTGTACACAATATATAGTAGTAGCCTTCCTTTCTTGCCTGGTAGTAAAATATACTTAAATATGATATTTTAATTCATGAAGATTTCGTATTTATTATTGTAAAGCCAATACTCTATTAAATATGATATTGTACCTAATATATAGTAGTGATTTCAAAAGTTAAATAAAGGATTACTCGGCTGGCATCAGCTAGAATGAAAACCAAAATATTTGGCACATGAGCTTTGATTGTTACCATTAGTGTAGCTATTGTAAATGGATAAGAAAACATTAAAATTTAACCGACTTTAGCATGTACATATATATTTGCGCATATGTACAAGAGCACTTAAAGTTGACTTACGCCTGCCAAGTTCCAATTTTTTTTTCAATTTTGATCCTTTAGAAGCTATTTTTACTGGCTAAAAATCAAATTAAATTTGTTCCAAAAATCCAAATCCCATATATTTCAAGTCTGTAGACCTGTAACGTTACCGGCATAAACAAAAAAAAACAAACAAACAAATGAGGGGAAGAAATAAATAAAAATTATTATCGTTACTTTCGGCGCCATTATCCATTTTAGTTTAGCATGCATTTTTCTTTCTATTGATCACATGCTGGGAACAGCTGGCCCATTCTCATCCTGGCTTTTACATGTCCATTTTCTTTGACACATGCCTTTGCGAGCATGTGTTGCATTTTTTCTTTGTTTTCCTTTTTTTTCTAACGCACACTTCCTAATTTTCATGTGCTCGTTTTTCGGCTGCTGCTGTTTATCTCTTCGCAAGCCAGCTATCCATTGCTGCTGCTGATACTTTCCTATGTGCTCAGAAAGACACAGACAGGGTGGAACAATAAAACTGATGCCTTAGAAAAGACCTACCATTTCTCTTAGATGAACGCTGGTTTTCTTTTTTGTTGCAGACCATCTACTAGTTGTTCAGTTGTGTACAACAAACCCCAAGAGTGATAGGAGCCTTCTATTATGTCTGAAAGTGACACAATGTTAAATGAGCGAGATCAGAGATGCGCCACTGTACAACTTCTGCTCTCTACCGATCCAAGTTATAACAATAGAATCATTGCCAGCACCCTTAAAATGCAAATTTGGATGGTTCAATGCTTGAGGGCACAGCTTAATGAAGTTTCAGGCCACGGTTATGGTCTTTGGTGTGGTTTCAAGTGAAGGTCACATCATGCCATCTCACATCTTCAAATTTAGCTTGAAAGTCAACACCAAAGTATACCTGAATGTGCTGAAGAGTGTAGGGATCTCCTGGTGCAATCAAGTGGCCACTGGCAGACCCTGGGTATAGCAGCAGGTCTTGGCACCGGCCCACAAGTCAAAAGAAACCCAGGCTACAACTTCATACCCATCTCTTATTGGCCCCACTTCTAGCCTGACCTTAACCTAATGGATTACTTCTTTTGTTTATATGTTGAGAATATCACCAAAGCCATCCTGATCACCACCATCTGCCAAGTATTTGCGGAGCTCCTGCTGGCGCTTGTGGAAAAGGCATACTTTCAGTTCCAGAACTGTATCAAGGCAATGATTGAGGCTGAAAGCGGATACATTCAATAGATGGCAGCTCTACTACATACTATAGTTACCTAAATTGATGTTTTTCAATAAAAGTTTTAAAATAAAGCTGTAGTGTTGTTTTCTTTAGGGCGACAACTTTATCGTTTCAACCTGTATATCTAAATATAAGTGATCTTGTCTGTCTGTCTGTCTGTCTGTCTGTCTGAGGGATGGTCTTTGTCAATTTTTGGTCTAGAAGTTTGAAACTTTATATGGATGGAGGATTTGGACCTATGGAACAAATTCAATTTGGTTTTTAGTTGATAAAAATGGCTGTTAAGAGTGCTAAAATTAAAAAAAAATTAGAACTTTGCAGTCGATTAAATATGTACCTTCTACGTATGCGTAAACCTACATTTATAGGTTTAACAACCTTATTTTTGTAGTTTTTCTATGCGTCTGGACATGAATAACAAGGTAACGAATAATACGGGACAGGTATGTTTTCGTTTTGATTCAAGCTGATGGTACCCAAATCATTTTTTTCCACTTTTGAAATCATTATTATATATTGGGTACAACATAAAAATCAATAAAGAATTGTCTCTCTGATAATAAACATGAAATCTGCCTGAAATAAAATATCAATGTGCTAGCATATTAACATAATTATGATTGTTTCTTCGCTACGAAACAGATACTGTTAAGAGTTGGATGTTTTGACATGTTGAAATAAATAAATGGTAAGATGAACAATATCTTGGAATTTGGAATATAGCTGTTTTGCCATCTATTTGTATATGCTCTGTATTTACATTTAACATACATTGAGCTTCATAAATTATAGGATTGGTATGAATAAAGGGTGATATACAATTGAAAAAGCATATTTTTCCCATAAACACACACACATATATATCTATGTGTGTATATATATATATATATATATATATATATATATATGTATGTTTGTATATGTATAAATTTTATGTCAGGTCATGTCATATGCTACTGGTACCATGTAACCCAGTACTACCTGCCTCATGGTCGGGTCACCGGCAACTAAACTGGTTCCCCTACCAGACTTGTTTGGTGAGGAGGGTGGCTAGTCTCCCTGAAGGATTAAAAACACGACCTTCCAAAGGGCGAATGAACCCTTTTTCGGGGTCAACAGCCAACTAGCACCGTGTGTGTTTGTATGTGTGTGTTGGGGTTGAGAGGGCTCCCATAAGCCGTGGTGAAGGCAACCTTTCTAGGAGAAGCAAATCTGATTTAAAAAACCATAAAGCGGAAGACCAGTACCCACATTAAGCTGGTCTACAGTTTAACTTGTTGCTGGCTATCTTGCTCTTGCTTGTTGCTGGATCTCAACATTTTGAACCGAGAGAGCGACTTAGCTGTCATACAAAACTGAGACTCTGTAACATCTGTGTATAGATACTCCCTCAGGCATTTGTCTATTAAAATCGTCCTGTGGCAATAGAAGTCATTTTTGGGCTCATGAACTTTAAGTGTCTGAGGGAGTGGCACTCATCTTACAAGACGTTGCAATCATCATATGTATATGCATGTATAAATATAAATAAATGACAAAAGTTTATATTTTAAATTTCAAGATGTTGACCATCTTACTGTTCATTTCTTTAAGTACATTGAAATATACAATTCTTGACAGCACCTGTTTCGTCATGCAGAATCATTCATATAATTATGTCAATTTTTTAATTTATTCCGCCCTTAACTCATCAGACGTAAACGTAACGTGTGGCCGTAGCCGAAATTGAACTCACTACACGAATTTGTAGTGTAATTCAAATCTTGTCTGTAGCTGAATACTTGATGTTTCGTCAGGGCTGTCAAGGATATTATTTATCATGACGCCATCACTAGATGGGTTGCCTACCATGGCTTAAGAGAGGCCCATCTACCTTCGAGAGAAGGATAGACCGCGCCAGTTTCCCCAACCTAGTATTTTACCTCGTGGTACATACAGCACCTCACTTTCCCAAATGGTTGCCCATCTGGTACTGGCCAGGCTCAACGTTGCTTAACTTCGGTGATCTGGTGAGAACCGATGTGTCAATGTGATCATGCCTCATCAGATGAAAAGGAACTTATCAACTTAAACAGAAAATAAATTCTTGGCCTGAAGACGTAATCCCCCAACGCGGGTGATTACAGAAACATGTATGCACATATGTAGCCATTAATGTTTGTATAAATAAATTTAATATACCTGCTCTGTTCACTCATTGAGCACTATTTTGGTAGACACATGTTGTTTCATTGGATGTACTTCTAGGAAATTAAACTCTACTGGTGCTATATATATATATATATATATATATATATATATATATATATTATATATAAGTTATTTAATTATATTTTTCATTCTATAAATAAGTAATGTTTTATCAAATTTTACATGCCGTGAATATTTTTGTCTTTCTTGCATTAAATGTTGTTTCCTTATTTTTTTCTACTTGACAGCATCGCTTCATTTTTATTTTGAGACCGAAACGTTTCCATTTGGCATCTTCTGGCTGTTTATGTAAATAGCTAGAAGATGCTAATGAAAAGTTTTTTTTTTTTTAGCATGGGTCTGTAGTGAAGGGGTGGAGTTTTGCTGCTAGTTGGGATTACCAGGAGTATTGACATTGTAGTGGTTCAAGTGCATTAAGTTCATTGGAGCACATTCCTTTGAACTGCTTGTAAAACAAGCACACAGAGGCAAGGTTGCAGTGATGCAATAGTGGCTGGAGTTTCGTCAACAATGCGAGACGCTTTTTCTTTGTATGCTTAGACTTGATCTATGTTTAAGAGAGATGAAGACAAGACATTCTAAATCATTGTAAACTTAAGGATTGTTCATACAAGCAAAAACAATTGTGACTAACCCTGATCCGTGCCGTTGGATTGTTTTGCAATCTGAAAGTTAATCTCTCACTTTATAATCAATAAAGGGAAGTAACTCTGTATTATTTAAAAAAATTATTTCATTACGGGGACTACTATCATGACTATTGTAATACAATGCACGGCCAGACGCAACTTGCCCTCAGTGCACGACCAGACGCAACTTGCCCTCGGTGCACGACCAGACGCAACTTGCCATTGGTGCACGACCAGACACAACTTGCTCTTGGTGCACGGCCAGACGCAACTTGCCCTCGGTGCACGGCCAGACGCAACTTGCCCTCAGTGCACGGCCAGACGCAACTTGCCCTCGGTGCACGGCCAAGTGCAACTCATCCTCGGTGCACGGCCAAGTGCAACTCACCCTCGGTGCACGGCCAGATGCAATTCGCTCTCACTGCGCAACTGGACGCAACTAGCCTTCAATGCATGGCTAGACACAACTAACCCTTCATATTCTTGTTGACTTTCTAACACACACAACAAAATAAAATAAAAAAGTCTGGAATTGTAATCAACATTTTTCGATAACATGACGGCACCGATTCTCAAAGTCTGACTCTGGAATCGTAATTAGCAACTTTACTTTCTCACCAAGATAGCTTGTAATCTAAATAAAAATTAACAACACTCCTTTTCTGTGGCGTCATCATTCACACCATCTCTTAAATTTGATGTGCCAAACACCCAACTTGTTGTCCTTCACAATTCGTCTTAACGCAGCCACTCCTCACATATACAAATTAATTTGTTTATTTGTAAACCACACATACAATCATTGAGTTTTATATACAATGGGCGTTCCAAAATTAATGCCTCCTAATTTTTATGTCGCCCATATAGATTAGAGGATATTGAATAATGCATAGTTTTGATGACTAAACTTATGCATTCATAATCTGAAAGTTTCATTTCTCTGTTACAGATATTGACGGTGTGAGACTCTAAGAAAGCAAGCCCTGTCATGGACGTGTGTTAAAAGTAGAGATGTGTCATTGAATTCCTGGCAAAAGTGCATTGAGAATGGTGGTGACTACGTAGAAAAATAAATTTTGAAGCACAAAAGTTTTAGTGGTGTCACTTTCGTCTTTGTAGCTCTTTAACTTTTTGAGTTAAAAAAAAAAATAGGAACGGCCTTCATATGTAGAAGATTATTTGATTTTTAGCCTTTTCTTTTTCTTTTTTGAAAAGAACATACGATGATTAATTTATAAATTATTGAAAAAGCATAAATTGGAACAAATACGAGGTGCTTCCAATAAGTTTCTAGACTATTTTGCGTGCGCACTTTTATTGACAATACACACAGGAAACTTTAGTCTCTTTCGAATCTTCTTCTGTTGCAATGAACTTGTTATACCATCCCAACAATTTTTGGAAGGCTCCATGGAAGTCCTCTTGTGTGAGTGTGTCAATGATCCTTGCCAAAGCCTCTTTCATCTCCTCAATTGCTTCAAAACGACATTCTCTAAAGTTTTCCTTGAGCTTAGGGAATAAACAAGAGTCACAAGGAGCAAGGTCTGAACTATAGGGAGTATGAGGAACTATCTTGATGCCCATCTTGGTCAAATAGTCTGTAACAAGAATGGAGTTGTGGACTGGTGCATTCACGCAAATCTGCCGCATCTTCAGTTCCTCGCGAATAATTGTGTGTACAGTTCCCACGCTAAAATCAAGCTGTGCACTTGTCTCTATAGACACACAAGTCCTTATCCATGAAATTCTTTATTTAGCCAATCATCTCCCTCTTCCCTGCTAGAAAATTACTCACGCCAGTATACAAAGCCACTATTCACCGATGCATGGAATATTGTTGCCACATTTGGGCTGATGCATCTGCCACTGGTCTCTCACACTTAGATAAGATCCAAAACAAATCTCAAATCTAATAGGTCTCGCACTATCAGCTAAGCACCAACCTCTGCCACATTGCTGCACCCTTGTTTTACAAGTACTTTAAATGGAGTGTGCTCTGAGCTCTGACAAACACATAGCACTTGTGTCCCCTTGATGTACATACTCTCTAACCCAACAAGTAGCACCCCCCCCTTCACTGTTAAGATCGTTAGATGCTGGAAAGCCTTCTACTCTAGCAGTTTCTTTCCTCAAACTGCTAGCCTCCAGAATTCCCCCTACCTCTGCTCCTTGTTTCTCTACTGTATCAACACACAGAAATTTAAATGTACAGTGAACAGACATCTCGCTGTACAATTTCTCACTCGGTGCGCACCCTAAATACAGAAATTTAAATGTAATATGAACAAATTTCTCACTAAAAATGTAACCCCTAATTTTTAATAATGGCATAAAAGCTGCTAATGAAAATTAAATCATACGGTATAACTGGATGAATACTAAATATACTTAGATAATAGGACCATCCAGGTTGTCGGTGATGGACGTTCATCCAAATAGCATAACATTAATGTGGGAGTGCCTCAGGGGTTGATCCTTGGACCACTTTATTTTTGATATTCATTAAAAACCTCCCCAATAATATTGTATCCAAGATGGGTATATTTGCTGATGATACCACGCTCTTTAACATGCATGAGGGAAGAACGGATGTACACAAATCTAAGACAATGGCTGAATCTTTAGAAAATGACCTCCAGACCACAGTGGAATGGGGCTATAAATGGATGGTAACATTTAATGCTAATAAAACTTAGCTAATCTCCTTTAACAATTTTAAGACGCCTCTCCAACCACATATCTATGACAAATGACACCCCGAGAATTCTTCCTTCAAACTCCTCAACTTAACATTCCCAGGAAACATGAACTGGAACAAATATATTGAGGACATTACGAAGGCTACTGTAAAGAAGGTGGGTTCCCTCTATCGTGTTAGAAAAATACTCGCACCTGTGAGTGTCTCTCAGGCATGGAATATTGTTGCCATATCTGGGCTGGTACCTCTACCATTAGTCTCTCTCTATTGGATAATGCAAAAAAGGGTCTCCGATCTAATTTGCCTGTTTTACACATATTTTAATGGAATTTGCTCTGATGAACTTATTTCACTTGTGCCCCCCTCGGCGTATATATCCCCGACAAACCTGCTTAACAACAAAATCATACCCCTTTACTGTTGAGGTCACTAAATACTAGAAATCTTTCTACTTTAAAAGCTTCTTCCCTTGAACAGCTAAACTTTGGAATTTCCTTTCTGTTATCTGCTTCCTTTACTGCACTGATATGCAGAAGTTCAAATGTGTTATAATGGAACCTAGCACACCTCCGTACAACGATATGAATTGCTCAAAGGCAGCATGCATACCGCAGATTTAGCCGACATAAGTCCAGTTCAAACAAACAGAAGTATATAGAAGCTAGAAGTAACGTTAAGAAAGAAATAGCGACAGCTAAGAGAGAATTTACTGAAACCACTAAAAAACACATCGAAGCACAAAAATTAGGAAATCGTGACTTCTGGAAAATCTACAACAGTGTAGTAAATAATGGGAAATCAACAATTCTCCTACTAACCAACAATCACGAGGTTGTTTGCTCAGCAACCGACAAGGCTAATATGCTTGCCAGCCGGTTTGCCTCGAACTCCACACTGGACCCTTCTAACCACCCCTGCCTGACTTTCCTTTTCGGACAGACGCCACGCTAGACGATCTAAAAATCACCCCTGCTCAGGTACACACTATCATAAAAACCTTGACACTTCAAAAGCATGTGCACCTGATCTCATCCCAGCTGTGCTATTAAAAAAGTGCTCAGCCATAGTAGCTCCAGTTCTATCCAAACTCTACAACAAATGCCTTAATGAATCATGCTTTCCGGGCTGTTGGAAAACTGCTTCTGTGGTACCAGTATTCAAGAATTCTGGTGAAAGAACTGACCCATCAAATTATCGCCCCATTAGCCTCCTCCCACTTTTCGCCAAAATATTTGAGACCATAATTAACCATGCTCTAGTCCTGCACCTTACAGATGCTAAACTTCTGACTGACAAACAATATGGATTTAGACAAGCCCGTTCCACAGTAGATATCCTCACTGTAATCTCTGAATGTATATACCAGTCACTGGACAAAACGGAGGAGGGCAGAGCGGTAGCTCTAGATATATTTAAGGCTTTTGACAGGGTATGGCATGAGGGTCTCCTCAGAAAAATTAAATCATACGGTATCACTGGTAGAATACTTAACATAATTAAATCCTTCTTAGATAAGAGAAAAATCCAGGTTGTCCTCAACGGTCGTACATCTAAACAGTGTGATATAAATGTGGGAGTGCCTCAGGGGTCTATCCTTGGACCTCTATTGTTCCTAATATTTATTAATTACCTCCCCAACAAAACTGCCTTTGAGATGGGTATGTATGCTGATGACACCACACTCTATAACAGGCATGACAGGAAAACAAATGAACACATAACTAAAGAAATGGCAAAAACACTAGCGGATGATCTCCAATCTATAGTGGAATGGGGACATAAATGGATGGTCACATTCAATGCTGCCAAGACTAAACTTGTTTCCTTCAATAATTACAAGAAACCTTCTCTGCCACCAATAGCAGTGGCCAGTGACTCCCTGTCTGAGAGTACATCTTTCAAACTGCTTGGCCTAACGTTCAGAGGAAACATGAGTTGGAACAATGATATTAAAAACATTGCCAGGGCCGCTGCGAAAAAGGTGTGTTCTCTCTACCGTGCTAGAAAACTACTGACACCTGAAAGTATCCTGTACCTCTATAAGGCCACCATTCGCCCATGTATGGAGTATTGTTGTCACATTTGGGCTGGTGCATCAACTGCTAGTCTCTCGCTCCTAGACAAGGTTCAAAAGAGAGTCGCCTATCTGATAGGCCCTGAACTGGGATCTAAGCTTCAGCCTCTGTCCCATCGACAAAACGTTGCATCCCTCTGCCTGTTCTACAAGTATTTTAATGGTGAATGCTCTGACGAACTGCAGACACTTGTGCCCCCATGACGTAGACAACCTCGACAAACCCGACAGGCAGCTAAATCCCACCCCCACGCAGTAGAGATCCCTAGATGTAAAAGATCTTTCTACTCTAGTAGTTTCTTCCTCATAACCGCTAGACTCTGGAATTCCATTCCAGGTCCCTGCTTCCCTAATTGTACTGACATGCAGAAGTTCAAGTGTAACGTGAACCGACATCTTGCCGCCCAAATCCCAACATAGTGCCCCAGCAGTTGCTGCCCCTGATAGTAGCCCCCCACACCAAAGTGGTAATGTGTCTTGTTTGGGGTTAAAATGTAATAAAAAAAAAAAAAGATATACAATGTAGATATATTCCTCTGGGAATCAGAGTTCCGAGACACCGAGAGAGTCAGACTCTCTCCTCGTATCCCCTTTGTGAATAAACCTTGGTATTAACCCTAAGTGAATGTCCTGTGTTATGATTATCTAAAGAAAAATATATCAAAATGTAATGTAAACCAACATCTTGTTAATCTTTCTTAGACATGGTCCCAATTTATAGGCCCTTATGTCTAAGTGGCGATATGCCTTGTTTAGGCTGAAGGTGAGTAAAAAAATAAATAAATTAATTAAAAAAAAAAAAAATAAATAAAAAAAATAGGTAGAACAGGCTTTTTCCAAAGGCCAAAGTTTCAAGGGAATATCAAATTCACAAGTGGTCTTCAGTAGTTTGTATATCCCGGTCAGGGGAGATAACATTTTATTTTATTTTTTTCAATTCTTGCAAAAGGTGTCGACATTCTCCTTAAGACATCACCTGATATTCCCAAATTGCCACCCATCTGGTACTGACCAGGATCAACGTTGCTTAACTTTGGTGATCTAATGGGAACCGGTGTGTCCACATGATTATGCTGTGCCCTAATTCTCAGTGGTCCCTTTATGTCTCAAGATGCAGTGACTGAAAAACAAAAAAAAAAACTCACCCATCCGAGCAACGCCAGATTGCCCTGCCAGTGTTTGTGTGTTTAAAAATGCATTTTTTTTTGTGCAACAAAATAAAATACCATTAGTTTTTGTTTTATTTAAAATTTAGTGCACATATGCTTTCAATCACACATCTGTGTGTATATATTTGTTTATTTATAAAAATGATTTTATTTTTATTTTTCCTAATCTCATGTACTGAACCCCCCCCCCCCACACACACCACCACCACCGTTTCCTAATCGTCGCATATTTCTCATTCTTCGGTTTTTGTCATCTTGGCACACTTCTGCCTCGTGTCCAAAGTAATGTCGGCTTTGTGCTAGAGACTCTTGGGAGATGGTAAGAAGTAAAGAAATTTAAGCCGCTGAATCCTCTGGGGTTGAAACCTGATTTTTGCATACAGCCAAGGCACGCGCGTCCACATGTCACCAATATCTTTCAGTGGGGAGGCGAGGAGGAATTTCTGCTGACACTGGCTGATGAGAGCTGGTGGTCGGAGGAGGCAGTCATATGATGTATGGGTTTGTTTACATATATATATACATACATAAATATATATGCATATATGTGTACGTAGTACTCCTTGTTTAAATATCTGCATATAAGTGTGAATAATGTCTGTGTGTGTGCGTGTGTGTATTGTATGTATATAAGGAAACATCTTGCTGCTCAACTCCCTACATAGTATCCCTGCAACTTATGTCCCCAATAGTAGCCTCCTGCATCAAAGTGACACTGTCTTGTTTGGGGTGAAAATAAAATAAAAATACAAAAAACAAAAACAAAAAAACATTGTTTCAAAAGTAGGGGTTCACTTTACTATATTAATTTAACGTAAAATAAGCACCCACATTATGAGCACCTTTTGAGGGAGGGGGTCTATTATTTTTCTATTTTTTTTTTTTTTTTTTTTTTTTTAGGGATGGTGTTTATTGTGGCCTGGTAGACCAACACAAAACCTACCTTGAAAAATCTTGTTTTCTATAGGTTCTGTTGAAAACGAATATCGTATTTAAATTTTTCGCAAATAGGTATTTCTCCGGGTATTAAGCAAAAATATGCATGTGCAACAATGGCCACCAAAGAATTACATTGCTTAATACCCAAAAAAATTTAAATGCGATATTCGTTTTCAGCACAACCAAAAACCTATAGAAAACTTTTTTTTTTTAATTTTTTTTTTTTAGGTAGGTTTTGTGTTTTGTGTTGGTCTCCCAGGCCACAATTATCAAATGAACACTACTCCTAAAAAAAATTACAGAACCCCCCTCCCCCCCAAAAAAAAAGAGTGGCTATAAAGTGGGTGTTCATTTTATGTTAAATTGATATAGAAATGTGATCCCCACTTTTTAAAACTACAATTTCTTCATATCTTGGAAACTACTCATTTCCTGGGATTTTAACTTATTTTCGTTTTCAGAACCACCAAAAACCTATGACGGTGGTAATTTTAAAGGATTTTTTGTGGATGAAAGCTGCTACACTTTTACCAATATTTCAATCAGTTATTTGCTTTCATAGTTTTGCATATGAATTACAAAATATCTGATATTTCCCCCAAGCCTCTGGCTTTGATGGAGAGGAGACTAAAACTTGCTGCCATAGTTTCAAATGATCTAGAATAATAGAAAGGGGAGACTTGATTCCAGATATTTCTCATATGTTATGCCTCCCCTCTTTGGTTTTCTATATATATATATAAAAGCGAAAATGTATGTATGTATGTATGTTTGGATGTCTGCTAAAAACTTTTGACAGACGTGACAAAAATTCACAAACTCGGTATCACATCAAAGCTCCATCCTTTGCTCGAAAAATATCGAAAAATTGGCCAAAAACGTTAACTTTTTCATCCCAAAATCGACAATTTTCGAGGGGGGGGGGTCAACAAAAACGGTCCTCTTGTGACAATGACCGATTCTATGCATGCATCAGATGACGTTGTGAGCTGATTTACTTTAAGTAGTTGAAAAAAACGAACAAATTTTATGTACGTCGCGTTGGCTCAGTTGGCTAAGGCCTTGGTTCATTATCTAAACGTTTTGGGTTTGAATCGTGGTGTGAGATTTTTTCTCGATTTTTTTTTTAAATTTAAATATTGAACCAGTGTTATTTAAGCCATTTTTCAAGTAACGTTCGTTTTTCTGCTTTTTTATTTTTTTTACTTCGCTTATTCTTAGCGACACCCAAAAAACACCCGGGTACCCACCTGTTGAGACACTTGTAGTCTGTCTAAACTGTACGAACGAACTGACTAAACCAAGATGGCCGACTCCTATTTATATCACCACAAGCAAGGGAGGTAACCATGTAACTGAAGCAAGGGAGGTAACCAATGTCTACATTAACATTGCTGCTGTCCTCAAGTGAATAATTTATTTCTGATTTAACAAGTCCCTTAGAAGCTCAGACGAAGCTCCTGCCTTGGTCAAACAATCAGAGACCTGATCACAACCCTTGATCCATTCTATCTGTATCTCTCCTCTACTCTTCATTTCCTTCAGCCTTGCTACATCTATTCTCAATCGTCGATCGCTTACCAGATTGTTGGAATTCAATGTCTCCACAAGTGATGCATTATCTGTCTTGCAGAGAACGTCTGGCAATTTAGATAACTGAAATACCTCTTGTATCATAACCGCAGTCAAAACACCAGCATCAGCTCCCTCATTCAGAGCAAGAGTCTCTGAGGCCAATGGGCTTTTTGTCACTCTGTCCAATTTCTTTGACGCCCAACACATGGGGGCCATTTTGTCAGTACTTCCTCCAATAAAGACAACAAAACCACCCTGTGAAGATCCATCTTCCAGACTGGCATAAGAGGCATCAGTATAACACAAAATGTGTAAATCTGAGGGCTTTCCCAATTTTGGAAATGTTATAGAACCCTTCTTGGATTTCAATTTTGATAAGGCTTTATTCGCCTCAAATAAGGCTTTTACTTTGGGATGCTTTCCAGTGTTGCTCATTTTACACACATCAAAAGCTATATCAGGGCGTGTTTGAGTTGAAACCCACATCATCTGACCTGCAAGTCTCTTCAACTCATGCTTTTCTTCTTCATTCAGTTCATCATTTTTCCTCAGTATCCTCCCTTTGCTTATTTCTATTGGAGATATGGAAGATACATATAGATCTTGTTCTACAGTGATCCCATTTTCCTGTTGATTAACATTCAGTCCAACATATTTGAATGTTCCACTTCCATGAGATCCCACCTTAAATTTTTCTTTCAATGTTGCAATCACATCACTTTCAAACTCTGTGTTTCCACAGAAAACAAAATCATCCACGTGCATAGCAAGAATTCCAGTCAAATTTTCTTTAATATCATGCCACAAAAACAATGCATTATCATAAGCACTTGCTACTCCTTTTAATTCAATCAAAGCCTGAGTAACTCTCTTGTACCATGCCCGTGGAGCATCATTCAATCCATAGATGCATCTTTTTAATTTCCACACTTGAGATTTAGGACAAACATCAGATGGTGGCCTCAGGTACACATCTCTCTCTAAAATACCACCTTGCAAAAAGGCTGAGGTAAAATCTATGGTCTGCAGCATCCAATTCTTTATTGATGCGGTTAGCATGACCATTCGCATAGCTTCACGGCTACATGTTGGGGAGTCCGTTTTCAGATTACTATTTTCTTCATAGCCTCGTGCTACAAGGCGAGCTTTCATTGTTTTCTGATTATCCTTGAATTTTTCAGTAATCACCCATCTTGTGGATATTGTTTTTTGACCTGTGTATGGCACACATTCAAATACTTCATAGGTGTTCATGTTTTTTATTTCTTTATGCTTGGCATCCATTACAGCTTTCGACTGCTCTTGTTCAGCGGTGAGCAGGACTACATTTTCCTGTTCAGTATATTGGGGCACTTCTCTCCAATGATCAATATGATTCCAGTTGATACAAACTTGATCCTCGTTTTCATCCTCAGGTTCTATATTGATCCAATGACTATATTTGCCAGTTGATTTAGGCTGTACTGACATAACCTTTCCTTTCTTCCACTCCCCACTTCCATTTATTTTATAAGTTATGGTCTTATTTCGGCCAGGTTTTTCAGTCTTATCTCTTAAACTGGTAGAACTATCAACAACTTCTTCTCTGTCTATATCTTCACTTTCTACCACTTGATTCTGCAACTCCTCCTCCTCAACTGAAAGGTATTCATTCTTCCCTTCTGTAGTGTTTCCCAGCATTTCAGCTTTTTTTGTTCTTTTTTCGTTGTTTTTATTCACTTTCATCAATTGGCACGGATGCATCCTATAAAATGCTCCGCCATGTCTGATTAAGACAAACTGGCCTTCTCTGCCTAACACTTTTGCTGGACCACACCATCCTTTAAAACCCTGCCTCCGATAATAGATTTGGTCTCCGGTAGCATAATCTTCATCAGCATAAGTTCTGACATTAGACCTGAGAGCTCTCCTAATTCTCTCACTGGACTCAGCTTCCAAAAAGTTTCTCCTTGCACTATGGAGAGCATTTAAATTTTTTCTCACCATGTCACTTGTAGTAGAGGACTCCATAGCAGGTAACTGGTCTGTCAGAATTGAGGGTGTATTTACATTGAAATCGAATACAAGTTCATTTGGACTGTGTCCAGAGTAATTGAGGAGGGCATTTTTTGCACAAATAGCCCATGCCAAGGCAATTTCAGGTTCACACTTCTCATCGTCAATTGTTTTTTTCATTGCCTCAGCAACTATCAAATTATGACGTTCTACAGTACCGTTGCTGAATGGACTTTCTGCGGCAGTAGTACAGGTCTCTATGTTGAGTTTTTCATTCATCTGTCTATAGTGTTCGTTGTTGAATTCACCCCCATTATCACTCAGAAAACGAACAGGAGATCCGAAATAGGTAATCCACATCATAAAGATGTTTTTGATGATCTCCTCCTTCTTCTTTGTTTTGATCAATGTTGCCGCTGAATACCTGGTAGCGGCATCAATGAGATGTAGTATCCACACCTCATTGTGGATGAACTCTTTCAAATCCATGCAAACTGTGTGATTAAATCTATTGCCAAGAGGCAATCCCACAACCGGTCGCAGTGGAGCTTTTTTAAATCTAAGGCAAATTTGACAGTTTTCACAAACCTCCTCAATCGCCTTTATAAATTCCTTGTCATTGAATTTGCCACTTTTTTTAACCAAGGAAACAAGTTTTTCCTTCGAGGCATGAGCAAACTGTCGATGAAGTTTTTCTGCTTTTTTTTTTTTTTCTGTGAAAGAACACTGACCAAAATTCTGAACATGTAATACAATGTTCTTAGTACCACTATGATCCAACAACTTATTTGTTAAGGGGAGACAATAGTGCCCTGAAGTTGTGGTCTTTAGTTCAATACATTTATCAAAAATCCAGCACATATCTTTCCGGAAATCTAGCACTATTCCTGCTGTCTTCATTGTTTAGAATAATTATAGTTGACGATTTCGGGCTCTGATTTCACTGCCGGTACATTTTCATCACGATAAATGTCACCAAATACTTTCTTTATCGATTCCTTCATGTTTTGATACGTCAAAACAGAACACGTTGTCCGCGCTAATTTTTCGTTCTCTTCCGATATGTTAACCGCGTTCAAAACAAGAAAAGCTTGCACTCCTTCCGGTAGAATAATGTTGAATTTTTTTAATCTTTGGTACAAAAACTCATAACGAACAAGAAAGTCATTTATACTGGTACCTGACGATCTTTTATAAGTGTAAAATTCCTTAAATATATGTCATCCAGTTTCTTAAGATCTTCAAGCCATCTCGTCCGCCGATGTCACTTGTTGGCAATTCACGGACACATTCTCTAATATTCGGTGGTAGCGTCAAAAACACTGCTGGCCCTTTTTTTTCCTCAGAAAGATCCGTGAACAACGACCACATTTCAACGTCTTGTTTCCAGTTCTCGTAAACATCCTCCCCCTCCAACAATGGAGGTTGTTTGTTCGAAGTTGCCATATCCGATATCCGATCTGTCTAGTGCTACAGACAAGCTGTACAAAAAAAAAAAATTTTTTTTTTTTTTTCGTTTTGTCGCACACAGAGGGATATCTCTGCTACCATTTGTTGAGACACTTGTAGTCTGTCTAAACTGTACGAACGAACTGACTAAACCAAGATGGCCGACTCCTATTTATATCACCACAAGCAAGGGAGGTAACCATGTAACTGAAGCAAGGGAGGTAACCAATGTCTACATTAACACCCACCAATTTTTTAAATTTTAATATCGAAACAGGCTTATTTAAGCCATTTTACACATGTTCGTTTTTCTGTTTTCATCGTTCATTTGCCTTACGTTAGTTTTTGTTGTGTTTTTTTTATTGTTTGATCGCCGCGTAGCGGGGAAAACAGAAACTGGCTTCCGCAACTTGACGTTGTCGCACCTGCTAATTTTGGTTTATAAACGTCAACTTAACACCCTTATCAATTCATCTGTTCCCGTGGTCGAGATGGTTAGGTCGTAGGTTTTTTTTTTCCATTTCCTTTCCACCTCCGCGTCAAACGTTCGGGGTTCAAGCCTACCTTTATACTAAAACTATTTTTCTTTTACACCTCCAAACAACCGGCTAACTTTTTTTTTTTTTTTCTTTTTTTTTTAACAGGGTTGTTTTAATCTACCCCCCGCCCACCAACACACACCTCCAAACCCCCGGGAAACGCCGGATACCCCCGCTAGTCATATATAAAGTAAATTTCACAGTGTATAAGGATTATTTGATATTGGAGGTATTCATAATCGTACCCTATTTCCAAAAGAGGGGAGATATAACATATGAGAAATATTTGGAATGGAGTCTCCCCTTGCAGTTACCTCAGATTATTTCAAACCATAGCAGCAAGTTTTAGTCTCCCCTCCATCAAGGCCAGAGGTTTTGGGGAAATATATATATATTAGAGAAAAGAAATTAAAACTAAGTTGAAATTTACAATCAAATTTATTGTTCGACTGAATACTCAAAAAAAAAAAAATAAATAAATAAAAAAAATAAAAATAAAAAAAAATTTAAGAAGTCCTTATTCCGCAGAGTTTCAAAGAATGCTATTGTGATGAGAAAAAGAGCAAGAATAGCATTCTTTGAAACTCTGCGGAATAAGGACTTCGTAAAATTTTTTTTATTTTTACTTTATTTTATTTATTTATTTTTTTTTTTTTGGAGTATTCAGTCGAACAATAAATTTGATTGTAAATTTCAACTTACAGTTTTAATTTCTTTTCTCTTATAATAAGCTCTACTCTCTATCGTGTATGTATTGAGCTTCTTTATTTGGTTGTGATTAAAATATCTATATATTTTCTTTTTTTTACATGGTAGTCACCACTTATCAAGGCCCGGAAGCCACTCGGGGATAGGGGTTATTGCGTGTACAACAATCAATAGTATCGTAGTAATCGTTAGTATTGTGTCTTACTTAAGGGGGCGGTTCATCAGGAATTTGTTTATGTTGGACTTGAAGACATCCAAGTTGTAGTCAGGTGGGAAACAGGCAAAGTATATAAATACTGGTATTTATATTAGACTAGTGTGGGTGCCCGGCATTGCTCAAGTATTTGGAGGTGTGTGTTGAGCAAAAAAAAAAAAAAAATGGTAGTAGACAGGAAGGCTTGAACCCATATCGCTAAGGAGGAAAAGAATGGGGGGGGGGGAAAGTGACTTCTTTACCGTTGTGCCCATCGCCAAACTGGAGTGGCTAAGGTTTAAGTTAAGGCTAGTCAATCAAAAAGAGGGGATAACTTTTGAAAATATCGACAAAAAAAGCAACCCCTCCTTGTAGAAAAGTGCCCAGTTGAGGGTGAAGGAATTAATGTTTTTCGATATTTGTCATCTAGACCAGTAAAAAAAAAGAAAGAAAATATAAGCTCTTGAAAGCATTATTAATAACTTAAAACATTGAATAAACAGATAAAATTGTTTTTAAAACCCGTTAAAGATGCAAAACTATTTAAATTTTGAAAGAAGAAGAAAAATAAGATTCAATTTCATTTTTTTTCTTAAAGAGGAACAACAGCAATAGCACGCCTTAGATTTAACAGAAGAATTTAATTGCAAAGGGGGGGGGGGGCACAGGCAATAGAACTCTTCCACTCTCTAAAGATGGGCCTGTTATGGTCCGAAACGTATCAGAAATATTTCAACTTTCAAAAAATGAAAGAAATTGAATCGTATTTTTCTTCCTCCTTTGAATAAAATATTTTGAACGTATTCTAAAAACAATTTTATCTGTTTATTTAAATGTTTTTAAAGAAAATATAAATAATAAAAAAAAAATTCAACAACCTTCGGGTAAAAACAATTACATAAGCTTATATTTTTCCTCCGCCACCATCTAATACCTATTCAGAAAGCGGAAAGTAGGAAATAGATCTTTGGTTTACTTTCGGCAGCAGAACTCACGCTTCATTTATTTTGTCCTTTTGTCCTCAAATCCCATAGGCAATGTTTTTTGACAAAGGAGGAAGAATTCCTGATTTTAGGTTGGAAACTAGCCATCTAGCCACTTATTGTTGGGTAGTTCTTGACCTTGAATTTTTTTTTTTTTTAAGTTCCTTGCACAAGCGGTTTCATGCCTTGTCTAGAGTGATTTCCATAAAAAAGACAAAAATCATTAAAATCCCGGGCAACGCTGAGTAGAGTCAGCTAGTATGTATATCAATGGCACGTGTCATATGTTTGTGATTCTACTTATTTTGCGGCTCCTCTTTCTCTAAGTGTTGAGCCGCACACGGCCTCTTGTGGTTCCAGTATTTTATACATTTTTCTCTCTTTTTTTTCCTCTTTGATTTTTTTTCTTTGAACAGTGAAATCAAGAAATTAGAGTATGTGCGTGTGGCGAGGAGGAGGAGGGGGGCATTTTTTTTTTTTATCTCTTTAAGGAATTTACTGCATTCTTTGAATTTTTTTTTTTTTTGTTAAAGAAACTCTCTTTAGATTGGTTTTGGTTACACAAAGAAAATAATCATTTTATAGACTTCCATTTTTATTTAGCGAGGACAGAATCACTTTTTCTCTAAATAGTCAAAGAAAAATAAGAGAGTGGTCGAGCCCTTTTCCAGACCCTTCCCCCTCAAAAAAAAAAAAAAAAAAAAAAAGGTCTGTATGATGTACACACCTGCGACAGAACAAAAATATCTTACACCAACAATTACGTTAATTGATCAAGTACTATTATAAAGAAAATCATTTTTAAGCGCATTTAATTTTTCCACTTTTCCTATATTAAGAATGGCTTTCTAAAATCTCACAAGTTTGAATTATTTGAAGTTATATCTATTATTATTATTATTATTATATCCTCCAAACTGTTCGCAAGATGATGTCATAAAATTATCGCTCGTAGTTTATCCATAAAACTTTTTTATTTAAAGATAAAACAACTTGATCAATTTACATGATTTTTGGTGTATGATATTTTCTTTAAATCATGTTTTTTTTTCCTCCTTTATAAATAGTTTCCTTGTCGTGTTAATGACTGCCCAGCACTCACAACCATATAAAAGAACAGGCCATACATATGGGTTTGAGTCTGCCTACTACCAGTTTTTTTTTTTTTTTTTTTTTCTCAACACACACTTCCAAACACCTGAGCAATGCCGGCTAATTATAAATAAGGACTAAATTAGGGGTCTCCAAACTAGGACCCGCAGGCTAAATGCGGCCCACAGAGCTCTTATGGAAATCGTAAAAATATTCGTGAAAAATTTAGAAAAATGAAAATGTGTTAAAATAGTGTGGTGGTTTTTCTTTTTGTTCAGAAAATGATTAAAAAGAATGAAGTTTTGGATATTTTGCAGAACCCGTGGAAATTTCACGATAGTTAAAAAGTTTTAAACCACATAATAAATAAAATGAATGAAAATTAAAATAATATAAATAATGGCGAATTTAAAACAATTTTATTTTGTAAATTCTTTTTTAAACTTTTGAAGTTAAAAAGAATTGATTTTAAAAAATATTTTTTTCAATGAAAATTCAACACAATTTAAAAAAAAATTTTTTTAATAATTTTTTTATATAAACTATAAAGAAACAGATATCAATTCACTTGCAGAATTTTTTTTGAATTTTAAAAAGAAACTATAATAAAAACTTAGTCTCCTCTCAACATGACTTTTTTTTTTTTTTGCGTATCATTTTTTATGTTTCCCAGGTATTCAGACTGTCAACGTATGTTTCTTGCTGTCATCTTCTGCTTCTTCTACCCACAATCTTTCTCTTCAAATTAATCTGTTCTATCCCTTTTTTTTCTGTAGACATGGTCCATTGTCTCATTTGTCTTTTTTTGTACTGTTCTTATTAGAGACCTTTCTGCGTTTGTTATTTCTAATGCCTTTTCTGTCCAGGATATCTTCAAAATTCTCTTCAGGAACCAAGTTTCAATTGCCTCCAGTCTTTTCCTTGTCGTGTTAATGACTGCCCAGCACTCACAACCATATAAAAGAACAGGCCATACATATGTTTGGAGTAATCTGAATTTGGTGTCTATCTTAATGTTTCTGTTGGTCATGATTGATGACAGTGTCATGAAGGCGACTTTAGCTGCGGCTATGCGACTTTGTATTTCAATAGTGCACCTTCCATTAGATGTGTTCCAGTAGCCCAGATATTTGAATTTATTAACTTGTTTAACTGGTACATTGTGACATTGTAGCTTGCATGTTGGAGTTTGGGTATTTTTGGATCCTGCCATGCTTAGCTTTTGAGATGTTTAAAGCAAGCCCTTTACTTTCACTTGCTTTCACCACAGTATCCAGCATGTATGTTGGAGGGTCTGTTCGGATTGTGCTATTAACACGGTATCATCTGCATACCTTAGATGGTTAATGTTGTGCCCATCCAAACTTATTCCTTTGATGTCCTCTATGTTTTCGTTATAGAGGTTGAATAAATCTGGTGATAAAACACAACCTTTGGCAGACTCCTCTTCTTATTAATAAATTCCCTTTATGAAATTAAAGTTGAGCAGTCCTTAAATAAAATTTAGGAAATAGAAAACGGGGATCCTCAGCTGCTTCGGAGATTTAAAAACAGGACAGCTGTTAAATACATGGCTCTCCAGTGGATATGATACCACTTCACCAATAAGAAAGTGTAGAATAATACGGTTGCTAAGTTCTTAAAGATATAAATGTATATTTGTGCATACATAGAAATAACACATTATGTTGACATGTGTTGGAGGGTCTGTTCGGATTGTGCTATTAACACGGTATCATCTGCATACCTTAGATGGTTAATGTTGTGCCCATCCAAACTTATTCCTTTGATGTCCTCTATGTTTTCGTTATAGAGGTTGAATAAATCTGGTGATAAAACACAACCTTTGGCAGACTCCTCTTCTTATTAATGTGCTCTCCATCTATTCTACATATATAAAGAAATAATTGTCAATATTTATTTTAAAATATTAGTTATAAATTCCCTTTCTCAAAGGTTTTAAATTTTACAAGAGAATTTAACTATATAAAGATGAAAAGAGAAAACCTTAACTAAAATTTAGGAAATAGAAAACAGGGATCGTCAGCTGATTACCATGTAGCTGTTTCGGAGATTTAAAAACAGGACAGCTGTTAAATACATGGCTCTCCAGTGGATATGATACCACTTCACCAATAAGAAAGTGTAGAATAATACGGTTGCTAAGTTGTTAAAGATATAAATGTATATTTGTGCATACATAGAAATAACACATTATGTTGACATGTGTTGGAGGGTCTGTTCGGATTGTGCTATTAACACGGTATCATCTGCATACCTTAGATGGTTAATGTTGTGCCCATCCAAACTTATTCCTTTGATGTCCTCTATGTTTTCGCTATAGAGGTTGAATAAATCTGGTGATAAAACACAACCTTGCCAGACTCCTTCTTTTCTTAATGTTTCCTCACTGTGCTCTCCATCTGTTCTGTCATAAAGTCACTTAATATAAGGATCTAAGCAGAACAAAAGATGATTATCACAAAAATAGGAGATGCCTATTGACCTAAGTCTTGAAAAAAAAAAAAAATAAAAAGACTGTAAGTAGGTGGGAAAAAATTAACAGGAATAGAGTTCTATAAGCCTACAATTCTTGAAAAAAGCTACAGGAATAAATAAGCTGTATTACAATGAGGTATTAAAACAATGAATAGATGAAGACTACAAGACCAATGAATCAAACGAGCTGGAACAAAGGAAGCAGGAAATAGATCAGACAATTCTGAAGAACATGTTATTATACTTTTTTATAGAAAAGACACTCAAGTAGCAGTAAACCATTGGGGAGAGTGGGATTTTTGCTATAACTGCACGCCTGTGGAACTCTTTTCCGTTTCCCTGTTTTCCAGCTGACTACACTATGGTCATCTTCAAGTCCAATGTAAACAAGTTCTTGATGAGCCGTTCCCTTTAAGTAATCCAATTTGCTAAATTTCCACTACTAATGATTACTATGATATTGTCCCATTGACTACTGTGCACTCATTAACCTTTATCTTCGAGTGGCCTCCGGGCCTTGATAAATGGTGACTCCTTTGTAAAAAAAAACAAAAAACTGACACTAATTTGATGAAATTTATATCAGAAGTATAAAATTTTCTGGAGAAGATAATGGAAGTGATCCTTAATCTCAACGTTATCATCAGAATCCTGTCACAATCTTGCTTGCCAACCGTTGAATTAAAAAAAAAAAAAAAAATGCCAACCGTTGAATTAAAAAAAAAAAAAAAAAAAAATGCCAACCGTTGAATTAAAAAAAAAAAAATGCCAACCGTTGAATAAAAAAAAAAAAAAAAAAAATGCCAACCGTTGAATTTAAAAAAAAAAATTACCAACCGTTGAATTTAAAAAAAAAAAAAAAAAATGCCAACCGTTGAATTTAAAAAAAAAATAATGCCAACCGTTGGATTTTTTAAAAAAAATTACCAACCGTTGAATTTTTTAAAAAAATTTACCAACCGTTGAATTTAAAAAAAAAAAAATAATGCCAACCGTTGGATTTTTTTAAAAAAATTACCAACCGTTGAATTTAAAAAAAAAAAAAAATTGCCAACTGTTGAATTTTTTTTTTTAAATTACCAACTGTTGAATTTTTTTTTTTAATTACCAACCGTTGAATTTTATTTTTTAATTACCAACCATTGAATTTTTAAAAAAATTTACCAACCGTTGAATTTAAAAAAAAAAAAAAATTACCAACTGTTGAATTTAAAAAAAAAAATTACCAACTGTTGATTTTTTTTTTAAATTGCCAATCGTTGAACCTAAAAATTTTTTTATTTTTTTTATTGCTTTTTCACCCCAAATAAGGTCAGTGTCACTTGGATGTAAGGGACTACTATTTAGGACAGAATTTGCAGGGATACTATATAGGGAGCTAAGCAGCAAGATGCCTGTTCAATTGAACTTCTGCATATCAGTACAGTTGGGGAAGCAGGGATCTGGGAGAGAATTCCAAAGTCTAGCAGTTCAAGGGAAGATACTATTTGAGTAGAAGGTTTTCCGGCATCTAGGGATCTCTAAAGTGAACGGATGATATTTTACTGCTTGTTGGGTTAGTCAGGGGTATTTGTCAAAGGTGTACAAGTGCTTGAAGTTCATCGGAGCACATTCCATTAAAATACTTGTAAAATAAGCACATGAATGCCACATTTCATCTATAGGACAGAGGTTGGAGTTTGGTTGATAATGCGGGACCTATTAGATTGGCGACTTTTTTTTTTTTTTTTAACCCAGTGTAAAAGTGAGAGACTAGTAGTAGATGCACCAGCTCAAATGTGACAATATTCCATGCATGTGCAAATGGTGGTCTTGTAGAGCTACAGGATAATCTGTCATAAGTAACTTTCTAGCATGGTAGAGAGAGCCCATCTTTTTCTTGTGGTGGCTTTCACCTGGTGTGAGTTGAGCCGACTCCAGATGAATTATGCATGTTGGATAAGGGAGTGAGCCGCCTGCCCGTCTCATGCGACGTTCATTATTTACTAGTTTGAAAATGTGAAAGGGTTTACAGCAAAAATAATCAAAAAACGAAATTTATTTATTTTTTTACAATTTGTTGTAGTAAAATGTCGACATACCCCTAGCAGACTCTACTGATAGTCAACTCCAGGGAGCAAAATGCAGAATATTTGGTCTTTTTAATGGTGGGGATTGCGCTGATGTTTTTTCTGATTTTCTCTCAATCAGTAAGGAACTCTGAAAGTTGTTTTTAACACATTTCTCAAATTAGCATGCCTCAACATATAAACAGTATTAATTTTTGTCTTAATCTTGAAATTATCCAAATAACCACAGTCACATTATTTGGATTATTTGGGACTTCTGTTCTCATCTTCAGCCAGTTTGTCTGAAATTTGCGATGACTGGTCATTAGTATCCTGGTTATTAATGTCCAGGGCATAAGTGTCCTAGATTTTTAGTGCACCTTTCCATTTGTGTACCAGTAATGTTTGATTTGTTAAGGTTTTGGACCCACCTTAGGACACAACAGTGAAATAAAATGTTTATACCAACTACCACTGTTTTGCTAAGGGTGAAAAATATGAAAGAAAACTTAGTTCCATTTATTACAATTAAAATTGCATGTACTTTTTTGTCGGCGATATAACATGTATTGTAAATTTATGATAAAATATACCATGTATTGTAAATTTATGATAAAATATACCATGTATTGTAAATTTATGATAAAATATACCATGTATTGTAAATTTATGATAAAATATACCATGTATTGTAAATTTATGATAAAATATACCATGTATTGTAAATTTATGATAAAATATACCATGTATTGTAAATTTATGATAAAATATACCATGTATTGTAAATTTATGATAAAATATACCATGTATTGTAAATTTTAATTGTAATAAATGGGACTAAGTTTCCTCTCATTTTTTTACCCTTAGCAAAACAGTGATGATTGGTATGAACTTTTTATATCAAGCTGGGGTATCACTGTTCTGTCCTAAGGTGGGGTCAAAACTTCAACAGAATAGACATTACTGGTGTACAAATGAAAAGGGACCCTAAAGACCTAAGGCACTTATGCCTGGGACACTAATAACCAGGACACTAATGACCTAAAACCAAAATTTGCAAACAGTCTGCGGTCACATTTATATTCCAGTGGGGGTGAGGTGGGGGGGGGGGAGGATGATTTTGTCAAAGAGTCATTTTTTTGCAGAGAATTGTCACTACAGTCCTTGAAATTTTCATGAGCAAAGTTTCTTTCCAAGAACTGCTGTATGTGGAACACAATACCACAAGGCTGCTTCCCAGCTGAGTACAACATGGTAGTTTTAAAGTTCATTATGAATGAATTCTTATGAATGAATTCTATAAATAATAAGTTAAGCGATCCATATGATGTTGTCTCGCCATCCACCTGACACTCATTATCCCTCATTCTCAAGTGGTATTTGGGTGTTGATAAGCAGTGACCAGTAATACCTAATGTGGCTTTTTCTGAAGGAGGAAATTTACAGGTAATATCAAATTCACAAGCAGTTTCATGTATGGTCTGATCCTGACACATAGCATTGTCAAATGGTCACCCATCAGGTACTGACCAGGCTGCACATTGCTTAACTTCAATGATCTAATGAGAACCAGTGTGTCAATGCACCATGTTAGTACATAAAAAGATAGCATTCACTCTAGGTAGGTTGAACCGGCTTCCTCCATAGGAGGAAATGTTAATGTTAAGTGAATATTAAATTCACACGCAGTCCCCAGTCGCATGTTTATCCTGGTCAGGAGAAATGATGTTAGTTTTTTTATTTTTTTTTATTTTTTTTTTTTTTAACTTGGAAGTCACCACTTATCAAAGTCCAAAAGCCACTCGAGGATAAAGATTACTAAATGTAAGGGGGTAGTGTAGTAATCGTTAATGGTGTGAATTGGATAGAGGTTTTAGCAGTTTTTGCAGGTGGGGGGTGTTGAGGTCCTCCTATATACAGCATCTGGTCACCCATTTGGTACTGACCAGGATCAAGTTGCTTAACTTTGGTGTCAGCGGAATTATGCTGTATATTGATTACCAGTTAGAAGTATTTTTTTTTTCTTTTGTTACATTAGTACATAATAAACAAACAAAAAATTCTAACTGGTCACCCATATAGTATTGAACAATCTTAGTGTGCCTTAACTGCTGTCTCAACATAATAAGGGTGGAGCAATCTACATAACGAATCTCTGATCAAGAAAATGGATTGTAATGGCATCATCTGCATATAAAGATATCCTATTTCACAACTAGTATTAACTCTCCACCTTTTTTTTTTTCTTGACGGCTTTTTTTTTTTTCAGGAACCATCAAGAACTTGTCATTTATTTTGTACTTTGTTCTTGAAGATCCACCCCTTTTTTCTCCTTACTCCTCATAACACACGCCCCTTTTTAGTTTCTGGGTGGATATTTAATAAATTTTGTGACAAACATCTGATGCCTTTGTTTGGGGATTTCAATATATTGGCCACATGTTTGTCTTTTTGGTCATTTCTTCTATCGACTTTAAGCAGCAAGGATAAACAAACGACATTAAATACTTCTCTCTTCTACAGTTCACCGTGAGTACTAGTTGGTCTTATCTGGCATTGCCCGGGATCCTTTTTTTTTTTTTTTTTTTAAACTTTTATTTTGTTTTTCTTTCTTTTATTTATTTTACCAGATTATTTTTATTTTTTTTTTTAAAAGGATTTTCAAATTTTGGATTATTCTGACGACTATTTTTATTCATATTTTTTGGAGTTTCTGGATTACTCTTTTCTTAGATGATATTTTGACCTTCTTAATTGGTTCTATATATAATAAATATAAAATCTGCCTGAATCAAATTACAACATACTTGCATGCATATATATATATATATATATATATATATATATATATATATATATATATATATATGTGTATATGACTGATGAAAAAAAAAAGTAAATTAAAATATTTATAAATCCATCAAGAATTCAAACAAAGAATTATAAAGAAAAATCCCTAATTCATGGATTTTCAAAGATAGGACAACCATTTTTATTGTTCTTTCTAGTGAGCTATTATCTTAATATTTATCTGTTTCAGTTATAATGTATATATGCATGTTTCAATTTACAGCATTGATACTATTATTTATACACACACACACACACACACACACACACACATGCAGGATGTTCCAAAAGTCTTGGGCACATTTTGACATTGAATATCTCAAGAACTATTAAGGATATAAAAACGCATCTGGTATATTCAGAAAACTTGTAATTTCTTTTATGGAATGTTTAAAGATGTTCAATGTGAACACCATTGGTCACATGACACACATCAAGCTGATAGTCCAATTTTGGCTAAATATGTACCAGCATTGCGTTCTCAGTGGTTGCAACAGCTTCTGTTCTTCGGGCCTTCAACTCATCTACATCTCTTGGAATTAGAGGCACATAGATCAGTCCTTTCACATACCCTGCAATTTTTCTTTTGTGGGGATATGAGATCTGGAAGGCACGTTGAACAAGTATCCATGATTCAGTTTTTGCAAATTCAAGCACACAAAACACCTTTTCTGGTTGAGTGAATGCCATTACGTTCATAACTATAGCTTTTTACACCCGTTTAAACATTGGCCTGCCAAATGAAAAAGATGGATCGCAAGATAAACAGACAGGAATTATCCCTGCTGTAAATTGAAATATGCATATATATATATATATATATATATATATATATATTATACACATAAGTTCTACAGAATGTATATAATTGAAACAACAAAGATAAATATTAAGATAGTAGCTCAATACACTAGAAAGGACAATAAAAGTGCTTGTCCTATCTTCGAAAATCCATGAGTTAAGGATTTTTCTTTATAATTTTTTGTTTGAATTCTTGATGGATTTATAAATATTTTAATTTACTTTTTTTCCATCAATTTTTTCATGGTTTTAATTGCTCTATCCAATATATTGAACTTCCTCGATAGGTTCTAATATAAATATTAGTTTTGTAATTATATAACACCTTACACAGCCTAACATCACAAGTGCATTTGAGAAGTTTTATTAGCACACAAACTGAAAGGCTTGGCATATAAAATCTACAGTAGGGTCTCTGATATTACAGAGGCTTGTTCAAAATGAATGTTTTTATTTAGAGCACAATTGAAGCATGATACTTGACTTTTGCATTTTAAACTTTAGTTCAAACCATTATATATAAAAGATAATTTTATAAAATCCACAGTAGGTTCTCTACAGTGCAATGTAGACTTCAATGTATTGTGGACTAAGTCGCTGTGATAGGCATGTGAACTTCATCCTGCTGCACCATGATGGGTCCCCAACTAGAGCAGGTAATCAATTGATTTGATTGAAAAATGGTGATTTCACTGATTTCAATGACAATAAAAATATGGGAGTATAAAATATTCGTCAATCATCATTCAATCCCAGGTACCGTTAGGTCACCCTGCTAGTATATATATATATGTATTTACACAAAGGCTATACTTAAATATTTACTTTCATTATTTTTGTAAGAATGTAATTTTCATTTTTATTTATAAAATTCTTGGATGTGAACTGTGTCTAAAACTTTCAATCTTTCAATTTGATTATTTGAGAAAAGGAATATCCACACACTTTACAAGAATGTGGCTTTTCCCTTTTTTTTTATTTTTCTTCCTTTGAAGATTGTAATGCTGGGTATGCGGCAGCCAAACCAGCTGTCAACATTGCCCCGCTTTTTTATTGAAACCAACCGAGAGCTCTTTTTAGTATCCTCGCTATTTGCTATGAATTTTAAAGCTTTTTTGAATAACTTTTTATTCGACAGTTTAAAGTCTTCTACATTCTTTTCAAATGCTGCAAAGTCACTTAACCTGTTTTTCTTTTTATTTCAGATTCAAATGTAGCATCGCATACTGACTTGCAAGAAAATGGCCATCGACGTGCTCCATCCACGGGTAAGATTTTATTGCTTATGACAGTTTTGTTAGCACACGTGTAATAAAGTATTTTTTTATTTTTAGAAGAGTTATACTAGTAAAAAGGGAAGACAATCCAAAATTAATGTTTGTTTTCTAATCAAACTTTTCTGGTGCTTGTAATTCAAAACAAGTATCACAAAAGAAAACCTTAAATTACAAAACATTTATTGAATTTGATTAAAATTGTTAAATATTTAGCCAAAATATTGAAACACAAAAGAAAACATTAAATTACAAAACCGTTATTTATTTCATCAATTTGATTTAAAATTTGTTAAATATTTAGCCACAATATTTCAAAATAAATTATATTTAAAGCTACCTGACCGCCTGGCATTGCCCAGTTGTTCAATACACGTAAACATGATATTTTAATTTATGCAGATTGCGTATGTATTACTATAGAATTCATCCTCTATTGAATATTATATATTATGAGGAATAATTTGCCTGGTGGACTAATTTGTAAAAAAAAAAAAAATAAATAAATAAAAAAATAATAATGACGTTCATCAAATTCCTTCGGAGTGTGTTTGCAATATTATATCAGCTGATATTTGGGCTTGATGATGAATACCCTGGAAAAGTCACTTCTAATTAATGTTTATATTTAAAATATGCAAATGAAGAAATTATTTGCAACGATTTTAAACCGTACCTCTTTTATTGTAAATTGAACTTGTTAACAAGACAAAATTAAAATAAAATGAGGTACAGCCGAGCTTGAACAAGGGATCATTCGATTTGTTGTCAAATGCTCTATCAGCTGTATCTCCAGATGTCGATATATCTGTTTTTTTAAGAAGAAATGATTTGCTGAGATTTTATTTCCTTGGCCAGTGTAAAGTAAAATATTCCCCTGTGAAAATTCTTCTTTTTTATCTATAAGTGAGAAAAATTTTTTTAAGATAAGATTTTTCCAATTTTCGAAAATGACTTGCTGAGATTTTATTTCCCTTGGCTGGTGAAACATAAAATATTCCCCTGTAAATTTTTTTTTTTTTTATCTATAAGAAAGAAAAGATTATTTTTAAGATTGGAAGTTTTCGATTTTTGGTACTAATCGGATGAATTTCTGTACAAAACATATCTAAGAACACTGCCAGACATATAAATTAGCTTTGTGTGAAATTTGCGAAAGATGGGCTCAGCTGTTTCAGAACCTATGAGGAAGGAACTCGCACACAAAGTGACTTTTATATAAGAATGGAGATTGAGAAGAGGTTTATATATACAAAAAGCTGTCAGCTTTTTTTGTAGATATTTTTTGGCTGTTTTTTTTTCTCCTCTTTAAATGAGAAGGACTAGGCTTTGAAATGCCATGGTTTAAATAGGTCCTTTTTGATTTGATGATTTAGTAAAGTTTTATTTAACTTTAAATTCTCATCTTTCATTTCTTATCTTAATTTCTCCACTTTATCGTGTAGAGCTTTTGGTATCTTGATGAGGTTGTTTGTGTAAAGGTTATATATTTAACATTTACAAATAAAATGTAACATTCTTTATTTCAAAATAAATATTTTTTATGTAATTCACAAATAAAATATAGCGTTTATTTTAGAATATTATGAATTGAATGTATTCTATTTTATAACTTTTTCTAGAAGATAAATTTCTGTAATGAAATAAAATTTGTTTTAAGAATTTTAAGTCATTTTGGATTGTCTCTCCTTTTTGCTCATATAACTCTTCTGAAAATGAAAACAAAAAACACTTCTGGTGAGTTACATATATATATTTTTTTACTTGAGAGTAGCCACTTATCAAGGCACGAAGGCCACTCGAGGATAAGGATTAATGAATGTAAGGTGGTAGTGTAATAAGTGTTAATTGGATGGAATTTATTTATGGGGACTGCTCAATAAGAACTTGTTTACATTGGAATTGAAGGCGTCCATGTTGTATTCAACCAAGAAGCAGACCAACAGAGCAATGTTCCACAGGCGGGTAGTTCTGGGAAAGAAACTTTGTTCATGGAATTAGCATTTAAATTTAGGCTTACGACCTCTCTTCTGTGCGAAAGAGGTTGCAGGGAAGAGTAAAAGGCATCACCTGTTAGGTTTTGAAGCCTGTTTTGAACTCTATCAAGGTTGGATAAATGTGCTGAGCAGCACTTGTGTCATTTTGTCAAACATAGTTATGAGATGATGATGGATAATGTTTCATTATCAACTTAAAAAAAATAATTAGATTTCTTTATGATGTCATTGGTGATAGGAAGAGGCCTTAGGACTGTTATAGAGTTGGCTCTTTTCACTCCCTTTGTGATATTAGCAATGAGACAATGTTTAACGATTTGTATTATTAAAACATTCAAAATATTAAAGATAAACATTTACCTTTATTTACTTTTATATTTATGTAACTCAGTTGAAAATTGAAGTATTTTTTAATTATTTTCTATATTTTTATTTATGTAGTTTTTGTTGAAAAAAAAAGAAGCTATTTTAAGTATATACTTTGGCTTTCTTAACCAAACGTACATACTTAAACTAGCTTTCTTAACCAGTTTAAATATGATACGATATAAAAGATTTACATCTGATGTACTGACTGTAATTTTACATAGGATCAGTTAATCTCTCGGTGGAGGTTTTCTCTCAAGAGCAATAGCTCTTGATATATCAAAGGTATTTGATAGGGTTTGGCATAAAGGTCTACTTCACAAGATTTCCAGCTATGGGATATCTGGAAATGTCTTCTCAACCATAGAATATTTTCTCTTCAATAAGTTTATACAAGTAGTCTGAAGCTTAAAGTATCAAAGCTAGCGTGCCTCAGGAATCCATCCTAGGCCGAACTTTCTTCCTTATTTTCACGAATAATCTCCCAAATCACAGGTCCTGGATATGACCTTCAACTTTATCCGATGGTGAGGCCCCAGCTTGCAGGCTTTGAAGAGTGTGGAGCCACCTCTTAATTGCCATTGCTCCCAGGTCCATTCTGACCAGAGTGGTACTACCTGTTAGGGTCCCAACTATGGGTTAAATAGAAACTGACTTGAAAAAAAACAAACAAATATATTCTATTAAAAACTTTTTCTTCAAAATCACTGGATTCAGTATTAAATAACCTGAAAAGGGTTGATATGCTGTAAAACAAAACCAACCAATCAACCCAAATCACATTCTGTGTTCATTTGTCAACATATACACAGATGACACTACAGTCTATGGCAACACTTCAAAGGCCAACAACGATCAAGATCTATCTCTCTCTCTCCTCTGAACTTAAGGATTGAAACTATCCTCCCAGGCATTAACTCCTCTATTTTCTGTAGTAGTATCAGTTCTGTTGTTTTATCATCATTCTTATATATTTTTGTTTTTAATGAATATCTCGCTATCAATCAACCCAAGCATTATTTCCTTCTTTTCTTGATAGTAGTGATAATAAAGTATTTGTTTTGTGGTCATGAGATAATCTTCTTTTTTTTTTCTTTGTTTTTAACAGATAATGTTTCACTATCAAATCCTGCACCAAAGACGTACACAAAACTGATCCCAGCATACAAGTATGAATTGAACAACCCAAACCCTCTTCAGTCGCCATGTTCGACGGAGAAAAGTAACCTTATCATTCATTCCAGCCACAATGCGACGAGTGCAAGCAACACTGACAAGGGCAGCCACGATTGCCATCCTGTTAAGAGCAAACACACGGACTTTCATTACCCGGCAAAAATTAACGTTCCCCAACCCAACAAAGAATACAGGCTAAGCTTGAACGGAGATAACAGAGTTCTCGAACGTCAGCGAGACTACGAATTACTGAAGATGCAGTACGAGCGGGCGGTGAATGAATTGCAGTCGATAAAACAGAAGCATGTCGATACGATCAAGGATGTGGACACATATCGGACCAGTTATGTGTCTGGACGATCACACGTGTCACAAAAATGCAGTAATATCGATAGCTTCAAAAACCCGAATCTGAGTATGAACCCGCCGGTCGAACGGATTGAATTCAATGATAAATCTGACATTCTGGACATGCGGAATAAACTACAGCAGCATTCAGAGTTAATTTCCGAGCGTGGCTCAACAGAGGTCATCAGTAAAATGTCGGAGAATTCAATAAGGGCAAAATATGAAATGTTGAAGAAGGACTATGACATCTTGCATCAGCGTCACACGGATTTGCTGAATCAGCATGCGGTGACGTGTAATGACTTGCAGAAAGTCAGCATGGAGATCGGTCAGACACAGAAGAGCTATAACGAGGCGCTTTCTGACCGTGACAATGCGCTCACTGAGCGCAATAGTTTGCAGCAGCAGTGCACCTCAGCTCTCCGGAAATGGGATGCGTCAATCCACGAGATGAACAGCCTCAAGGTCGCCCTCGATCAGCTGACTTTGCAGCGGGAAAAACAGAAGAAAGAGTCACAGCAAACTGTCGCTGTAAACATGCAGATGAAGAAGGACCTTGAGAGCGTCTCCCGTGAAAGAGATGCCGCCCTGCGGGAGTATGCCCTGATCATGTCGGAAAGAGACACTGTCCACAAGGAGATCGAGCAGCAACAAGAAAAGATTGCAGACGCAACAAAACGGCTCGAGGTTGTTGAGAATGAGAAGAAAACTCTCGATAGCAAGGTCAAGAAACTTCAGAGTCATGCGGCCGAGTTACTTGAGGACCGAGATAAGTCTGTCAAGGATTACACGGAACTTTACCAAAAATACAGCGATCTTGTCGCAAAACAAGAACACGGGAATAGTCATGGAGAATTTTGTCCTGATTATTCGTTGCTCACGCGAGAACATCGAGACTTTAGCCAGTGCCAACAACTTACTGAACACGATCTGATCTTACGAGACAGCTACGAACAGATGCAGATGGAAAAGACGGAGGAAATTAACCAAGGTGTCCGTGAGATCGACACTTTGAAAAAACATGTTGAGAAAATTCAACATGAATTAAACGGTAAGTGACATTTTTTCCATGCTATTTGGATTCTTCGGATTCCTGTTCTCATCTTGAGTGTCATTTTCATAATGTGGCGCAGTGGTTAGAGTACATGGAAAAATCAATTGTAAAATGAGATATTCTCCTGACGGTTGAAGGTTCAATTCTCAGTGTGAGTGACCAAAAAATGCACTTGCAAATTTCTTAGAACCTCTATCCAGTCATGGCTGATGGAACGAGACCATGCTACCCCCGTGAAGTAAATAAAGGGTACCATTAGAAATTCTGTCTAAATTCTCTAGTTCGACAGAAACATTCCCGGGTTTAACAAGATGCACCTGGAGAAGGTCGGAAGTTACATCAACCAAAACATTGTAAAAATGACACTCGAGATGAGAACAGTAGTCTGAAGAATCAAAATAATACGAATAACTTATCCTCATTTAAAAAAGTCCGGAAATGTGACATTTTCTTTTTTTTTTTTTCATGAAATTTTTTTATGTGAATGTATGACACGATTGCTTGCCGTGTTATAAGGATGTGTGTGGAATTGTTGTTGGGTCTTGAGCATAGAAAACAGCTCCCTAGGAGAATAAATGATATTTCGTAGACGATATGTCATTTACATTAACGGGTTGTCATCAGCTACATCTACTGGTGAATTTTTTTTCGAGGTCCACTGTGGTGAAACTGAATGCTTATTTATATATATATATATATATATATATGAGCAAACAGTTAATAAAATATGTTAAAAAACACTTTCAAATGAGTTAAAAACATACTTAATCTAAAAAGGAAACACTAGATAAATGGATAGTCCTTAATCCGCGGAGTTTCGAAGAAATACTTTCCTTCTCATCAGAGGGTAGGAATTAGCAAAATGCGGAATCGGATTTTGCATGGAGAAGTATTTGATGAAACAACAAGTAAGTCAAAGATCTTAGTTGAAAACAAAAAAAAGTGAAGCAGAGGGAATATGGTGAAGAAAAAGGTGATTACACATGAATAGATAGTCTGGTGGAAGATAAAAAATCCAGTGACTGTAAAATCCAAATGTAAAACTTCAAGAAAGTTAAAAGAATTTCCATTTGTACAAGTAAAATCCATATATATATATATATATATATATATATATATATATATATATATATATATATATATAAATCGGTAGATGTATGTGTCTGTGTGCAAATATCTAACAGGTAAACTCTTAAACTACTGAGCGCATAACACTGAAATTAACAGAAAATAGTAATCATTAGGGCTAGGACAACAGCATATTCTTTTCATTGTTTTGACTCTTGAGTGTATATCCGTTAATCTTATTTACTTTTCTATAGAGCGATGTGGTTCTTGGTTGATTAACTGTATCTGTTTCGGATATAGACTAAAGAGTTAAAATGATGAAAAGAATATGCTGTTGTCATAGCCCTAGTAATCATACGCCAAGGATGGTTTATAATGAGTAAAATCTTTGTTTGGATGAATAACGCGTACAGAAAGTTGAAATGGAAAATGTTCATTTCAACTTGCAGACATTTTTTATTAGTTTTAGGCATGCATAAAACTGATAAAAGTTAAAAGTAGTTTAATTTTAAAACTTTCATATCTGTTTGTTGGGTTAGCTCAAACGATAGGGAACGCAACTGGAGTGCTAAATGTTTTGGTTTCGATTCTTACTGATGAAACCCAAGTCATTTTTTATTTTTTAAAAACTTTTGAAATCAGTACTTATATTAGGTACAATATAATATTCAATAGAGAATTGGCTCTGTTATAGTAATACGAATTAAAATATATTTAAGCATATTTTACCAATGGGCAACACTGGGAAGCCTTTTAGTGTGTGTGTGTGTGTGTGTGTGTATATATATATATATATATATATATATAAGCTGAATGTGTGTGTGTGTGTGTGTGTCTGGGCACGAATAGGCTCCTATATGGTTGACTATTATAGAAAACTGATCACATATAATGATAGAAGATGTATCGAGACACAGGAATGGGTATGTTTGATCTGGCATAATGATGATTCATTAAAATTGTGGGGTCTGCATACGCGCCTGGCCCACAAAGTATGTAAATAAAAAATTTAAAAATGAAAAAAAAAACGTTTACAAGTGTTTTTGATATAGATATACATAATAATACTTTGAAAAGTATGTTTTAACTTAAATAGGGATGGTATAATAAAATTGTGGGGTCTGCGCTCGCGCCTGGCATCCGTAGAATGGAAATAGGTACAAACTTTAATAAAGACTTTTCATATCTATCTGTGTGAGTATACTTTGATAATTATGTTTCAGTTTGAAGAAATATGGTATAATAAAATTATGGGGTGTTGGGGTGTTCGTTCGCGCCTGACCTCCATAGAATGGAAATATGTCACAAAGTTTAACAAGGTTTTTTTATATAGATCCACAGAATATTGTGATAAGTGTTTCAGTGTGAACAGTTATGGTATAATAAATTATGGGGTTTATCTATTTTATTTTTACTTTCATCATATTTTGCTTTGGTTTTGATATCCCCAAACTCGAAGCTATCTCTTTACAACCCTTCCTTTTCACAACCTATCATACTTTCATAAATCACAGTCCACTTTTTGTAGTCTGTTTTTGAACCCAGTCAATGACGGGTACTTTTGCTAGTAATATATATATATATACACTAGAGGAAGACCTCCAATCTGTAGTGGAATGGGGACAAAAGTGGTTGGTCACGTTCAATGCTGCCAAGACTAAACTAGTTTCATTCAATAATTACAAGAAACCCTCTCTACCACCAATAGCAATGGCCAACGACCCTTTATCTGAGAGTCCATCTTTCAAACTCCTTGGCCTAACGTTCACAGGAAACATGAGTTGGAACAATTACATTGAAGGCATTGCCAGGGCCGCTGCAAGAAAGGTAGGCTCTCTCTACCGTGCTAGAAAACTACTAACACCCGAAAGTATCCTGTACCTCTATAAGGCCACCATTCGCCCATGTATGGAGTATTGCTGCCACATCTGGGCTGGTGCATCTGCTACTAGTCTCTCGCTCCTTGACAAGGTTCAAAAGAGAGTCGCAAATCTGATAGGCCCTGAACTGGCATCTAAGCTTCAGCCTCTGTCCCATCGACGAAATGTTGCATCCCTCTGCCTGTTCTACAAGTATTGTAGTGGTGAATGCTCTGATGAACTGCAATCACTTGTGCCCCCACGACGCGAGCACCCTCGACAAACCCGACAGGCTACTAGATCCCACCCCCACACTGTAGAGGTCCCTAGATGTAAAAGATCTTTTTACTCCAATAGTTTCTTCCCCAGAACCGCAAGACTCTGGAATTCCATTCCAGGTCCCTGCTTCCCCAACAGTACTGACGTGCAGAAGTTCAAGTGTAACGTGAACCGACACCTTGCTGCCCAAATCCCTACATAGTACCCCAGTAGTTGTTGCCCCTGATAGTAGCCCCCTACACCAAAGTGGCAATTTGCCTTGTTTGGGGTGAAAATGTAATAAAAAAAAAAAAAAAAAAAAAAAAAAAAATATAGGCAGCATTTTTCTTTTGGGTATATTCCATTAAAAAAAAAAAAAAAAAAAAAAAAGCAGATGTTTTTTGTCTATTAATTCTATTTTTAATTCTTTCCAACCTCCGAATAACGGTTTTCACTTCTGGCAGGTACTGGCTGATGTAATCACCAAATTTATCATAAGTCCGAGTACTTTCCAATCCTTCAGGATTCATCATCAGGCTAAATTAATCTAACTGGTTTTGTACAATTTATATAATTTTATTTTTTTAATATATATATTTTTTCTTTTATTTCGGACGTTCAGAGCACAATTGAATTATACACAATGTATAGTTGTGTTTTGTGAATTGTATACTTGTAAACCAATGCTTGCATCCTTGGCAATTGCCAAGATTACACAGAAATGGGTTCTTCCAAACTAAATTAATACAAAAACCCCCCCAAAAAACCCGACCTCACAAATTGAAAGTTCCATTACAGTATCTTACTTATAAGGTAAAGCTAGAATGCTCCAATCATTCTTTATCGAGGTTAGATAAAGCCAAATATCCACGCATAATTATGGGAGGGGAGACTATTTTCAAATATCGTCCTAAACTGGGAATGGAGTAACGAACTTATAAAGTAGATATTAATAAGTCCTTCTTACATTTTTTCTTTTTCTGTTTTTTTTTCTTTTGAATGGAGAGTAGATAATACACTGTGGTTGTGTTATCGGCAGCTCCAATAACTCTCGCTTCTCCTTTTTTGTCCTTCAGTCCTCATTTCCAATGAGTGATTTTCTGACACAGGGTGAAGAAAAAGCTGCTTTCCAGGTCGGTAGTACTTCATGAACAGTAGCCTGAGATGTCGGAAATTTTTCTGTTTCTATGTCTATCCTTGTGACCACGTCACTAGTAAGGGTGCTGGAGGTAAACGTTTCGTCTGGGCTGAAGTTACCCGTCTGATAGTCAGGGACCCGAACCTTGGATTAAGCACTAAGGAGGCTGTCCTATCAGCAGGTGTAAAGTACTGGAGCTTCTGTATTGCCATTTTGTGAATGGATTCTGGACCATGCATTAGTTTCTGGTGGGGCCTCTCGATGCCATACTAGTGGGTAATTGTTACGGCTTTACTTATGTGCTACAAAAAAAAAAAAAAAATTCCTGTCCTTCTCTCTCTCTTACTTTCCCTTTCTGTCCTACTCTCACCAAGTCTGTCAACCTGTTCCACAAATCCCAAAAACTCAACATGAAATATCTAAAAAAACCAAAAAAAAGCCACAAACATAGAACCTCATCCTCCAACGTAGACCCCTACTACCATGTCTCCTTCTCCAACATCAGGGGTCTACATTCCAACCTTCCAGACGCAGCATAGCAGATGAAACTGGACTTACTCTTTCTAAGTGAAACTGGCATAGGGCCGACCACTTCCCTAGAAGAGTTCATAATAAAAGGATACTCAAACTTAACATCTAAATCTGACCCCCAAGATCGCCATGGACATGGAAAATGCACCTACATTAAAGATGGTTTTCCGTGTGGTAGAGATATCTCCAGAGAAGACCCTAATTTACCTTATATGTGCTTCTGGGTTGCACTTGCTTACACCATCACATTTATATTTGCCCTCTGTCGCCCCCACAACAGAGTATATCTGAGAAAATTGACCTCATCCTGTCTGCTCATCCTTCGGCTAACATTCACATTTGCGGTGACTTCAATGTCCATAATGTGGAATGGCTGACCCACTCAAATAAGACAGATGATGAGGAGAGGTTCTGTGACTAGAGCTGCTTTCAGGAATGCCAGCAACCACTGTAAAAGAGTAATAAAAAAATGCAAGAGAGCTATATGCTCAGTCTGTCAAATCCAAAGTAGCTGAGCAGCAACTTGGTTCCCACCAGTTTTGGCAAATAGCAAACAGGATCCTGAACAGAAGCGTGCGTTCTATCCCAACCATCATCAATGGACCTGAGGTCATCTCATCAGCATCAAGCCAAACTATTTGTCAAGAACTTTGCAGCTAACTCTACCCTCTTCGACAAAGGTCATCAACTCCCCGTATTTCCTCCTACAACAGACAACACACTATCCAACATACAAATATCTGTGCGTGAGGTCACCAAACTAATTAAGAACCTTGATTCCAGTAAAGCAACTGGCCCAGACGGCATTCGAATTATAGTGTTGAAAAAGCTTCGACCAGAACTTGCCCCCATACTTACAAAACTGTTTAAGCGTTGCTTTAAGGAGAAGTGCTTTCCAACACCTTGGAAAACCTCATCAGTATGCCCTGTATTTAAGAACTCAGGTGATAAGTCATCTTCCTCTCAGTACAGACCAATAATTATTTTGTGTGTCATGAGTAAGTTACTGGAATCCATATTAAATAAAAAAGTAGTCAACCACCTCATCAGAAATAACCTCCTTAGTGACATGCAATATGCTTTCCGTTCTGCTAGATCTACAGCTGATGTGCTAAGTTATATCCCATAGGATTAGTGAATCTCTCGACAAAGGCTTCCTTTCTAGGGCAATTGCTCTTGACATATCAAAGGCCTTCTATAAGGTATGGCATAAGGGCCTACTTCACAAGATTTCCAGCTACGGTATAACCGGAAATGTTTTCTCAATAATTAAATCATTTCTCTCTGATAAGCTCATAAGAGTAGTGGTTGATGGGCAGAAATCAGAGGCCCACAGCATTAATGCTGGAGTCCCTCAGGGGTCCATCCTGGGTCCAACTCTCTTCCTGATATACATTAATAATCTCCCAAAACACATACTTAAATCATTCGTTGACATCAATGCTGATGACATGACCATCTATGGCAACACATCAAAGGCTGTAAATGATAAAGCTCTCTCTGATTCTCTCTCCTCTAATCTTGAGTGCATGGTAAGTGGGGGAAGAGGTGGCTGGTTACTTTTTAATGCATCTAAAACCAAGCTCCTATCTTTACATCATCAATGCTCTGTTCCTCATCTAGCATCAATTGAAATGGATGGCTTTCGTTTTGTGGAGACTTCATGTTTTGACAAGCTCCTGGGTTTGACCTTTACTCCTGATCTGAAATGGAACATGTATATCAAGTCTGTTGCCTGGGCCACTGAGAAAGTAGTGGGATCCTTCTACCGCTCCAGAAGATATCTCACTACTGATGCAATTCTCTATCTGTATAAAAGCCAAGTACATCCAAAGATGGAGTACTGCTGCCACATCTGGGCTGGAGCTTCTAAAAACAGTCTATCTTGCCTTGACAGAGTACAAAATAGACTTCATGGCTTAGTCGGGATGCCCTTTTCTCTTCCCTGCAACCTGAGAAGAGACGTTGCGAGCCTGTTTTTTGTTTTATCATTATTTCCATAGCAAGTGCTCGTATGAGCTTCAATCTCTGGTCCCCCCTCGCCAATCTTTCACGATAAACACCCGTCTAGCTAAAACCACTGTCAGTAATTTCCCCCACTCTTTATCTGTACCTAAATCAAAACGTAAATTCCATGAACAAAGCTTCTTTCTGAGAAGTGCACACCTGTGGAATTCTCTTCCATTTTCCTGTTTCCCACCTGACTACAACTTGGACGTCTTCAAGTCCAACATAAACAAATTCCTGATTAACCGCCCCCTTAAGTAAGACACTTTATCAAATCACCAATACCAACTATTACTACTATATTATCCCATTGATTATTGTGCACACAATAACCCTTATCCCCAAGTGGCTTCTGGGCTTTGATAAGTGGTGATCCACCATGTAAAAAAAAAAAGACAGAAGAGGAGATGAAGATAAATAGAAGACCATGAAACAGCATTTGGATTGGCAGTTCTCGAGAGATGATGACATGGTTCTCCACAAATCTTTATAAAAAGTTGAGAACAAAGGTGAAATGAAGACCTTAATAATCCTTTAATCAAAATAATCCCGTTTACAAACCCTCTAAAGAATTTCAAACGAATTAAAGAATTTCATCATTGTCTATACACTATACTGACATTGTAAAGAAATCATTTCGAAATTATTCTTCGATATGAGGTGCCTTAAATAAGTTTCCAGTCTCCTTTCATATGGGCACTTTTATTGATAGTACACACATGAAACACTAGTCTCTTTTGAAGTAATCTCCTCTAGCTGTAATACACTTGTTATACTGTTCCAACAATTTCTTGAAGGTCCCATGGAAGTCCTCTTGTGTGAGTGTGTCATGACCCTCGTCACAGCTTCTTTCATCTCCTCAGTTGTCTCATAACAGCCTCTAAGGTTTTCCTTGAGCTTAGGGAATAACCAAAAGTCACAGGGAGCAAGGCCTGGACTATAGGGAGGGTGAGGAACTGTCTTGATGTCCATCTTGGTCAAATAGTCTGATCTTCTGAGCATTCTTGGGACAAACTTTGTGAAAACCTTCAGCATCTTCAGTTCCTCATGAATAATTGTGTGTACAGTTCTCACACTGATATCAAACTGTGCACTTATTGTCTCTATAGACATACGACAGTTCTTATCCATGAAATTCTTTATTTGGCCAATCAACTCTGGTTTTCTGACTTACTTACTCCTCCTACGCCTCTCATCATCCCTCACAGACTCCTTGCCTTCCTTTAATCTCTTATGCCACTTAAAATCTGATGCTTGATTCATGCAAGATGATCCAAAAGCAGTCTGAAGCATTCAATCATTTTTGTGGCATTTTTTCCAAGTTTAAAACGGAATTTTATTGCATATCGTTCTTCTAAAGTGTCCTCATGTCCAAATTGCATTTTTGAGATTCACTGTGACAATCAGGCTTAAGTAGGGTGTATTCCAATTCCTGCTGTAGCTGTTCATTTGAACCTGAAATCATAAAAATTGGTCAGTCATCTCATAAGATGTATAGCAATAAGATATTGAATTTTCAAAAGTCTATAACAATTTTAAATGTCTGAAAACAAAAAAAATCTTGAAAATTATTTAAGGCACCTCATATGTATCTTGAAGCCGACAAGATTTCTGTTCCAAATTGGGAAACTCTAGCAAAATACCCGTCTGAATGGAGAAGGCTATTTAAAAGTGTTTTTGAAAGGGAAAGAATCGATCATACTGAGTTCAAGAGAAGCCTTGTAAAAGGTAATGTGTCAGTTTTTCCATAATGCGTTGAACAGTTGGAAATGTGAGGTTACATTAACTAAAACAAAAAACACATGCAGAAAGAGCAAAAAGGCAGAGGCAGAAGTGAAACAAGTTTCAACACTCAATTTTGTCTGCCATATATGTGGCAGACAGTGCAAGTCAACTGCTGGCCTGAAAAGTCACCGTTAGGCCTATGAACGCGGTGTGGGTGTCACTGGTGATTCACCCAGCAACTACGGTGTCATGTATGTATCTTAATAATTATAAACCTTTGTGGATCGCCTGAGCATCTTTACTTGAATCTCTACAATTATATAAATGTAACTTTGTCTGTGTGTGAGTTTGTTCCTTATAGACTCCGAAACGGACAAATAGATTTTCTTTAAAATTTACAGAACTTTAATATATAAGTCTAAGAGTGATCTTAGTTAAATTTTGTCTCAGAATACCTCCTATAATTAACGATAATCGATACTGTTATTTTAATTTATCATCGGTAAAGCCATTTTTTTCATATTGTCGCTTAGCAACAATGATAGAACAATGGGCTGTGAAAATTCTACTGTGGGTATGTTGATCGCATGTTTTCTTCTTTTTTTTTTTTTTTGCATGATGTGCTCTGTAGGTTCAAACGCTACATGTAAATTTCTTAATTTTTTTTTTCATTTACTGCAAAGAATTTTATAAGACTTGAAAATTTACGTGTTTTTTTTTTTTTTTTTGCATGACGTGGTCTGTAGGTTCAAACTCCGCACGTAAATTTCTTAATGTCTTTTTTCATTAACTGGAAAGAAGTTTATATAAAATAATTTTATAAAAGAAACAGTAGGTTCTCCAGGGTGCAGTGTGGAATAACATATATTTTGGACTAAGGCATGTGAAGCTTCCTCCCGGGTTATTTCACAGATTCCGATAGCAATAAAAATATAGGAGGGTGAAATATTCGTTGATCATCAATAAAAATATAGGAGGGTGAAATATTCGTTGATCATCATTCAATCCTGAGCAACGTTGGGTATCCCTGCTAGTCTTATATATGGATGTATGGGTGCAAATTCAACTGTCTTATGTATTTTTGCATCATTGTTTCTCTCTCTTTTCTAGATGCTCTTCAGGAGGCGGAACTTTCCAAGAAAAGACGTGACTGGGCATTTGATGAACGTAATAAGATTGTCCAGGAACGAGAAAGCATAAAGAATCTTTGCGACAGCCTGCGCCGTGACCGCGACAGAGCTGTGAGTGACTTGGCCCAGGCACTGCGTGACTCGGACGAATTAAAAAAGCAGAAGAACGAGGCTTGCCGAGAGTTCAAGGAACTTAAGTATGACATTTTATACATTTTCCCTTTTTAATTTTAGAAACAAGATGAGTGAGGAGTAGGTGGAGAAGGAGAAAGACAAGTGGGTTGTGGATTGGATTTATTTTTGAGTACGAATTCAGAAACTGACCCATAGTCATGCCAACCTTTGGCAGTTAACAGTAAGCTACCAGAAAAGTTACAAGAAAAATCCAGATGATAAATTGAAAATGCTAAAAACAAAACTAACATGAAAGGAGAAGTCTTATTGTAAATTTAATTACATGAAAAGGATTTTATTTTTGTTTTGTTTTTTTCCAGAAAAGTATATTAAGAATTATTTTCAAGAAATATATATTAAAAAAATTATTTTTGAAGAAAAGTATATTAAAAATTTTATTTTTCAAAAAGGTATATTAAAAATCTTTTTCACAAAAAAGTTTTATATTAAAGAATTCTTTTTTCAAGAAAAGTATATTAAAAATTTTTATTTTTTAAGAAAAGTATATTTTAAAAATATTTCTTTTCAAGAAAGTATATTAAAAATTTTCTTTTCAAAAAAGTATATAATTTTGTTAAGAAAAGTATAAATTATTTTTCAAGAAAAGTATATTGAAAAATTTTTTTTTTTTGCAAAGAAGTATAATTTCTTTTAGGAAATGTATATAAAAAATTTTTATTCAAGAAAAGTATATTAAAGAATTTATTTTTCAAGAAAAATATATAAAATTTATTTTTCAAGAAAAGTATATTAAAAACTTTTCTGTATATAGATATTTTTTTAGTGTTTTAACGAAACAGTTATGAACAAAAACAATTTTTTTTATTTTGATTAATGCAGAGTTCGTATTTATTATTTTATATTGGACCCAATATATAGTAATGATTTTAAAAAGTAAAAAAAAATGACTTTTATGCCACCACCAAGAATCAAAGCCAAAATGTTTAGCTTACAATTTACTTTTTCCTTTGATGTTAATGCCTGATATGTTTGCTGCAAGGCTAAAAATCAAAACATGAACCAATAGCTATTACGTTATGCATGCATATTCGTAATGTTGTCGTTCGACTATCACCTGGCAAATTCCATTTTTTTAATTTTCTATTTTGCACCGATTTTCCTGGCTAAAACTCAAATATAAAGTTTTGCATGGGTTTGAATACCCTATATATTAAGTTTCATATCTGTAGACCACAAACTGACAGGAGTTTAATAGGCAAATTTTTTTTTAATAAATATATATAGAAAGAGGTTTGTGTTTACTCTAACCTTTTTATGTAAATATTTTTTATATTTATCTTTTTAAATAAATACAGTGGTTTTTAATATGAATATCAATACACAAAAAATTATTTTTATAGGAGTATAATTAAAAGATGTAGAATAAAAATTGCAGTAGATTAAGTTTTAAACAGAAAAAAAAACAAAAGTATAATTTTTGGCATTGGAAAATAGATACTGATTTTGCGATGCCAATTTTGATACGCCAAAAAGTTCTGGTTTTTCTGATTCTTGATTAATTGTCCCAATACTAATTCATACTAGATATGTCTGCAAAGGATAAAGTACTTGATAAAATTGTTAAGGTTCAAGGTTCAATCCTCAGTGCAGGCGATACGAAAAATACAATTGTGAATTTCTTAAGACTTCTATGACTGACGGAACGAGAGCTACATTCATAAATAAAATAACGTGTTCCCTTCGAAATTCCGTGCAAATTTCTTAGTTCAGCAGAAAGATTCCTGAAGACGGTCGGAGATTAAGTCGGCCAAAATATTCTGTCGTCGTATTTCATTTATCATTTAGTTCTTGGTTGCCATTGCCATCTGTACCACTGTGACAATCTTCAGTACTTGTGCATATTAAGAACTGGACCTATCTCAACATTCACTCATCTTTTCCTGTAACATGACATCATTATTTTTGTGTTTTTTATTTGAAAAAAAAAAAAAATTAGTTTTTACAACAATTGAACCCTTTTAAAACTTTTACTGACAATTCTCTTTGAAAAAAACATTTTGAAAAAGAAAATTACTTGAAAAAAAAAATGCATAATTCGTTTTGAAAAAAAAAAGACAACCTAAAAATTTCTATCTCACCCCTCCCTCCATCAGTATAAAAAAATGTTTGATTTATTTATTTATTTTTTATTTTTTTCAAGAAGAAAAAAAAACGATTAATAAAACAAAATTATGGTAAATCGTTGTCTTTTATTTTAACGTTTTTTTCCATTTCTCTAGTCTATGGTCCCCCTCACCAAACTTTCACAAAAAATATTTGTCTAGCTGTTCACTGTCAATAATTTTCCCCACTCTTTATCTGTGCCTAAACCAAAACGTAGATTCCATGAACAAAGCTTCTTTCTTAGAACTGCACGCCTGTGAAACGCTCTTCCGTTTCCCTGTTTTCCAACTGACTACAATTTGGTACTCTTCAAGTCCAACATAAACAAATTCTTGATGAACTGTCCCCTTAAGTAATCCAATTTATTAAATTTCCACTACTAACGATTACTACGGTATTATCCCATTGACTACCCTACACTTAATAACTCTTATCCTCGAGTGACCTCTGGGCCTTGATGTTACAAGAACAATTCGTCTCTTCTTGTAAGTGAGTAAATATGAGATAGGATAGCCGAGGATTCGAACCTGTGAAGCTAGGATTGGAATTGAGAATTCTGATCATAAGTTAAAAGAAATAATACAGAATGTTATTGAAAATGGAATGTAGAATTAACCATTGTTTAGTTCACATAAAATAGTTAGATATCTGTTTATTGAAAAAGGACTGTAATGATGCAGTTTTGTGAAATTAAAATAAGGAATTTAAAAACGAACAATGGAAAATGTTATACTTATTTGTAAAGTGGGTTAATAAAAAATTAGGTTAGAGAAATCGGCTTTGTAGAAACGTCAGGAACAATGCATGCTTAGAGATGGATGCATGTCAGGCCACGAGTCCGAGATGCACGTGTTTGGTCATGCAATGACGTCATGAGTTCTCAATATAGAGAGCTTTAGGTCAGTAAGTCAACCAGTCAAGAGAGAAGTCAGTGAGTCAGACAGAGCTGACATTGAACCTTGGAAGCAAAGGGGAGAAGAAAGAAATCATGTAAAGACTTTGAATTCCTTGATGCAAAGCCATTGACTGGTTGAATGGAATAAACAAACAACTTCATAATTTTGTATCTGCATCTTCGTGTTATGTTATTCAACAGAAAGGTATTGTGAATTTTTATTATAAGAACTTTGTGAAAATCATCATCTCAAAAATAGGTAAAGAAATATGTGTCAATGTTATAGAAACACTCCCATTCACAGAACTGTCAACAGTATAAATGTCAATCGCTCTATCTCTCGGTTTATCTATCTATATATATATCTCCCTCTCATTGAATTACATGTTCTTGGCTCTCCTGTATTAAAATGTACCCTATCCCTTTATATATAGGATCTGTCACTATATCCAACAATATGAACAGTTATTACTTAACATTGATAAATAGTGACTCCTATGTAAAAAAAAAAAAAAAAAAATTGTTATTTTTCTGTTTCGTTAAGATTTGTTTGGCAATGCTCAGCATAATCTGAAAGTTGATGTCATGTTCTGAGTAAAGCTGAGCAGACGCTGAGATATGTCTCATTCTAAATATGCACAAGTACTCAATCCTCTAATCCTCAGCACAAATTCTGTTGTCAAATTTTTCCCTTGATTTAAATAATCCTCTTTCTTTATTCATTTTTCTGCAGAGAGAAATATGATATCCTGCTTGAAAAGGACACCCGCAAGAACCAGTTGAATTCCGTTGGTCACAACCACAGCAGAGATTCGGCCATCGATGCAGACATGCTGGAATGGGAGACTGAAACTTTGCAAATAGACATTGTATGGACGTTTCGTTTTTATTTTAATTTCATTTGTTTTTTTTAATGATTTTGAAAACATTTCGTGATCGGTACTTGTCTAGAATTCCACTTTTATCAAAGAAGGAAATCAAATTTGATGAGTAACTAAAAAGTGGCTGTCTTGCATGCCATTTTGAAAACAATTAAAAAAAAAAACAGGAAGATAAATTTATTTTTGTTTTAATATTGGGGGAATTTTGGTCATGAATCCGGTAATGTTTTATTTTACAAACAAAAAAATGGGCAATATTTTTTTCTTTCTTTTTTTTTTTTTTCTTTTTTTTTTTTTTTTTTTTGCAAACTTGTTTTTCTTTTTTGCTATTTTCTGATTTTCTTTCCGTTTTCATTTTTCCTTTTTTTTTTTTTTTCTCTTCTGTTTTATGTTAACATTGACTTGAAAAGGAAAATTAAAATTGTTACATTTGTTTTTTCTCTTGTTTTTTTTTTCATTTTATGTTTTTACTTTCTGTTTTTCTTTTTTGTTTTTATTTTTCTATTTCTGTTTGTTCTCTCTTTTCTTTTCTATTTTTTCTTTTCCTTTTCTATTTTTTGATTTCCTATTAATTTTCCTTTTCTATTTTTATTTTCCTTTTCTATTTTTATTTTCCTTTTCTATTTTTATTTTCCTTTTCTATTTTTATTTTCCTTTTCTATTTTTATTTTCCTTTTCTATTTTTATTTTCCTTTTCTATTTTTATTTTCCTTTTCTATTTTTATTTTCCTTTTCTATTTTTATTTTCCTTTTCTATTTTTATTTTCCTTTTCTATTTTTATTTTCCTTTTCTATTTTTATTTTCCTTTTCTATTTTTATTTTCCTTTCTTTTTTATTTCTCTTTTCTATTTTTTATTTCTCTTTTCTATTTTTTATTTTCATTTTCCTTTATTTTAAATTTCATTTTTTATTTTCATTTTCCTTTTTTGTTTCATTTTCCTTTTTTGTTTCATTTTCCTTTTTTGTTTCATTTTCCTTTTTTGTTTCATTTTCCTTTTTTATTTCATTTTCCTTTTTAATTTCATTTTCCTTTTTAATTTCATTTTCCTTTTTAATTTCATTTTCCTTTTTAATTTCATTTTCCTTTTTAATTTCATTTTCCTTTTTAATTTCATTTTCCTTTTTAATTTCATTTTCCTTTTTAATTTCATTTTCCTTTTTAATTTCATTTTCCTTTTTAATTTCATTTTCCTTTTTAATTTCATTTTCCTTTTTAATTTCATTTTCCTTTTTAATTTCATTTTCCTTTTTAATTTCATTTTCCTTTTTAATTTCATTTTCCTTTTTAATTTCATTTTCCTTTTTAATTTCATTTTCCTTTTTAATTTCATTTTCCTTTTTAATTTCATTTTCCTTTTTAATTTCATTTTCCTTTTTAATTTCATTTTCCTTTTTAATTTCATTTTCCTTTTTAATTTCATTTTCCTTTTTAATTTCATTTTCCTTTTTAATTTCATTTTCCTTTTTAATTTCATTTTCCTTTTTAATTTCATTTTCCTTTTTAATTTCATTTTCCTTTTTAATTTCATTTTCCTTTTTAATTTCATTTTCCTTTTTAATTTCATTTTCCTTTTTAATTTCATTTTCCTTTTTTCATTTTCCTTTTTTCATTTTCCTTTTTTTTATTTTCCTTTTTTTTATTTTCCTTTTTTTTATTTTCCTTTTTTTATTTTCCTTTTTTTTATTTTCCTTTTTTTTATTTTCCTTTTTTTTATTTTCCTTTTTTTTATTTTCCTTTTTTTTATTTTCCTTTTTTTTATTTTCCTTTTTTTTATTTTCCTTTTTTTATTTTCCTTTTTTTATTTTCCTTTTTTTTATTTTCCTTTTTTTTATTTTCCTTTTTTTTATTTTCCTTTTTTTATTTTCCTTTTTTTTATTTTCCTTTTTTTTATTTTCCTTTTTTTTATTTTCCTTTTTTTTATTTTCCTTTTTTTTATTTTCCTTTTTTTTATTTTCCTTTTTTTTATTTTCCTTTTTTTTATTTTCCTTTTTTTTATTTTCCTTTTTTTTATTTTCCTTTTTTTTATTTTCCTTTTTTACATTTAAAAATTTTTTTTTACATTTAAAAATTTTTTTTTACATTTAAAAATTTTTTTTTACATTTAAAAATTTTTTTTTACATTTAAAAATTTTTTTTTACATTTAAAAATTTTTTTTTACATTTAAAAATTTTTTTTTACATTTAAAAATTTTTTTTTACATTTTTTTTTAACTTTTTATTTTCCCTTTATTTTTCGTTTAACTTAGTTTTTTTTCTATTTCTTATCATTTATTTGTATGTTTCTCTCTCCTCTAGTACTTTTTGTTTTTTTTATTTTATTCATTCATTTGTTTTTGTTTTTTTCCACTTATTTTTTTTCTGAGGATTGTTTTTTTTATTTAGTGTTCTTTTTATCAGACAAAATTGTTAATTTACTGTTTGTTTTCTATTTCAGACTGGGCTCGACCACAACCATCTTGGTTTTGAGTTGATTGGTGGCATTGATGGGCCACAGTTTCCAAACGATTCATCCATTATCATCAGTCATATCAGTAAAGGCAGCGCCGTTGAAGGGAAACTCAAGTCAGTTCTTTTTTCTTTTCATTGTTATATTTCTCCTTTTCCTCTCTTTTTCTTTTTCCATCACATTAATTCATCTTTTATTTTCTGTTTCTCATCCTTATTTGTTGTTTTCATTGCCTCTTAAACTTTTTTGTTATTTTTTAAATTTTATTTCTTTCGTTCTTTTTCTCTTTCTTTTCTTCTCACAGTCTCACAGACTCATTGGGCAATAATTGAATGAGTTCATTCTTTTGACAAAATTTTTTAATACTGGTACCACGGAGGCAATTTTTCAGCTATCAAGGAAGCAAAACTCAGCTAGGCATTTGTATAAGAGTTTGAAGAAGACAGGGACTAGCTCAGGAAAGCATTTATTAATTAGTATGGCATGAATAAGATTAAGCCTTGGAGGTTTTTAGTTTTTTTATGATTTCACGGATATCCTAAACCGCTTTTGAGTTTATTGTAATACTTCTTTATTTCTTCCCTCTCCTTTCTCTTCCCCTATTCATTACTTTTATCCCCCTCTTACCCTCTCTTATTTTTATTTCTCTCATTCTCCCATTCTTTTTACATGTTGCGTCCAATATAAAAAAATATACTGTGTAGAAGAAAAAGATTTCACCAGTTTATCATTGAAGGTTTACAAGAAAATCAAAAATAATAAAATGCAGAAATTGTTCTCCTTCTTCCTTTGCTCTTTCCCTCCCTTTTTGATCCATAGCTCCTTCCCTCCCTTTTTGATCCATAGCTCCTTCCCTCCCTTTTTGATCCATAGCTCCTTCCCTCCCTTTTTGATCCATAGCTCCTTCCCTCCCTTTTTGATCCATAGCTCCTTCCCTCCCTTTTTGATCCATAGCTCCTTCCCTCCCTTTTGGATCCATAGCTCCTTCCCTCCCTTTTGGATCCATAGCTCCTTCCCTCCCTTTTGGATCCATAGCTCCCTCCCTCCCTTTTGGATCCATAGCTCCCTCCCTCCCTTTTGGATCCATAGCTCCCTCCCTCCCTTTTGGATCCATAGCTCCCTCCCTCCCTTTTGGATCCATAGCTCCCTCCCTCCCTTTTGGATCCATAGCTCCCTCCCTCCCTTTTGGATCCATAGCTCCCTCCCTCCCTTTTGGATCCATAGCTCCCTCCCTCCCTTTTGGATCCATAGCTCCCTCCCTCCCTTTTGGATCCATAGCTCCTTCCCTCCCTTTTTGATCCATAGCTCCTTCCCTCCCTGTTTGATCCATAGCTCCTTCCCCCTCTGTTTGATCCATAGCTCCTTCCCCCTCTGTTTGATCCATAGCTCCTTCCCCCTCTGTTTGATCCATAGCTCCTTTCCTCTATGTTTGATCCATAGCTCCTTCCCCCTCTGTTTGATCCATAGCTCCTTCCCCCTCTGTTTGATCCATAGCTCCTTTCCTCTATGTTTGATCCATAGCTCCTTTCCTCTCTCTTTGATCCATAGCTCCTTTCCTCTCTCTTTGATCCATAGCTCCTTTCCTCTCTCTTTGATCCATAGCTCCTTTCCTCTCTCTTTGATTCATAGCTCTTTCTCCCTCTTTCTTTGATCCATAGCTCTTTCTCCCTCTTTCTTTGATCCATAGCTCTTTCTCCCTCTTTCTTTGATCCATAGCTCTTTCTCCCTCTTTCTTTGATCCATAGCTCTTTCTCCCTCTTTCTTTGATCCATAGCTTTTTCTCCCCCTTTCTTTGATCCATAGCTTTTTCTCCCTCTTACTTTGATCCATAGCTTTTTCTCCCTCTTACTTTGATCCATAGCTTTTTCCCCCTCTTTTTTTCTCTTTTTGATCCATAGTTACTATTTGGCGGCTGCTAAGATGGTTATTTGAAATTATAATGTTTAAACATTGTGCAAATGCCTTAACTTGATTTGATATAAATAGCATTGCATTATATGCTAATGACAGTTTGTTATATTTTCAACCCAAGATAGGAGCATCAGCAAATGGAGCAAAATGTGGCTCCATGGTTCGAATCCCATGACTGGCTGGAATTGTTACCCTACACTGATGATTGCGTAAACATGAAACACTAGTATCTGCGGGTATAAATATGATTATTATTGAATTATAATTATATATTTCTTTTGTGTTCGTCATAGTTCTGATATAGTTTGATCCACAGTTCACTGCCCTTAAGAGCCAATATGTAATAGCTATTGGTTCATGTTTTAATTTTTAGCCTTGCAGCAAACTTGTCTTCATAACTCCGGAATTAACGTTAAAGGAAAAAGTAAATCATAAGCTAAACGTTTTGGTTTCAATTCTTGGCAGTGGCGCACAAGTCGTTTCTTTTTTTTTTTTTTTAACGTTTTAAATTATTACTATATATTGGGTCCAATATAATATAATCATAATATGAAACCTGCATCAATCAAAATATCATATTTTAGTGTATTTTATGACCGGGCAATGCCGGGCAGCCTGCTAGTAACAAATAAATGACAAACATCGATATTCCAAATTTCAAGATGTTGACCATTTTACCGTTTATTCCTTTTTGATATAATTGTGCTGCCCTCGCCAAAATTGACATCTTGCTCAGACAGCCAGATAAACTCATACACAAAAAAAAAACAAGCGCATTCCAGTAAAATACAACATTTATTCCTCAGTGAATCAGGTAAAAATCTGAAAGAAAATAGAAAATAAAGAGAGTGAGTTCTACTGCGACGAAGAAGAAAAGAAAAAATACTAAATAAAATAGAAAATAAATAAATAACAAACAAACATTAAGGAGAAACTGCAAGGAAGGCAAAACATTCACTGTCAACTGAAAGTTTAAATGCGTCCAAATTCCCTTCAAGGCCAACAGTCTATAACGTAAAAGAAACAGGAATGCTATAGCAAGAATTAGTTTGCTTCAAGAAATTAGTTGCAGTCTAAATAAACCTAATTGCGAGAAAATATAGCAAGCATTTTTTCCTATGAATGAAAGAAAGAGAAAATTCACTTCAACAAAACACTGGAGAAATTAAAATAGAAATGTACCCAGTTATTTGACCAACATAAGGCAGCGTGGAATAACTACATCCATCTACGTTGGCTGGCTAGAGTGGAAAGAGCCTGCTTTCTTGAAAAACCTGCTACTATTGCCAAGTCTCGTCGTAATCATGTCAACGAGAATGGATAAAAAATGTATTACGAATGAAAAAATAAGTACAAGAATGCTAAGGGTTGTATATTGGAGATTTAGGCGCAAAGGAGGAGAGGAAAGAAAAAATAAATAAATAAAAAATGAATAAAATAACGTCACAGCAAAACAAGAAGTTACATATAAACACAGGACACGATGACAAGTAAATTTGTCCCTGATGTAATAAGTAACATCACGAAAACATGATAATAATAATTAAATGAATGATTTTGAAGCAGCTGCTGTCAAGTATTGTACATATCAACTTAGAAGAATATATTGTTATATATTTCATGATTTTTTTTTGGGGGGGGTTTACAAAATTTGAATATTGCAATCATTAAGGGAAGACTTTTATTGCCCATGATTAAACGTAAAACACGTTTTTTAAAAATATGAAAAAAGGAGAAAGAGGAAAAAACAAAAAAGAAGTCAGCTGACTGGTTTCATCCTCGCTTTTCCAAAGCTGAATTGGTTCATGCTGTTGGACTCTCCCATCCAATCTTAATGTGTCTCTGTGTTATGAGTAAGTTGCTGGAATCAATATTAAATAGAGAAATAGTCAACCACCTCAGCAGGAATAACCTTCTTAGTGACACACAATATGGTTTCCGCTCTGCAAGATCTACCGCAGATGTGCTGACGGTTATATCCCACAGGATTAGTGAATCTCTTGACAAAGGCTTCCTTTCTAGACATATCAAAGGCCTTTGACAAAGTATGGCATAAGGGTCTACTTCACAAGATTTCCAGCTACGGTATAACTGGAAATGTTTTCTCAATCATTAAATCATTTCTCTCCGATAGGCTCATAAGAGTAGTGGTAGATGGACAAAAATCGGAGGCCTGCAATATAAATGCTGGAGTCCCTCGGGTCAATACTGGGCCCAACTCTCTTCCTGATCTACATCAATGACCTCCCTAAACACATACTTAAATCATTCGTTGACATCTATGCTGATGACACGACCATCTACGGCAACACATCAAAGGCTGTAAATGACGAAGTTCTCTCGGATTCTCTCTCCTCTGATCTCGAGCGCGTGGTTCAGTGGGGGAAGATGTGGCTAGTTACCTTTAATGCATCCAAAACCAAACTCCTATCCTTACATCATCAACGCTCTGATCCCCAGCTGGTATCAATTGTGATGGATGGCTCTCGTCTGGGTGAGGCCCCGTGTTTTGACAAGCTTCTGGGTTTGACCTTTACTCCTGATCTGAAATGGAACACATACATCAAGTCTGTTGCCAAGGTCGCTGGAAAGATGGTGGGATCCTTCTACCGCTCCAGAAGATATCTCACTACTGATGCAATTCTCTATCTATATAAAAGCCAAGTACGGCCAAGGATGGAATACTGTTGCCATATCTGGGCAGGAGCTGCCAAAAACAGCCTATCATGCCTTGACAGAGTACAAAATAGACTTCGTGGTTTAGTGGGGGATGCCCTTTTCTCTACCCTGCAACCCCTCTCCCACAGAAGAGACGTTGCGAGCCTATCCTTGTTTTATCGTTATTTTCATGGCAGGTGCTCGTCTGAACTCCAATCCCTGGTCCCCCCTCGCCAATCTTTCACGAAAAACACCCGTCTAGCTGAATCCACTGTGAAAAATTTTTCCCCACTCTATATCTGTGCCTAAATCAAAACGCGGATTTCATGAGCAAAGCTTCTTTCTTAGAACTGCACGCCTGTGGAACTGTGTTCCGTCTGCCTGCTTCCCTCCGGACTACAACTTGGATGTCTTCAAGTCTAATGTTAACAAATTCCTAATGAACCGCCCCCCCCTAATTAAACACTTCATAAAATCTCCTCACTAACGTAATGTACTTGCAATAACCCTTATCCCTGAGTGGCTTCCGGGCCTTGATAAGTGGTGATCACTGTGTAAAAAAAAAAAAAAAAAATGTTGCTCAACCTACATATCTAGCACTACAACTACGCTTAAAATCGTAAATTACATTATTATTATGATAAGGGGGTAGAAAACACAACATACACATTTGATTCAAAATAGCATTTTTGAACCGTTGAACTGATTTGTTTGGCTAATTTCTCACTTACTGTCCCAACCAAAGTGAACAAAGATATATCGGACATTTAGTTATTTTCAATTCTGAGTCTTGCTTTATTTTAATTGCTTTACTGTTTTTAAATCAATGAGTCACCTCTCTCTCAACAAGCACTGAAAGTATATTAGATAAAAAGTTCCATTTGAAATTCTGTATAGATTCCTGAATTGGACAGAAAAGATACACCTGAAGAAGGTTGGAGGTTACATCGGCTGAAATGTGAGAAGAATATCTAAGATGAGAACATTAGTGCGAGGAATCCAAATGACATGAACAATAAATCCCAGACAGCACCAGGTTATCTTGCTAGTCATAAAAGAAAGTTACCTTTGTCTTTGTGTCTAATTTGATGTCTTTTTTTTTTTTTTTATCATTTTTTTTTTTATTTCCCACCTCTAAAGGGTTAATGACGTTGTGGTCCGTATCAACGACATTGATGTTACGAATGTCGAACGCAAAGTGCCATTGGAAGCCATCTTCAATGCGACAGGACTTATCAACATGGTACGTCATTTTACTTTTATTTTTATTTTTTTTACGCCAAACAACGCACATTGCCACTTGGAACATAAGGGGTTACTATTTGAGACTGTGTTTAACAGCAGACTGTGGGGAGTTGAACAGCAACATGTCTGTTCATATTAGACATCTGAAGGTTAGTACAGTCAGGGAAGCCAGAGATTGGGAGGGATTTCCATAGTCTAGCAGTTTGTGGAAAGAAACTATTAGAGAGTAGAAGGATTTATGGCATCTAGGGATCTCAACAGTGAAGGTGTGGGATTTTGCTACTTTTTGAGTTAATCGGAAGAATGTATGGTGAGAGGACACAAGTGCTATGAGTTCGTTAGATTAAATTCCAATAAAGTAATCATGTAACAGCACGGACACGCATATGCAACTGCATGTGAAATAACGTCACTAGTAGGGAAAAATAAAGACTTTAAAAAGGAGATCATATTAAAGATGGGAAGAACGTTTGAGATCACATAGGAGGTGTGGATGATGTTCAAGAGCATGTTCAAGAAGATGCTCACGTAAGAGACATCATGGCTGTAACGAGAAACCATGCATGGCAGGAGAGTGAGGAAATAAATGGTGTACAAAAAGAAAAAAAAAAAGTGAGTTGAAATTCTTTTCTATTCTTTGCCGACTTTGCGACTGAGGCTACAACGTTGTCTGACAATGTTACACTTGCAAAACCAGCACAGGGATGCAACATTGGTGATGCGGCAGAGGTTAGAGCTTTGCTGATAGTGTGGGACTTAGTAAATTTGAGACTCTTTTTTGGACCGTGTCTAAGAGTGAGAGACTAGTGGATGCACCAGCCAAAGAAATGTAGTTTAAATCCTGTTTTTCTATGTGTTTCACTCAGCAACGCACGGTGAACAACGAAAACCGGCCAGAAAATTGCCAAGAGAAACCAAGTTGCAAAAAGAGACGTGAGCAAGCAGATGACACAAAATTAGAAGAAAAACCTACGGCGATATCAGGTCGGATCACAAAAGTTTTACGAAAAATATATACATCTCCCCCAAATTGTTCTTTGTTCCTAAAAATAAAAAAAATACTTTTTCATTAATTTAAAGAAAAATTGCCTTTTATACAAAAAAACAAAATTAAAAAAAAAAAACATTTGTTCTTTGTTCACTAATTCAAAGAAATAAAACTTTTATTTAAAAAAAAAAAAAGTTGACAATAAATCAATGAAAGAGAAAATTTTATGAATTTATTACAGTAGGTTGTTTTTTTTGTTTCTGTATTGATTTCTGCTCGCTCTGTATAATCTGGTAGTTTTCGTTGTCTGCTGGGCATTGCTGATCAAGACTTGTGTAGAAACGGGATTTAAACTGCAGAAGTACCAAGTTTTGACCCACTTTTGTTTTGCTTGAATCTGGAGGAAATATCCACTTAGATTTCTACATCATCAGAAACGTCTTGTCTGTCCACTTCTTGACTCGAACTGCTAGAAACTCTGTTCTATCCCCTCAAAACATGATCACTTCTATCTAAAAATTTCACATGTGCATTTCTAGCGCGTTTTGTTTAGGGTGTTAAACTTTGGATGCTCACCTCAATCATGCTTACTGCACTGGGTCTCTTTCTGTTTGCCACTAGGTTATCATGACATGTACTCTATGTTACCCTTGCTAAAATTCATACTAGTTAACTGTGGTCTAAGATACTACCAAAGGCAAAATAAGTTGCTCTTTTGTAATCAAGTACTTAAAAAATTAGTACAGACCTGTTTGTGTCCAATCTGTAGAGTTTCATGTAGACAAAAAGTATGAAGAAAAAGAAAAAAGAAATGGTCACCTTTTTCTCTTTATATGCTTGTAATATTGTCACCTAATATACAAACGAGATGCTTCCAGTTAAATCAGTTGGATATAAAAAGATTGATTTTTTTTTTTTCAGAGACAGGGTTGATTTTGGATTTGGATGTCGGAGTACTAAGTGTTGTCGACAATGCGTTGTGTTCTAAAGTTGAGTTTTGACAGTAGAGCATTGAGATTTGGAGTAGTGAGATTTTGGCAGCAGTGTGTTGAATTTAGCATCTGACTATTTTAACCACATCAACATAATCTCTATTTACTTGCATGGGGTTCCAATGTACAACAAATGGTAGGCAGAAACGCTAGAAGATAACCTCCAATCTGTAGTGGAATGAGGGACAGAGATGGATGGTTACATTCAATGCTGCCAAGACAAAGCTTGTTTCCTTCAATAATTACAAGAAGTCTTCTCAACCATCTTTAGCTAAAGATGCTTCTTTCAAACTCCTCGGCTTAACGTTGACAGAAAACTTGTTGGAACAGATACATGAAGAGTATTGCCAAGTCCGCTGTGAGGAAGGTGGGCTCTCTCTACCGTGCTAGAAAGTTAATTACACCTGAAAGTATCCTGTGCCTCTACAACGCCACTATTCGCCCATGTATGGAGTATTGTTGTCACATTTGGGCTAGTACATCTGCTACTAATCTCTTATTCTTGGACAGGGTTCAAAAAAAGAGTCGTCAACCTGATAGGTCCTGAACTGTCATCTAGGCTTCAACCTCTATCCCATTGACAAAATGTTGCATCCGTCTGCCTGTTTTACAAGTATCTTAATGGTGGATGCTCTGACGAACTACAAGCCCTTGTAGCCACTCAACATAAATACCCCCAACAAGCAGCAAAATCCCACCCCTACACAGTAGAGATTCCTAGATGTAAGAAAGCCTTCTACTGTAATAGTTTCTTCCCCAGAACTGCTAGACTTTGGAACTCCCTTTCGAGTTCCTGCTTCCCAACTGTACTGACATGCACAAGTTCAAGTGTAATGTGAACAGACATCTTGCTGTTCAACTCCCTACATAGTATCCCTGCAACATGTGTCCCTGATCGTAGCCCCCTGCATCAAAGTGGCAAAGTAAAAATAGAATTGAAAAAAAAAAAAGTTTTTTTGCTCAAGCTTCAGGAAAACCTTAGAGGTTGTCGTTATGGGATAATTGAGATGGAAGAGGCTGTGATGAGGGTCGTTGACATGCTCACACAAGAGGATTTCCATGGGGCCTTTCAGAAGTTGTTGGAACGTTACAACATGTGTACTGCAGCTGGAGGAGATTATTTTGAAGGAGACTAGAGTTTCATATGTATTATCAATAAGTGTCCATATGAAAAAGTTTGGAAACTTCCTTAAGGCACGTCATTGCACTATGTAACCCTTGCTAAAATTTGTACTAGTTAACATAATATCTATTTACTTGCATAGGTCCCAATTTATAACATGTTTTTCTGAAGTATGAGATTTCATGAGTAATTTCTTTCTTTCTTTTTTTTTTTTTTCTTAGGTTGTACGGCGTCGTCGTTCCACGACACGATTGTGGCAGCCCCTCCGTCTGAATTTATCAAGTTTAAAAGGTAACAGCATTTTGTCACATGTTTGCATCCGGTTATTACATGGTGAAACAATAAAGAAAACTAGTTTTATTTTAAAACTTTTTATTGTGGGATACAAATCACCCCTATTTGAGTACTAAGCGGAATCAACCAGACCTATGAATACCACTAGTTTCAGAGACTAAATAGAGACATTCATACCATGTTTAACTGCATACTACGAACACGTTCCTCTCGTACCACTTTAGTGGCTCCTGTATTCTTTATGATAAATACATATTATATTTTATACACTTTACACTACTTGTGGTTTCTTCCATTTGTGACCCCTAGCACGGGTCTACAACACTTTTATTGAAAAAATCAATTGTCACTTGATTATGTAGTAAAGCTGACTATTCAATGTTGCCTCAACACCTCTTCTATACAGATTCAGAACTGGGAGTATAGCTTTTCCACAAGCACCAGTGGGAGCTCAACGAATACTCAATGGATAGTAGCGATCAAGTTGGCTTTGGTGTTGTGGGAGGCTATGGTAGTAATGTTCTTGATGTATGACCAAATGAAGTAGTCCGACGGATTCAGGTCGGGGGTGGAGGAGAGCCAATGAGATAAAGGTACAGGGTTGTAGCATTCCTTTTGCAGTCAAGCGTAGGTCTCTTTGGACTTGTGGGCTGGTGCCGAATCGTGCTGCCACACCCAAGGTCTGCCAGCGGCCACCTGATTGCACCAGGGGATCACCACACTCTTCAGCACATCCGAGTACACTTTGGTATTGACTTTTGAGCCGACTTCAAAGATGTGAGGTGGCATGATGTGGCAGTCACTTGAAACCACACCAAAGACCATAACCATGGCCAGAAACTTTGTTTTCATCATCCTGGGCATGGCCCTATTATCTGTGGCAATCCAGTGATGCATTTTGAGGGTGTTGGTAATGGTCCTGTTGTCATAACTTGGATCGGTTGGGAGCATGAGTTGTACAGTGGCACATCTCAGATCGCACTTGTTGAACATTGTGTCACTTTCAGACATGATAGGAGGCTCTCATCCTTCTTGGTATTTGTACACAGCTGGCCAACTAGTAAATGGTCTGCGACAAAAAAAGAAAACCGGTTTTCATCAAACAGAAATGGAATCATATCATCTTTTCTATGGCAACAATTTTATCGTTCCACTGTATCATGAGCTATAGATTTTAGTTTTTCTAGTAGTTTAAGGATAATAAATAATTATTAGATAAAATAAAATACAAATGAGATTCTACTGTTTTTTAGACAATTATGTGCAAACACTGAAAAATTGAATATTGAATATTTAATGACAGTAAATACCAAAACAATATTTTCAAATTTAGAATTTATCTGGTTAAAAGTTATGAAGAGTATTTGATGCTTCTTTATCTGGAGACCCATATGAACCCGAATATTTTCAATTGCAATTTACAGAACACAGCAGAAATGACAGAGCTGTCCCTGAACAGTCAATTAGTTTAGACATTAAATACCACAACTTTTTCATTTCTTTTACTTGATTTAAAGTTGAGCCTAATTATTACTCCCTTTTCAGTGTTAAAAATCAGTTTAATAATTTTCTTCAAATAATTGAATTAACTTTATTTTTTAATGATTTTCTTCAAATAATTGAATTAACTTTATTTTTTAATAATTTTCTTCAAATAATTGAATTAACTTTATTTTTTAATAATTTTC
>NC_136522.1:1015000-1065000 GCF_053919585.1 Euprymna scolopes | reverse complement strand
ACAATGTTCAACGAGTGAGATCTGAGATGTGCTGCTGTACAATTCATGCTTTCTACTGATCCAAGTTATAACAAGACCATTGTTGGCACCCTCAAAATGCATCACAATGAATTGCCACGAATAACAGGGATATGCCCAGAGTGATGAAAACCGTTTCCAGTCACGATTATGGTCTTTGGTATGATTTCAAGTAAGGACCACATCATGCCACCTCACATCTTCAAAGAGACACAGGATTGGCTTTAGAAGGAGTGCTATGACTTTGTACCCTTCTCTCTCTAGCCCTACTCCTTCCCTTACCTGAGTTTGCTGGACTACTTTGTTTGGTCATACGTTGAGAACATCACCAACATGATCTCCTACAACACCAAAGCTAACCTGATCGCCATCATCTGCCAAGTATTTGCTGAGCTCCTGCTGTCATTTGTAGAAAGTTCCAGACCTGTATCGAAGTGGTGATTGAGGCTGAAGGTGGCTACATTTAATAGATGTGAGTTCTACTACATAATCAACTTACCTGAATTGTTTTTTTCAATAAGTTTTAAAATAAAGCTGTAGTGTTTTTTTGGGGGGGGGGGGAGGGGGAGGAGACTTTTATCATTCCACTCTTTTTGTATATATATATATATATATATATATATATATATATATATATATATATATATATAAAGAGCAAATAGTTAATAAATCATGTTAAAAACACTTTGAAAAAGAGTTAAAAACATATTTAATCTGAAAAGGAAACACTTAATAAGTGGATAGTCCTAAATCCGCGGAGTTTCAAAGAAATACTTTCCTTCTCATCAGAGGGTAGGAATTAGCAAAATGCGGGATCGGATTTTGCATACAAAAGTATTTGATGAAACTGCAAGTAAGTCAAAGATCTTACTTGATAACAAAAAGTGAAGTAGAGGGAACATGGTGAAGAAAAAGGTGATTTGACGTGAATGGACAGTCAGGTGAAAGGTAAAGTATCCAATGACGGTAAAATCCAAAAATGTAAATCCAAGAAAGTTAATTTAATTTTCCATTCGCACAAGTAAAATCCAAGGAAATCGCGTAATTGGAAGATGGTCCAAAATAATCCAAGAGGCCGAAATCCATGGAATAATAGCAAATTAAAGTGATTCAATGAAATTAAAAAAACCTTTATTCAAAGGATTTTTTATTCCAAGTAAGACAAAGAATACTTTAGAAATTTTATCTCCTTATCCTATAGAGTTTAGATGCCTACCATCTCTTCAGAGGAGAAAATATTAGCAAATAGATATAACGGTATTCACCCTATTTGCTAACGTCAGTTAGACATGGAAAATCATTAATAAAAATTGATTAAATAGATATAACGGTAAGTATATATATATATATATATATATATATATATATATATATTATAATTATTTTTGGAATTAAAAACAAATTACTTTCATTTTTATTGCTCAGTCCGAGATATATATAAATTGAAAAAAAAAAAAAAATGCGCTAAAAAAAATCAGGATTGTCCAATTTTAACATAATTTTCAATATTTATTAAATACACATATATATATATATATATATATACCAAAATAACAAGATGAATTAAATCACAGATTAATCAGTCTTGTGATAGAGCAGATTAAAAATTGTAGGTTAGAAATTTTAAATTTAAAAAATTTTCTTTTTCAAATTATATTTTCTGAAAGAAATTTAAATTCATAACCTCCAATTTGTATAAAATTTTTAATTAAATAAACAATATGTTTTTTTAATTAAATAAACAATGTGTTTATTTAATTAAAAAAAACTCTCATGTTCAGCTTTATTAACACTTTCATATATATATATATATATATATATATATATATATATATATATATAAGAGATTCATATATATATATATATATATATATATATATATAAGAGATTCATATATATATATATATATATATATATATAAGAGATTCATATATATATATATATATATATATATAAGAGATTCATATATATATATATATATATATAAGAGATTCATATATATATATATATATGAGATTCATATATATATATATATATATAAGAGATTCATATATATATATATATATATAAGAGATTCATATATATATATATATATAAGAGATTCATATATATATATATATATATATGAGATTCATATATATATATATATATAAGAGATTCATATATATATATATATATAAGAGATTCATATATATATATATATATATAAGAGATTCATATATATATATATATATATAAGAGATTCATATATATATATATATATATAAGAGATTCATATATATATATATATATATAAGAGATTCATATATATATATATATATATAAGAGATTCATATATATATATATATATATAAGAGATTCATATATATATATATATATATAAGAGATTCATATATATATATATATATATAAGAGATTCATATATATATATATATATATATAAGAGATTCATATATATATATATAAGAGATTCATATATATATATATATATAAGAGATTCATATATATATATATAAGAGATTCATATATATATATATATATAAGAGATTCATATATATATATATAAGAGATTCATATATATATATATATAAGAGATTCATATATATATATATATGAGATTCATATATATATAATATATAAGAGATTCATATATATATATATATATATAAGAGATTCATATATATATATATATATAAGAGATTCATATATATATATATATATATATGAGATTCATATATATATATATATATATGAGATTCATATATATATATATATATATGAGATTCATATATATATATATATATATGAGATTCATATATATATATATATATATGAGATTCATATATATATATATATATATGAGATTCATATATATATATATATATATATATATATAAGAGATTCATATATATATATATATATATACTTGTTTATTGTTATATAAACATGCTCACATCCCGCTGCAATGAATCTCTTATATATATATATATATATATATATGAATCTCTTATATATATATATATATATATATATATATACTCGGGTTTTTTTTATATTCAAAAGTAATGGACTAATGAATTCAACGAGGTTGTTAGATAGTGCTCAATAAAAAGAGCTGATAATACTTGTTTATTGTTATATAAACATGCTCACATCCCGCTGCTACAAATAGCCACTTGTTTCAATTGAACTTTTGAATAGTCAAGTCGCTGCCTGATGATATCTGTTGTTTGATTGAAACAAGTGGCTATTTGTAGCAGCGGGATGTGAGCATGTTTATATAACAATAAACAAGTATTATCAGCTCTTTTTATTGAGCACTATCTAACAACCTCGTTGAATTCATTAGTCCATTACTTTTGAATATAAAAAACCCCCGAGTTATATAAGAGATTCATATATATATATATATATATATATATATATATAAGAGATTCATATATATATATATATATATATATATATATAAGAGATTCATATATATATATATATATATATATATATATATAAGAGATTCATATATATATATATATATATATATATATATATAAGAGATTCATATATATATATATATATATATATATATATAAGAGATTCATATATATATATATATATATATATATATATATATATATATATAAGAGATTCATATATATATATATATATATATATATATATATAAGAGATTCATATATATATATATATATATATATATAAGAGATTCATATATATATATATATATATAAGAGATTCATATATATATATATATATATAAGAGATTCATATATATATATATATATATATATATATATAAGAGATTCATATATATATATATATATATATATATAAGAGATTCATATATATATATATATATATATATATAAGAGATTCATATATATATATATATATATATATATATATAAGAGATTCATATATATATATATATATATATATAAGAGTATATAAGAGATTCATATATATATATATATATATATGAGATTCATATATATATATATATATATATATATATATATATATAAGAGATTCATATATATATATATATATATAAGAGATTCATATATATATATATATATATATATATAAGAGATTCATATATATATATATATATATATATATATATATAAGAGATTCATATATATATATATATATATATATATATATATAAGAGATTCATATATATATATATATATATATATATATAAGAGATTCATATATATATATATATATATATATATATATATATAAGAGATTCATATATATATATATATATATATATATATAAGAGATTCATATATATATATATATATATATATATATATATAAGAGATTCATATATATATATATATATATATATATATATATATATATATAAGAGATTCATATATATATATATATATATATATATATATATAAGAGATTCATATATATATATATATATATATATATATATATATATATAAGAGATTCATATATATATATATATATATATATATAAGAGATTCATATATATATATATATGAGATTCATATATATATATATATATATATATATATGAGATTCATATATATATATATATATGAGATTCATATATATATATATATATATATATATGAGATTCATATATATATATATATATATATATGAGATTCATATATATATATATATATGAGATTCATATATATATATATATATATATGAGATTCATATATATATATATATATATATATATATATATGAGATTCATATATATATATATATATGAGATTCATATATATATATATATATATATGAGATTCATATATATATATATATATATATATATATGAGATTCATATATATATATATATATGAGATTCATATATATATATATATATATATATATATATGAGATTCATATATATATATATATATGAGATTCATATATATATATATATATGAGATTCATATATATATATATATATATATATATGAGATTCATATATATATATATATATATATGAGATTCATATATATATATATATATATATATGAGATTCATATATATATATATATATATATATGAGATTCATATATATATATATATATATATGAGATTCATATATATATATATATATATATATATATATGAGATTCATATATATATATATATATGAGATTCATATATATATATATATATATGAGATTCATATATATATATATATATATATATATATATGAGATTCATATATATATATATATATATATATATGAGATTCATATATATATATATATATATATATATATATAAGAGATATATATATATATATATATAAGATATATATATATATATATAAGAGATATATATATATATATATAAGATATATATATATATATATAAGATATATATATATATATAAGATATATATATATATATATAAGAGATATATATATATATATATAAGATATATATATATATATATAAGATATATATATATATATATAAGATATATATATATATAAGATATATATATATATATATAAGATATATATATATATATATATAAGATATATATATATATATATATAAGATATATATATATATATATATAAGAGATTCATATATATATATATATATGAGATTCATATATATATATATATATGAGATTCATATATATATATATATATGAGATTCATATATATATATATATAAGAGATTCATATATATATATATATATATATATGAGATTCATATATATATATATATAAGAGATTCATATATATATATATATATATATAAGAGATTCATATATATATAGATATAAGAGATGCATATATATATATATATAAGAGATTCATATATATATATATATATATATAAGAGATTCATATATATATATATATATGAGATTCATATATATATATATATATATGAGATTCATATATATATATATATATATGAGATTCATATATATATATATATATATAAGAGATTCATATATATATATATAAGAGATTCATATATATATATATATATATATATGAGATTCATATATATATATATATATATATATATATATATGAGATTCATATATATATATATATATATATATATATATGAGATTCATATATATATATATATATATATATGAGATTCATATATATATATATATATATATATATAAGAGATTCATATATATATATATAAGAGATTCATATATATATATATAAGAGATTCATATATATATATAAGAGATTCATATATATATATAAGAGATTCATATATATATATATAAGAGATTCATATATATATATAAGAGATTCATATATATATATATCTATTTATATATAAGAGATTCATATTCATATATATATATATATATATATATATGAGATTCATATATATATATATATATATATATATATATATATATGAGATTCATATATATATATATATATATATATATATATATATGAGATTCATATATATATATATATATATATATATGAGATTCATATATATATATATATATATATATATATATATATGAGATTCATATATATATATATATATATATATATATATGAGATTCATATATATATATATATATATATATGAGATTCATATATATATATATATATATATATATATATATATATAAGAGATTCATATATATATATATATATATGAGATTCATATATATATATATATATATATATATATATATATATAAGAGATTCATATATATATATATATATATAAAAGAGATTCATATATATATATATATAAAAGAGATTCATATATATATATATATATAAGAGATTCATATATATATATATATAAGAGATTCATATATATATATATATGAGATTCATATATATATATATGAGATTCATATATATATATATATACAAGAGATTCATATAAATATATATATATAACTACTTCATTTACTCACATAAATTTAATATACGAAAGTATAGATTTATGCGTAAACTTTAAGTATTTACTTCAAATGTGCTCAATACGTAGGTAGAGCTAGTTAGTAATTTATAAAATATATATGGTGATTAAACTACACTGAATATTCCGCGTTTCATCCACTGTAGGATTCGTCAGGCTTATGCGTGAATTTTGTGGTTGCTTCTTGTTTTTATATATGTTGAGGATTTCTAGTTAGCCAATCAGCTTTCTAGTATCCACCGTGCCCCCTCTTATCATATGGGCATGCATTTTATCGAACAAAGGATCTGTTTTTGAACTAGGTTAGTGGTTTAAGGTAGATCTTTTCCCTCTTTTTTTTATTTTTTTTTTTTATATAGGGCGCGGTGGATACTAGAAAGCTGATTGGCTAACTAGAAATCCTCAACATATATAAAAACAAGAAGCAACCACAAAATTCGCGCATAAGCCTGACGAATCCTACAGTGGATGAAACGCAGAATATTCAGTGTAGCTTAGTCGCCATATATATTTTATAAATTACTATATATATATATATATATATATATATATATATATATTATATATAAGTAATAAAAAGTCCACTGTTGGTATGGAATAAAAAAATTAACAATTTAAAGCCAAAGAAGTGCAGAATCTTTCAATAACAAATATTATTTATAAGAAATGAAATTTGATATTTCGACTCGTAACAGAATTTTAATCAGGAAAATACAAATTTTTTTCATGGTCTTTTTTTTTTTTCTTTTATTCGCCATGGCGAAGAAAAAAAAAAAACTGCATTTTCTTGATAAAGATTCTGTTATGAATCCAAATATTGAATTTAATTTTAATGAATAAATATATTTATTAATTGAAAGAGATCCTGCACTTGTTTGGCTTTAAACCGTTAAATTTTTGAATTTTATATATATACATGTGTGCACATATGATTGTGTATGCGTGTGTGTATAATTATATATCATCTGTTATCTATGCTACATCTTGTTTGTATATATACGTGCACTTATGTTTGGGTGACCGAATCCATGTATGCATATGTGCATGGATTGGAAAGGAAACTTCAACCAATATATACATAAGGTGGAATATATGAATATGTATGTGTGTGTGTGATTGTGAGTGCATGTGCCCATATATATATATGGGTGGATGAGTGTATACACATCCGTATGTATGTGTGTATATGTATATATATATACATATGTATGCACATGTATGAGTGGGTAAATGTGTTCGTGTGGATATGGATATACGCGTATGTGTGAGCCCCTGCATATGTCTGTGTGTGTGCATGTGTGTGTGTATGTGTGTGTGCCTACATAGTATGTGGATGTTTGTGAGTGTATGTGCACATACATATGTGTGTACATATGTGTGTATGTGTGTGTATATATATCTTCTACCTATTCTCCATCTTACTTGTGTGTGTGTGTGCGCGCGTGTACGTATGTCTGAATGATTAAGCGCATATATACATGCGTGTTTTGGTTGGAAAAAAAAAAAAAAAAGTATATATATATATATATATAAAATGAAAAAATAAAAATAATTGTTAGCGGTGGATGTATGCGAGTACGTGTGTGAGTGTGTAGGTGGGTATGTATATGTGTATATATGTATGCTCCTACATATATTTCTATGTATGTACGTGTGTGTATGTGTGTGTGCCTGCGTACGTGTGCGTGTGCATGTGTACATGTACATGAATGTATATGTATGCGTATGTGATTGTGTGTGAGTGTATGCTATACATGGGGAAAGAAAGTCTTTAAAAAGAACCCTAAAAAAGCCATAAAAACCTTCACCATATGGACTAAAAAACACTCTTTGAAACTAACTTTGACCGACACTGTGAACACTTACAGTTGGAGACAGAATGTCTGAACACTGAACACACGCATCGCATCACTCTGAAAAACATATTTAATATCAGCGGAGGCATATCTACAAACTCCCATTTTAAAGAAAAACTTTTTACGAAAATATCTGAAGAGAGCACACCCTAAGCTCGAAACGCGTTATAAAAATATTTTAAAATAAAAATATGATGAAAACCTTTAAAAAAAAACCCACAATTGTTGATGGCTACACTCTTTTAAATATACATTTTTTCTCTCGTTGGAACTACTCAACCATCACTTTAAATATATATATATATATATATATATATATATATATATAGGAATTGGGAATCGAAAAAAGTGGAACTTTCTGGGGTATTGGAGTCGGAAAATGTGTGTCTATTTTACAATGTGAAAAACGATTTTTGCGATGTTTTTTTTCTTTTTGTTTGTTTTTATTTAAAACTTAAATTTCCATAGCTTGTATTAATGATAAATATTTCTTGACTTACAAACTACCAGTAAAACAAAAATCTATAGGTAACACCCAACAAGCGTATATTTACGTTTGCGAAAATATATGCACATATTACATGATTTTTGTAGTCATCCCCTTCCTCCAAAAAAAAACAAACTATATATTTAGAAATTTAAAAGAATTCGAAATTGTATCGGAATTGGAAAAAAAATATTGAATCGTCCCATCACTAATATATATATATTTTATAGAAGCTTCTTCGTATTTATTGTTAAAACAAATGTTTAAATTTCTTTTTTTTTTTTTTCTTTTTACTTTAATTAAATCCAACTTAGCATGGTAAAATTCGCAATTACAAAAGGAATGGTTTACTGCTGTATAGTTCAACTATATAGCAGCGAAAAATGAACAAGAAACCTTAACTTGTGAACTAAAAAATGGAGGTCATCAGCTGTTTACCCTGTAGCTGTTTCAGAGATTTAAAACTAGGACAGCTGTTAAATTCATGGCTCTTCAGTGGAAAATATCAGTAATAAAAAAAGTCTAAACCCAATCCAGTTACTATTTCACTAATATATGAATTTTAAATACTAATTATAATAATTATAAATGAATAAATAATTTTGAGTATAATTATACCAGGAAGATCTCATTCTGAAGAACCACTTTGTGATATGGGAATTAGCATCTAAAATGATAAAGATAAATAAAGATGCTAAAAAATAAATCAAATAAAGACTTGAGTACTTTTTGGTATTAGACAGGCAAATAGATAATTGATAAATATCCAAATAAAAAATTGGATTTTGGGATCTCATCAGATATTGCCCAGTGCACACATAATGTATATACAAGGTGCCTTCAATAAGTTTCCAGACTTTTTTCGTATGGACACTTTTATTAATAGTACACACATGAAACTCTAGTCCCCTTCGAAGTAATCTCCTCTCGCTGCAATACACTTGTTGTATCGTTCAAACAAATTCTGAAAGGCCGCATGGAAGTCCTTTTGTATTAGTGTGTTAATGACTCTCTTCACAGCCTCTTTCATCTCCTCAATTGTCTCATAATGACAGCCTATAAGGTTTTCCTTGAGTTTAGGAAACAAGGAAACTACAGGGAGGGTAAGGAACTGTCTTGATGCCCATCTTGGTCAAATAGTCTGTGATGAGGATGGAGTTGTGGACTGGTACATTGTCTGGTGGAAATGCCACTAATCCAATATGAAGAGTGTTGGCCTCTTCCGACAGAATCTCTTCCTGAACTCCCTTAAATTCTCAACATAGTATTCCTCGTTGACTGTCTGTCCAGTGGGAACCCAGTGCATGTAGATCATGCCTCTGCTGTGAAAAAATAGCCACATCCTTAGGATTTTTATTTTGTGTTTCCGTCTGCAGCTAACTGAGGTTACCAGATCAGGCTGTCTGAAGGTACTGACTTCCTGACCTATTGGTCCTGGATATGACCTTAAACTATATCCAGTGGTGAGGCCCCTGCTTGTGGGCTTTGGGGAGTGTGGAGCTACCCTTTAATTGCCATTGCTCCCAGGTCCACTCTGACCGAGAGTGGTAGTACCTGTTAGGGTCCCAACTATGGGTTAAATAGAAACTGACTTGAAAACAACAAATATATTCTATTAAAAATTTTTTCTTCAAAATCTTTGGATTCGGCATTAAATAACACGGAAAGGGTTGATATGCCTAAAACAACCAACCAATCAATCCTGACCTATTTCCCCTTTGTAAAACTCAACCATGTTCTGTGAAGTCAAAAAACAAAAACAACAATTTTCCTCTACAAAACAATTAAACCAAACAAATATTTAAAGATATAAAAATATTGAAGCATAAACATTTTTTTCTGAAAATACTGGATTCTGCATTAAATGCCCTGAAAATGATTGATATGCTATAAAAAAAACTATCAAACCGTCTGCAGCTAACTTTTGTTAGATAGCATAACCTGGATAGTGGTGTCTTGATCCCTATCAGGGGCTGCCTCTGACAGGAGGTTCTCCCTAATCAGGAGTCTGTTTTGGGGTCCGGGGTCGCCTACTTCTCATTTCTACTCCTTAGACCTCTCATGACATCCACGTCAACCTTGATAGATTCTTCTTTCTCTTCGGAGGTTTCCATTTCTGAAAGTTCAACCAATGTTGCCTTTCTTGGCTTCCTTCTCTTCGTTTGTGACGTTGGCTCTACCTTGAACTCCGACTCTGCTAATTTGAAGTGATTGGCAATCTGATTCCAGATTACATAGGAAACTGGTCCTGTTTGTTCCAGAGGGTCCAACGTTTATCTAACTTCCCTTCTCGGACTGGCATATTATAGTAAATAAGATCACCGACCTTAAACTTTTTATTTTATTTCCTACAGTGAACTTTTTATTTTTCTTCTGGCCAGTGGCGTTTCTGTATTGAGTATGTTTTATTCTTGTCGGTTGACCTTTCTGGCATGGATATTCAACATCTGCACTAATACTAATACCTACGTCTTTTCTCTTTTCTTTTCCTTCCATAGTTTACCTTCTCACATGACGAGTGTACTTCGTCAACCTAGTCAAGTTCGACTTTACCAGATGGGTAACCAGCAACGTGTTCCCCCACAAGGACAAGCTGTATGTAGTTCCTCAAGCCTGACACCAGTCAGCTCTCAACTCCAATCCTTGTCCCCACGGCATAATTCTCCATCCTACATGACGTCATCAATACCGGAAATGGAGCCGGATTCTACGCCGTATCACCTCTGCAAAGAGTTTCAGACGACACTATCACCACCCTTCATGCATCCAGTAAGTTTGTCTAACTATGAAATAACAAATGTTTGTTTTTCTTTTAGGATATCAGTATGAAGAAAATGTTCAATCAACAATGGTGTTTGCATTAAAGGTCGGTAGTGTTCGATTGATTTCTCTTCTCTTTGCCAATTGACTGTTGAGAGTTTCTCAAGCTAGATCGCTCTGGCTGGCAATCTATTTTCATATGTAGTGTTTGTATTATTTAGATTTTTTGAACTATTGTTCTCATCTTGAGTGTTATTTTCATAAAATTTTGTTTCTGGAATCTTTCTGTTGAATGGAACATTTTGTTCAGTTTAAGCTCCGAGCTTCTTCTGGTGTATTGTGTTGAACTCTGGAATCTTTCTGTCGAATTGAATTTGCAGCAGAATTTTACCAACTACTTTATCCGTGGCATAAAAATTCAGTTGTAAAGTTCCTCTTCTGGAGGCTGAAAGTCAATCATCAGTGTGGGAGACACTTAAAATACAATTAGGCTGACAGAATAAGAGCATGCTACCTCCGTGTATTAAATAAAAGGTTCCATTTGAAATTCCATGCAGTTTGACAGAAAAATTCCCTGAAGAAGATTGGATTTTACATAGGCTGAAATGTTTTGAAAAAAAAACACTCAAGATAAAAACAGTAGTCCGAAGATTCCAAATAATAAATTTCAGAAACATAAGATTGTTATTAATATGAAAACTGTATTTTGCCTTCAGTATTGCTCCTTTTCTCGGTTTGATGACGTGGGTCTCTGTAAATTGAGATTCCACTGAAACATGTATGCACATATGTAACCAATAATGTTTCTATAATAAACAGACTATACATATATATATATATATATATATATATATATATATATATAGTAAGTTATAAAATGTATATGGCGATTAAGCTACACTGAATATTCCACGTTTCATCCACTCTAGGATTCTTCAGGCTTAGGCGCATAAGCCTGAAGAATCCTATAGTGGATGAAACGCGGAATATTCAGTGTAGCTTAATCGCTATATACATTTTATAACTTACTAACTAGCTTTACCTACCTATTGAGCACTTTTGAAGTAAATACTTAAAGTTTACGCATAAATCTATACTTTCGTATATTACTTTTATGTGAGTAAATTAAGTAGTTATATATATATATATATATATATATATATATATTATATATATATATATAAAGAGAGAGAGAGAATGTCTTGTTCAAGACCTATTTCATCAAATCTTTTAAATAGGATTATTTTGGTTGGAGAACTTCATGAAATCATCATGGTTTCAAAAGTGTTGGTGCTTGTCCAGAATTCCCCTGATATTACAAAAATTAAAAAAAATCTGTATGATGTACGTATCTGTGACAATGAAAATATCGTACACCAAAAATCAGGTAAATTGATCAAGTAGTTTTATTTTTAAATATGAAAATCAAATTTTGTGGCTAATAAAGGAGCGACTGTCTCGTGACACTATTTTGAAAACAGGTTGAAGGAACAAGGGAGTTCAAGCCAAATATGCAAGATCTTAGAAAGCGATTTTTAACATGGAGAAAGGGGGGGGGGTATTAGAAAAACTGAATTCTCTTAAAAATGATTTTCTTCTATCTAAAAAAAGATGTGTGTAAATATTTAACTGATAAACTAAACTACTGGTCACATAACACTGAAATTAATAGGAAATAGCACTTGTTCACCAAGGACGGTTTATAATGAATAAAATCTCATCTTCAGGTCTCGGCATGATAGAGAGTGGGGGAATCTATTGATACTGTTTTTGTCAAGGGGGGACCATAGATTGGAACTCAGTGGAGCACTTGCCATGAAAATAACAGTAGACCAGAGGCAGGTCCGCAACGTCTCTTCTGTGAGAAAGAGGCTGCAGAGAAGAGAAAATGGCATCGGCCACTAGATTATGTCGGTTTTGAACTCTGTCATAGGGTATTCTAAGCAGCTCCTGCCTAGATGTAGCAACATTACTCCATCCTAGAACATACTTTGCTCTTACACAGGTAGAGGATTGCATCAACAGTGAGATATCTACTGGAGTGGTAGAATGATCCCAACATTTTCTAAGTGACCTTCGCAACGGATTTGATGTACATGTTCCATTTCAGATCGGGAGTAAAGGTCAGAGCTTGTCAAAACATGGAGCCTCCCAAAGATGAGATTCATTTCAATTGATCCCAGATGGCATCACATATAGCCGGAAAAAAGAATCAACAATATAGAGATATATACTAATGCATATAAATTTAATCATTCATTCAGTAGGGAGATTAGATCAATTACTGGATATATAGGCTCTTTATATGTAGGTATTCGAATCTCCAACTTTCCTCCTTCCACATTTATACTGTTTACCCTCTACCTTAGACACCCCATTATATTGTTCCTAATGTAGTTATTGCTAGAGATCACATTTTTAATGTTACCTAGCACCTTCTCTTCTGATGAGAAGCATTAGGCTTCAAAATGCCTAGGTATAAAGATCATATATAACCTATAGCTCTAATTGATGTAATTTCCCTATTGAATGAACAATCAAATTTATATGCATTAGTATATGTCTTTATATTGTTTTTCGTTCTATATATAAGCTTTACGTCAATTGTTGAGCTTTGTATTATCCCGATAATTCTCCTTTTAAAGAATTTCTCTAATTCTTGGTTCTTCCCATAAGGAAATTACATCCATCTCCTCAGTTATAGCGAAGACAATATATTAGAAAAAGGAGGTTCTGTTGCAAAAAGAACAAATCTGATCGAGGGAGCTTGTTAGCATGTTAATCTGCTAGTGATGTTGTCATGAACAAAATGGTTTTTAGTGTTGTTAGCTGTGAAGGGCACATCATGCCTCTTCATTTTTTTTTCTACGGGGCCTTAAAGCCAATGCAGATGCCTATGCTGAGACTCTTCAAACCTTGTTAAGCCTTGGATAGATAATGTAGCTAATGGAAGGGCCTGTGCCTTCCAACAAGATTTGGCACCATCCTGTAAAGCTCACAAAACCTAGGATTGGATGGCCAAAAATTTTCCTGATCATGTCCTACCAAACTTACCTCTTAACTCACCAGAACTTAATCATTTGGATTATTACGTGTGGGGTGTCGTTGAAAATGAAGTTAATAAGCATTCTCATAACATCAAATCGTCTCTGATGGAAACAATAGCCCGAACAATGAAGAACATAAAAACCACCTGATCAAAGTTTACTTTCGCACTCGAATAGTCTGTGATAAAAGCCGAAGGAGAATATATACAGAATAAAACATAGATTAACATTATATTTATTTGTTTTGTTACAAGAAATCGTAAATTTCATTTTCTGTTTTTCAAAAAGTGTTTAAGGTGTTCTCAGACACCTTATGCACTCTGGAAGTATGTGTGTGTATATATATTTTATTTGAGGGTAAACAGTTACATATGGTCACTACAAATAGCCATCCATTTCAGTCAAAGGTGTATATATATATATATATATATATATATATATATATATATATAATGATGGATGATGATAGGATACCAAAGCAACTCCTGTATGGCCAATCAGACAGAGGCCGTCGAAACGTGGGACGACCATGGTTGTGTTACAAAGACAAAATAAAGTCTAATTTACAGGTTCTAAATATTGAATATAACAACATTGAGCTAACTGCAAAAGACAGAAGGAAGTGGATAGAAATGTGTGACAGAAAAATCAAGGAGTTCTCGGCGTTTTGCATCAAAAAACTAAAAGAAGCGAGAATCAAGTCAAAAAATAATACTGAGCAGTGTGGAGCTAAATTCTCGCATTTATATGTCTGTAACCACTGCGGTCGCCATTGCAAGTCTCTAGCAGGACTAAAATGCCACATACGTCTAAGTGAATGTCGACACGCTGAGTTCTAGACCTTCAGGTCAATTGTCGGAGTCACATATGTTGAAAATCGACGGAGAGTCCATCATATATATATATATATACCTTTATATATTTATATACAAATACACAATGATTTGTATGCATAAGAAGACAGTGCAGAAAGAGAATAGTTTACAAAATCCTTGTTCCCCTATTAAAATAATTTCTTAGAAAATCATTGTTAATATGAGAATCTCTGAGTGGGGGGGATGAACTATTCTGTGACTGTTCTGTTCAAGAATGTTCATATTCGTAATAATAATAATAATAGTAACAATAATAACAATAGCAACAATAATAACAATAGCAACAATAATAACAATAGAAACAATAATAACAATAGCAACAATAATAACAATAGCAACAATAATAACAATAGAAACAATAATAACAATAGCAACAATAATAACAATAATAACAATAATAACAATAGCAACAATAATAACAATAGCAGCAAATGTGTACATTAAGATCTTTAGTTATCATTACCATCATCCCCTCCCTCTGCAAAAAAAAATGTACTTTTTTTTAAGAGATTACGGGGAATTTTTTTAGGTGATTGTGGAAAACTTTGAATAATTATTCCTTTTTTTCACCAATTCACAATTCTAACTTTTTGTTGTGACAGAAATAAAGCTGTCATTAGAATTCTGCAACCTATGCTAATCCCCAAGAAAAAAAAAATGTGATTCTTCATTTTTCAGGCGATTACTTGTAAATGGCCTGAAAAAAATAATAAATAAAACAACAAAAAGTTGGTTTTGCATATAAAGTTAATGGAAAATGATCACTCTTTTGGACCAGACAGTGTTTTAATGATGTAGTCGATTTTATTTGTTTTAAAACCTTGGTCAAAATTTAGTGTAAAATGTCATTGTGAATAGTTATAAAAAACATGTCTTCTTTCATGGTACTAACCCTAACTTTGGGAAGGGAGTGGTTTTATGACACTGTCTGTCAGACTTAAGATTAGTGGTAAAAAATTTGGTTAACTGCCCTAAAAGTTAGAATGGCCTGGAAATAGAGGATCATTTTATGATACATTTATATGTGCAACTCAACCCACTCTAAATTCTACAATAATTATTTTTCTTTTTCAGTGTGTTCACACATAATCGCCTAAAAAAAGTAGAAATCCCATTGAAGTTGTAATTTTAAATGTAGATATAATTTCCTTTTTATTGATAAATTTCTAAATTTCTGGATTTTATTCAAGATTTTGATAAACACATGAGATTTTTTTTCTGTGTTTTCACTTGTGGCAAAAACTGCAATAAAACAGGATTATTTGAAAGATGATAACAAAAACAGGATCGGCTTAATTCTTTTAATTTAACTGCAAACTCTAAGGGGTATTGTATTGACTTTTATCATATAGGTGCTAAAACAAAGTGTGAGCATTCTAAATGGTTTCCTAATGCAATAAAAATAAGTAAACTCTTGATTATTTACTTTGTTTGCCATAATTGACCAATAAAATAATTAAATTGCACCCAGATATCCTGATTAGTATCTCTTATAAATAATCTTCTAATAAATAAATACATCAGTGTTTGTTTCTTTATAATTTCCAAGAAAAATTAAAAGAATCGTTTTGGAATCGGAAATGACTCCAATTTTTCCGATTCTGATGCCCCCAAAAGTTCCAATTTTTCTGATTCCGAATAATCGTCCCAACACTATTAATTTAATCGTTCTAAAACCCATTTTGTTTATATTATTTCTGTAAACATTATCTTTCTAGTTTATATTTAGATAAACATTTTTCAACTAGAATTTAATTTCAAACAACCAATTTATCCAAGGCTAGCAAGGTTATCTGGCATCGTCCGGCATTGCTTATGCTACAATTGTTCTGTACTGAGATGGAGAAGACTGATTGATAGTGTTTTTTGAGTGCTTATTCAGATTGGCACTTTTTATAGCGATAAACAAAAATAAAGAAAAACTTTTATATTTTGTATTTTTACTGCTTACGGAATGAAGATTGTATGTTAAAAAAAAAATCACAAAAATTAATCAAGTAGTTCTTTTTTATTTATGAAAAACAAATTTGTTGTTTTTTTACTGATAAGTGACAGACAGGGCAATGTTTTACCAAAGAAGGGGAGATAATCAGTGATTTGTCTTTGATCACCGATTTGCCAGACACTTTTTTTTTTTCACTATCATCAAAAAAAAGCAAATTTTGATTTTCTTCAACGAAAAAAACAAAAAAAAACTATTTGATCAAATTATGTGATTTTATGAATTTTTCATCCTCCTCTCATGACTGGTACATACGTCATACAGATATTTCTGTATTTTCTTTCATTTTAAATGCAGCCATGCGTGCCAGTCTGAATAAGCAGTGTTGTTTGTTTAAAATGCTGGGCAAACAAAGGAAAGCATTTCTTTTTTTAAGTGATAATCAAATAACTTATAAAATCTTTAGGTTTGCCCATTATTAGCTTGTTTGTTCCGTCTGCCTGCTTCCCACCTGACTACAACTTGGATGTCTTCAAGTCTAACGTTAACAAATTCCTAATGAACCGCCCCCTTAAGTAAACACTTCATCAAATCTCCACACTAACGTACTGTACTTGCAATAACCCCTATCGCTGAGTGGCTTCTGGGCCTTGATAAGTGGTGACCACCGTGTAAAAAAAAAAAAAAACTGCCAATGAATAGAACTATTAAATGATTCAATCACAATGAGCTTTCTTCAATAAGTTTCCAGACTTTTTTTTTGTATGGGCACTTTTCTTGATAGTACACAGTTGAAACTCTTGTCCCCTTCGAAGTAATGCACTTATTGTATTGTTCCAAAATCTTCTGGAAGGCCCCATGGAAGTCCTCTTGTATGAGCGTGTCAATGACCCTCGTCACAACCTTTTTGTTCTCCTCAATTGTCTCATAACAACAGCCACTAAGGTTTTGCTTGAGCTTAGGAAATAACCAAAAGTCACAGGAAGCGAAGTCTGGACTATATAGAGAGTGAGGAACTGTCTTTGAGCACTCTTGGGACAAACTTCATGCAAATCTTCTGCATCTTTAGTTGCTCGCGAATAATTGTGTATACAGTTCCCACACTGACATCAAACTGTGCACATGATGATCCTTATCTATGAAATTCTTTATTTGGCCAATCAACTCTGGTGTTCTGACTTCCTTTCTCCTCCCACACCTCTCATCATTCTTTACAGACTTCCTGCCTTCTTTGAATCTCTTATGCCACTTAAAAACTGATGCTCGATTCATGCGATGGTCCACAAACAGTCTGAAGCATTCTATACGTTTCTGTGGCATTTTCCAAATTTAAAACAAAATTTTATTGCATAGCATTCTTCTTAAGTATCCTCATGTCCAGATTGCATTTTTAAAATTCACCAGCTGTGACAATCAGGCTTTAGTAGGGTGTATTCCAATTCCTGCTGTAGCTGTTCATTTGAACCTGCAATCATAAAAATTAGTCATCACATAAGATGTATAGCAATAACATACTGCATTTTCAAGAGTTTATGACAATTTAAAATTGTTGTGGACTATACAAAAAAAGTTTGGAAACTTATTGAAGGTGCCTAGTAAATTTAATTTGAAAGTTTAGAAAACCAAATTTTATACAATTAATCTAAAACTATCTCTGACCAAGTTTTTAATGATTTTTTTTTCTCTCAATTTCATTTTTATCAGTTCCTCCCATAATTTCCTTGGCGTCTCCTTATTAACTGGATGTGCTACCTTCTACATTTCCTATCTCGAGCACTCTCATCAGTTCTTTCAATGTGACCATACCATTGAAAACTCCTGTGCAAATTTTATCTTTCTCTGAGGTCATAAAGAGTAGTCTTGTTTTTAAAACTCACATTACATCATATCATTCTCATATCAATACTCTCCATGCAACACATGTCCTCATCCCTCATTGACCACGTTTCATGTTTGTACATCATCACACTGATAGACATTTTCCTTAGTCAATAATGGTAACGCTCTGCTGGTTAGTAATGGCAGAAGTCCCTTGAACTTACTTCATCTACTTCTAACTTTATGTCAAAGTGTCATTTTGTCAGTGTTGTCCCATGAAAAAATATACAGTGTGTTCCATAAGTCTTTGGCACATTTTGACATTGAATATCTCTAGAACTAAAAAAAAAAAACACTTCTGGTATATCTGGTATATTTTGGTATAGCCTTACAAAAAACTTAATGCATTTAGCTTTAAAATGGCACCGCTTTCATCTTACTACCATTCACAATTAAGCAGATATGCGGACTTGGAATGTGCCCAAGACTTTTGGAACACCCTGTACTTTAATATCTGCAGAAATGTGAGGGGGTGTACTCACTTTTGTGATGCACTGTGTATATTACACACAATGCTTTAAACAAACTGCGCAGGATTTACACCTAAATTAATTGCACACATTTTAAATTTTGGAATATATATTCTAGGCGACATGTTGAGTAACATGGACAGATTATTTTTGTAAATTTTAACATTTAGGGAGTGCACGTATATAAAGTTATGTATGTGTGTATGTTTATATATTTGTATGTACAAGGTTTATTTATTGTTTTTATTATATACTAGCAGGGAGGGCACCTGACGTTGCCAGGTCGTAAAATATGGTTAAATATATTTTAATTTATAGAGTCAATTAAAAACAAGAACAAAAAAATGGGACTTGGATGCTATAAGCCAGTAGCGAAAGCAAAATTTTGTAAACAAAAAAAATAGAAAACAAATTTCCAAGCGAACATGTTATCGAGCGGACCATGATGACAGATGTTATGACTGTGCAAATTTAGCTTTCTAAAATAAAACAACGAATTGATCATTTGTGCATGCGTGATTAACAAACAGTGTCAAAACCAAGGTTTTTATCTTCAAGCAAAACTTTTCTACATGATTTTTTTTTTTTTCTAATTTTTTGATATTATGTGTCCGAGAGATCACATTTTTTTTTTCTCAAGTTCATGCCTATTTGATGCGGATTGCAAAAGACTTTTGCGGACATACAAACACACAAACACACAGACGGCTGAGATTTATATCATACTAGCATGAATACCCGGCATTGTCTGAGTGGACATGAAGTTCGGTTTGGACAGAGCTGCTATAATAAGGATATTGAGCAACCCCCACAAAAGAACGGAATCGCCCAAAAAAAGAAAAAGATATTTCGGTAGCCCATGTGCTGGAAAGCCCTCTTAAAAAAAAAAAAAAAAAAAAAAATCAAAACAACTTTTCTTTCAATCAAAATAGCAGTGAGTGTCCATGCGACTGCAAAAAAAAATAAAATAAATAAAAATTAACTGCAGTAGGCAGGCTCGAACCAACTTGAAACGCGAAAGAAGGGAAAACGTTACTTGCAAACGCTTTTGCCCATTGGACAGCGACGACTTATGACGTCATGACCCTATAAAATAACGTTTTTAAACATAGTTTCAGTTTGGTACACATTCGTGAGTTGCGAAAATCTTGACGCAAAAAGTGACCCCACCTCCCCGCTTGCAAGAAATGGTCAAGTTGACAAACACAGAATTTTTTTTTAATTTTCACATATTATGCGTCTGAGGGATCGCTCTTTCAGATGGTACCAGTTTCGACTTGGTCTGATACGGCTGAGGAATGTTTTTAGCGGACATACAGACACACAAACAACGCTTAAACACACAAAGAAACCAATGTTTGAGTTTTATATAATAGACATAAAGTTAGTTATATGTATATGTTCATATATTTGTACAAATTTTTTAAATTGTTTTTATTAAATATAAAGATAGGTATGTGTATATGTTTATATATTTGTATGTATAAATTTTTATTATTGTTTTTATGTAGTAAAGTGCCTGCTCCCTCCTCAAACACTTTAATGGTTAAAAATTTTTTTTGTAATGATTTTCAACTTGTTGACATGTTATCGCATTTAAAAATCTCAATTTTATTTTCTCTTGACAGTATGGGGGCAAACACGACAGTACATTTTTTCTTTATATTTTTGTTTTTACTGTTTTTATAGTTTTTTTTTTTCTTTTATCCCTCCATCTTGTTCTCTCTCTCACTGTCTCTCTTTCTCCACCCCTGCCCTCTTCTCTTTTGCCACCTTTACTGATATTCCCCCCCCCCCTCAACATTGGGGTTTTGTGAAATGCAAGAACGTGATGTGTTTTTATTTTAAACTGGCATGGGTACCCGGTATTGCCCAGATGGAGAGAGTTAGTATAGTAAGGCGATTGAGCAACCAACCCTCTAAAAAAATAACTAAAATAATAGCAGGCGTGAGTGCAAAAAAAAAAAAAAATTAGCCGCAGTTGTTAGGATCAAACCTGTAATGCAAAAGAAAAGGAGGTGAAAAAAAGCAAACGTGTTAGCTGTTTCGCCCATGGTGCACTTGGGATGTCATGGGCCTTCGAAATAACATGTTTTAAATGTATGTTGAGATCGCGAGGTGTGAATGAATTTGCAAAAAATGTTGATGCAAAAGCTGACCCCCTCTTTAAAAAAAATGGCCCAGTTGACAGTCAAAGAATTAATCTTTTTGGCCAAGTTTTACATATTTGTTATCTGAGAGAGCGATCTTTCTAACGATACCAATTTTGTTAGTGTTTGTTGTGTGTGTCGAAAGTTTTTGGCAGACATACAAACACACATTAACACATATGCAGGGGTACGCAGCGTTGCCCGGGTGTTTTGAGGTGTGTGTGCTCTTAAATCAAAAAGAAACACGGGGTCGGGGGTTAAAAACGTTTTGGTAGGTAGGTAGGATGGAACCTGAAGTCCTGAGGCGAAGTTGGAAAATAAAGTGTGAAAAAACGTGACACATTAACCGTTCGGCCAGCAAGAAAAAGTAACTGAAAGACGTTTGAATTTATTTAAGTAGAAAGAGAATTGACAGGTGTCCGCACTTAATGAGGTCAAATAGAAGTCGCGGAGTTAAGATTTTCTGCGAGCGTTACGACTATTCAGCAGTTAACATTTTCTGCGGGACAGTTTTTAATGAGGTCAAAAATCCGATTTGTTTGTTTTTACCCAACTTTGGGGAAAACCAGCTCCCTCGTTTATTAGGGGAGTGTCCAGACGAAAGCAATTGTCTGATAGGACACACTTTCCAGAGACCACCCGGCTATGGGCCAGGAAACTGTTGATTCGAATTCAGTTTCACTTTTTTTTTATACTGAAAAGTGAAAGAAACATGCGATCGAAAAATCTGGAAAAAATAGCGTGTGAAAGGTGGGCAAATTAAATACACATGTGACCCTCATTTTGAAGTCGTAGATATTATGATTTAGATGGCATATAAAAATTTTAAGGAGTGAGCTGACAGAGAAGCCTGGCAAAAAAAACCTTTGGCAGACATACACAAAAATGCACACATATGCACCCACACACTTACACACATTTTCACCCCGAGTGTTTGGATATGTGTGTAGGGAGGGGAGTAAAAGATAAGCAAAGTAATAACCCTGTTCCAACTTCTTAAAAAATCAGAAAAACCAAAACAAGAAACAGCAAAAAAATCAGAAAAACCAAAACAAGAAACAGCAAAAAAATCAGAAAAACCGAAACAAGAAACAGCAAAAAAATCAGAAAAACCAAAACAAGAAACAGCAAAAAAATCAGAAAAACCAAAACAAGAAACGGCAAACGAACGTAAAACTTCTTTAAAAAAAAGTCAGAAAAACAAAAACACAAAAAACACAGTGAAAAAAAATAGTATAAATAACCTTGTTTCAATATTAAAAGTTTAAAAATCAAAAAGAAAATCTGATAACTCAGATTGAACCTGCAATCTTGAAATAACAACGCTGTCACTTTATCCTTTGTGCTATGGATGCGTGGGCAAATGTAGGTCGGTTTTTATAATATTTAAACGAATTCAAGGTACACCGTCTTTTGCACGTGTTGACGCATGCGTAGAAGCCATCTTGGCATGAAGGAACAATTTTTTCCACCCCTCCTTGTAGAAAAGGGTCTGGTTGAAGTTGAAGGAATGAATGCTTTTTGGTCAAGTTTTTACGAGCCATACAAACACACACACATTTTCGCTTTTATATATATAGAAGATGAATTTTGTCACCTGGCCTTGTCCGGTAATTTCCTTAATTTCAATTTTGTTTCGATTTTTTATGTTTCCTTTGTATATTTTTAAGCAAAGTAATCAGTTGAGAAATTTCCGTTTTTTTTTTTCTCTTTTGTTTTCTCCCTCTCTTCCTTCCACCCCTCTCTCCGTCTCCTTCTCCCTCTGTATCCCTCCCTTCTGCTCCCTTTTGTTTTCTCTTCTCTCCATTTTTTTCTTTAATTTTCTCCCTTTCTCTCTCCCTGGCTCCCTTTTACCCTTTCTCTCTCTTTATTCTCCTCGCTATTCTCTTTTCTCTCTTTTTTCCTTTATTTCCATCTTATTTTCATTTAATCTAATTTCGTATTTTGAACTGAAATTTCTCTCTTTTCTGCAGTTCTTGTGTCACACTAATCACGGACGGATTTCATATGCCTTCTCTTTCTCTCTCTGGCTCTCTTTCTCTCTCTTTCTGTGGCTCCCTTTCTTTCTCCCTCTCTTTTCCTCTCATCTTATCTCTTCTCTTTTTCACTCTAATTTTCATTTCATTTCAACGTTTCGTGCTGCGCATGTTCTGAAAATTTCTCTCTTTTCTGCGGTTCTTGTGCCACGCTAATCACGGACGGATTTGTCTTTTCATTCTCTCTAAAACAGAAAGAGATGGCAGCCCAGCGACCGAATCCGATGGCTGTACACAGGCCGGGTCCTGGTACTAATTCCATAATGAAGCATCCTAGAAACACACTGCAGTCGGTTAAGAATGTTGAAAAATGGCTTTCAAATATTTCAGTAAGTTTTCGTACATGGCGCCTCGAAACTTTCTTCTCTGCATGTTCGGACATTTTTGTTTTTTTTCAAAATTTGTTTATCTTTACTGGCAATCCAAGTTTTTGAGATTGTCGACAACAGCATAACAAAAAAAAAGTCACGGAGCTTCTTGAATGATCGACGCAAGCTCAAATTTGATAACATCTACAAGTATAAATATGATTAGGGGTATGCTTTGCTACAGCAAAGACAACAGACCATAAAAGTAGTAAAAAATAAATATATAACAAATAAATGTTACCAAAGGCAAGATAAGTTACTCTTTTACCTACCCGAATAAGATTTTTGCTGTTTTAACTTCTTTTAAAGCGTTTATCTACTTAAAAAAACAAGTAATGTTGAGTTGCTAAGTTAGAATGACCACCAGATGGTGAAAATGAAGAAGCAATATTCAGAGTATTGATAATCGCTCAACACTCGAAAATGAAATGGAATACTGGTAGAAATCTACTCCGTAAGAATGATGATGACATTTATTGGGTGAATTTCTATCAGTATTTTGTTTCATTTTCGAGTTTTGAGCGATTATCGAGTCTCCAAAGAAGACCTTCTCATGCCAGTCATCTTATTCTCGTTCTAACTTCACAACTCGGCACTACTTGTGTTTCGAATAAATGTTTTAAAATATGTTAAAGCACAAAAAGACTTATCCGGGTTTAGTAGAAGAGTGACAACTGTTGCCTTTGGTAACGTTTATTTGCTTCTTTACTGCTTTTTTGGATTGTTGTCTATAGTAAAACATACCTTTAATTGTTAGATATGCAGACTTTTTATTATATAGAAACTGATTTGTATTAACCATCTCGTCGAAAACAGCAGAGCACTTTTTTTTTTTGCATCTAATTGTAACATCTTCATAGACAAAATTTTAGCCAAATCATTCGCACGTGTCGTTACCAACATTTCTCTTTAAATTTTCAGAATGCATGCCATCTCTCTCCGGCTTCCAGAGTTCAATTGCCTAGAAACATTATTGTGTGCCTCTAACATGTGATGTAATTTTTATTATATCATTCAACACTTACATTTCTAATGTGTTTTATGCAAGGAGTTGTTGGGCTGGCACCCCTACAGATTCTGATGATGGACTATTTTCTGACGTCATTTCCGGTAAGCAGGTTCTGCTTTCCAGTCAGTTTAGACCCAAGATTCAGAGGGAGAGTCACAACATTACTTGTTGTTCAGTTGAGCAGAGTTCCCACTCAACTAACATTCTTGTCTGCATTTCTGTTGACCCTTTGTGACCTGAATTATGATGTATATGATTAAAAAAATATTTGTTAATTTAAGTCAGTTTAAAGGATAATGATACGATGATTGTCTTCAAACTGGAAAAAATTATGAAATTCAATAGTTAAACTACCATTGAGGATTTTTGCATTTCATAAACTTACTTTGATTATTATGCATAGTGCTTGAAAAAAGTGTGTTTATGACAACAAACGAAATCTTCCACTCTCTGAGACAGATGGCGGCATACTGGAGGTATCTGGCATCTACCCAGATACTGAACTAGTCATGTTTGAATCAATTCCCACTTTATTTATGATGTTATATTCATTTTTTTTTTTTTTTATGAGTGAACATATTAGTTCAATCAGGTCATAAAGAGTTAAGATTTCAAAGGGGAAAAAGTACTCCAATGAAGATCTTAATAATCCTTTAATCAAAATAATCCGGTTTACAAACCTTCTAAAGGATTTCAAATGAATGCATCCTTGTTAATACACTATACTGACATAGCAAAGAAATCATCTCTCTAAAAATTGAACAATTAGTCATTTCAAAATTATTCACTGATATATAGGGTGCAGCGATAAATTTGTCACCCTAAAGAAAACATTACAGCTTTATTTTAAAACTTTTATTCAAAAAATCAATTCAGGTTACTTGATTATGTATTAGAACTGCCATCTATTCAGCATCAATCACCGCCTCGATATGTGTCCATAACTGGGAGCATGCCTTTTCAACAAATGTTGGTGGGAGCTCAGCGAATACTTGGCAGATGGCCGCGATCAGGCTGGCTTTGGTGTTATGAGAGGTCATGTTGGTGATGTTCTTGGCATATGACCAAATGAAGTAGTCCAATGGGTTCAGGTAATGGGGAGGGGGGGCAATCAGAGAAAGGTACAAAATCATAGTACTCCTGAAGCCAAGCCTGAGTCTCTTTGAACTTGTGGGCTGGCACCAAGTCCTGCTGTCACACCCAGGGTCTGCCAGTGGCCACCTGATTGCACCAGGGGATCACCACACTTTTCAGCACATCCAAATACTCTTTGGTGTTGACTTTCAAGCTGACTTCAAAGATGTGAGGTGGTATGATGTGACACTCACTTGAAACCATACTAAAAACTATAACCGTGACCAGAAACTGTTTTCCTCACCCTGAGCACATCCCTGTTGTTCATAGCAATCCAGTGATGCATTTTGAAGGTGCTGGCAATGGTCCTGTTGTCATAACTTGGATGGGTAGAGAGCATGAATTGTACAGTGGCACATCTTCAATCTCGCTCATTGAACATTGTGTCACTTTCAGACATGATAGAAGGCACCTATTGCTTTTGTGATGTGCACACAACTGGCCAACTAGTAGATGGTCTGCAACAAAAAAAGAAAACCGGTTTCCATCGAATATGAAATGGAATCATGTCATCTTTTCTAGAGCGACAGTTTTCCACTCTGTATAATCACCTTTAAGCTAATTAACTTATTTAAAATTTTTGGCTGACATGTGAACAGACCTTGAGAGGGGTTATTTCGCACTTGATGATTATCAAAGTTTTCTTTTTGCATTATTATCAGTGGTGTATCTTGTACTTGCTCCCATTGATAACTTGCATTATTAATCACATGCCACTACCACAAACTCCATGTAGAAAAACCCTACTTTAATTTCTAATGTTCTCTGAGCTTATTATTTAACTTATCTTCTTACTTAAATGTTTGGATGACATGCGAACAGATTTTGTGGGGATATTTCGCTCATTGCGATATTCAAAGTTTTTCTTTCTACATTATTAGCTAACTGTTATTCACAATATGAATTCATAAGTTCTGTTATGTCTACAGATAGTAGGTCTTAAATGATGATGCAAGACATGCCACTGCCATAAACTCCATTTGGAAAAACTCTACTTTAATTTTTTGGGTAGCACAGGCCTCATCTAATACTGCAACATGGTTCCTATTTACTGGCCTCCCCACGAGGACACAGTTAGACACAAGGTCGTTTTTTACTGTGGGGAAAATCTAGCTCCCCAAAAAGGGGCACTTTGGATAGGAACAAGAATAAAAATTTCCTCAGTCTAGAAGGATTTTTCATTCACTGATTGAGGTCAGAAAAGGTAAAGTGTAGCATCAGAACAGATACTACACTTTGTTCCTTGCCAAGGCTCCAAGGAAGGATTTAGTTGAGGTTATTCTAACCATCCAAACTATTATGCTTCAATACATCAATCAAATTAAAGTCCTTTATATATTCATATATACAACATAACCACGTTGGCACACCGGTTCCCATTAGATCATTGAAGTTAAGCCATGTTGAGCTTCATCAGCCTTGGACCATTTGTAAGTACCAGATGCTGCATGTGCTCAGTCTAAAGAAGTATGGCTGCCGCTATTCTTATCTAAGACATGCGGCATGAAATAATGCCACGTCCACATGACCCTGGAGGATTGTCCACGTCTATATATTCGTGATCTTTCTTTAGCTGCTCATCATTGTTTCGATTCTTCGTTGAGTTTTCACTGCTGCATTGGTTCTTCTTCTAATGATTGCTACCTTTCATGAGTGGCTGTCGATCATCGTATCAGTTTAATTAGATGAATAAAACTTCTTTACATGCAGAAAGAAATACAGAGACATTCCTGAGAGTTTATAAGGTTTTATTTCTTGAGAGAATTGACTTACACAGGAGAGAGAGACTAATATTCTCTTATATATTACTTATTTAATTATCTTAAATATTTGGCTGATATGTGAACAGATCTTGTGGGGATATTTCGCTCTTGGCGATATTCAAAGTTTTCTTTTTCTACATTATTAGCTAACTGCATGGCACACTGCATCATAAACATGTTAAATATCTTAATGACAGTCTCAAGAAATTGTATGCTGTGAAAAGGAAAAAAAAAGATTTTTGGTGAATTTTTAAGAATCTGTCTCTTACATTCAAGATGGTTAATTTAATATAATCTCTATATATAATAAAATGGAAATGATTTTTACCCTTACACTTTCACCATTATAAGATAATAAGAGTACTTCTGAGAGTTTCTATAGTTTTATTTTTAGAGCGAAGAGTACAAAATCATTGTACTCCTACTGAAGCCAAGCCTCACGAGAGAGAGAGACTTACATTCTCTAAGCTAACTAATCATTTAACTTCTTTCTTAAAACTTTGGCTGACATGCAATTAACTTATCTTAAATCTTTGGATGACATGTGAACAGACCTTGAGGAGGGGAGGGTCATTCACACTTGTCGATTATCAAAGTTTTCTTTCTACATTATTATCAATGATGTACTTGCTCTCACAGATAACTCTAACTATTGGTGATGTCGTATTCCAAAAATCATATAAATTGATCAAGTAGTTTTGCTTTTTGTTTTTTTAACTAAGAAAATCAAATTTTATAACAAAATGTGAACAGATGTTAGTTGGTTATTTCACTCTTATTGATATTCAAAGTTTTCTACATTATTATCAGCGGTGTGTCTCATACTTGCTCTCACAAACAACTCACATTATTGGTGATGTCTCTTTCACATGGCTTCCACAGACTAATGTGGAAAGCCTTGTTTTATTTCAGTTTGAAAAACGTGACATCATTATTTTACTTTCCTCTCGTGTTCTGTTTTTGTCTACGCCATTTGACCTACGGCCGTTTAATCTTGGGAATCATTCTGTTTTGCAGGTTTGGGTCATTGTGACTCAATGTGCCTATGTCAAACTTTATACTAACTGACTTAATCGCTGTTGACATAGGGTCCTTAATATCTAACATGATGATAATGATGTAGACTAATATTTTGCTTCTTTATCTAGACGGTTGAGAAGAAAGTTCTTGCAGAATTTTTCATTTTAATTTTGATTTCAAATGATGTATTTTGAAATAAGTTTTCATTATAAAACCTTTACTTTATTTATCATTTTAAAGATTGTTTTTCATTCTATCTAATCGTTTAAATTACAATCGTTTTTCATTCTATCTAATCGTTTAAATTACAATCGTTTTTAACAATTATGTTTTCTTTTCAGAATGTTGAATACAAGATGGAAAAGCAAATTTGCACAACTTTTTTATTTCAATTCAAGGTGGGCCGATAAGCTGCTGAGACAACTCATGATATCAGCAAAGCATTTGTTCTCAACCTAATAATAAATTAATAGTTAAGAACAAATAGTAATGTGTAATTAAAGGAAAACACTATGACTACCTTATAGTCAACTAGTGGGGGTACCCGGCGTTGCCCGAGTGTTTGTTTCCGGGACGGGGGGGGGGAGTTTTAAAAAATGTTATGGTAGGTAAGTAGGAAGGATCAAACCCGGAGTCATGAGTAAAAGTAGGAAAATAAAGTGTGAAAAAAAAAACAAAAAAAAACATCTGCGACGTTAACAGTTCGGCCACCAAGAAAAGTCCATTCCAGTTGTTTAGGAAAAAAAAACAAAAAAAACGACTACGGTAGGTCGGCGCGAACGTGAAAATATAATGTGAATTGTCCAGCACGCTAACCACTACGCCACAGAGCACTGCAGCTTAGTTTAGTGATTTTAAATAACTTCACATGAAAGAACTACGAAGCCAAACCGGTGTTCTCTTCTCAACTGTTCCTTGTGAACGATCCCCAAACGGTGTTAAGTGGTGGCAGGGGGAGGAGGAATTTATTAGAGAGAAAATATTTTACCACTTCCATTGATCTTAACCGATTTTGGCCGTGACTTCTCAGCAGAAAAAGTATAGAAATCTAAGATTATCGAGGAATTTGAGAAATAATAAGCCTATAACACACCTCAGATATTGTTCTGCCGTTTGTGCATATTATATTTGCATGAAATATCTTGATTTTTAATCCTATTAATGTCAAAATCAGACGGGGAAAAAATGAGTTCATTTTATTTATATGGAGATAAAATAAGGAAAAATTTGCAAATCTAAATGTTTTCATTTCCAGAATATTTTTTAGAAAGAACTGATGCAAAGTAATGTTTTCAAGTGGATAGCTATCCCTGTAATGGAAAAATGGTTAAAAAAATAAAAGGATGCCAAAAGAAATAATTCGATTGTAAAGAAAATTATCCAGTCACAAATATTAAATGTAGTTGTCTGAAACAAAAAAAAAAATTAGCAGTATCAATCCAGTCAGATAAGATTTGATTAAAAAAAAATGGTAGTAAGGGTCAACAGTGATATATGACACACCAGTTTGTGGCAGATTTTTTTTTTCTACAAGGTAGTCACCACTTATCAAGACCTAGAAGCCACACGGGGATAAGGGTTATTGTGTGTACAGTACGTTAGTACTGGAGATTTGATAAAGTGTCTTACTTAAGGGAGCGGTTCATCAGGAATTTGTTTACACTGGACTTGAAGACATCCAGGTTGTAGTCAGGTGGGAAACAGGCAACCGAAACAGAGTTCCACAGGTCCGCAGTTCTAAGAAGCTTTGTTCATGGAATCTACGTTTTGATTTTGGCACAGATAAGGAGTGGGGAAAATTTTTGACAGTGGTTTCAGCTAGACGGGTGTTTATCGTGAAAGATTGGCGAGGGGGGGGGGGGCAGAGATTGGAGCTCAGACGAGCGCCTGCCATCGTAGTAACGATAAAACAATGACAGGCTCGCAACGTCTCTCCTGTGGGAGAGAGGTTGCAGGGAAGAGAAAAGGGCATCACTTACTAAGCCACAAAGTCTATTTTGTATTCTGTCAAGGCAGGATAGGCTGTTTTTAGCAGCTCCTGCCCAGATGTGGCAGCAGTACTCCATCCTTGGACGTACTTGGCTTTTATATAGATAGAGAATTGCATCAGGGGTGAGATATCTTCTGGAGCGGTAGAAGGATCCTACCATTTTTCCAGCGACCTTGGCAACTGACTTGATGTACGTGTTCCATTTCAGGTCAGGAGTAAAGGTCAAGCCCAGAAGCTTATCAAAACATGGAGCTTCCCCTAGATGAAAGCCACCCATTTCAGTTGATGCCAGATGGGGATCAGAGCGTTGATGATGTAAAGATAGGAGCTTGGTTTTAGATGCATTAAAAGTAACCAGCCACCTCTTCCCCACTGTACCACTTGCTCAAGATCAGAGGAGAGAGAATCAGAGAGAACTTTGTCATTTACGGCCTTTGGTGTGTTGCCATAGATGGTCGTGTCATCAGCATAGATGTCAACGAATGATTTAAGTATGTGTTTTGGGAGATCATTAATGTATATCAGGAAGAGAGTTGGGCCTAGGATGGACCCCTGAGGGACTCCAGCATTAATATTGAGGGCCTTTGATTTCTGCCCATCAACCACAACTCTTATGAGCCTATTGGAGAGAAATAATTTAATGATTGAGAAAACATTTCCAGTTATACTGTAGCTGGAAATCTTGTGAAGTAGGCCCTTATGCTATACCTTATTGAAGGCCTTTGATATGTCAAGAGCAATTGCCCTAGAGAGGAAGCCTTTGTCAAGAGATTCACTAATCCTATGAAATTTAACAGTTAGCACATCTGCTGTAAATCTAGCAGAACGGAAACCATATTGCATGTCACTAAGAAGGTTATTTTTGCTGAGGTGGTTGACTACTTCTCTATTTAATATGGATTCCAGCAGCTTACTCATGACACACAGGAGACTTATTGGTCTGTACTGAGAGGGAGATGACTTATCACCTGAATTCTTAAATACAGAGCATACTGATGAGGTTTTTCCAGGGTGTTGGGAAGCACTTTTCTTTAAGGCAACGCTTAAAGAGTTTTGTAAGTATGGGGGCAAGTTCTGGTTGAAGCTTTTTCAGCACAATGATTGGAATGCCGTCAGGGCCAGTTGCTTTACTGGAATCAAGGTTCTTGATTAGCTTGGTGACCTCACGCACAGATATTTGTATGTTGCAGAGTGTGTTGTCTGTTAAAGTTAAGCAATGTTGAGCCTGGGAAAATTATTGATCTTTTTTTTACTGGAAAACATATGATACATAACTACAGATGTAAAGAGTTTCATAAAAAAGTAAATAGGAAATAAATGAAATGAATGCAACAATTTTTGATTAATCAAAAACAAAAAATGGTTGTAAACATGAAAATATAGTAAAATCACGAACAGGAACAACTAATGGACAAGTATAGGTTAAAATTTGAAATCAATGTTTTTTATATTTATCTTAGAAATTATCTTGTTAGTGCTCTGGGAAAAACCTTTGCCCTGCTCAGGGACTCCATGATGTCTTGAAGTTTGAGAAACCCTGGTTTAGTCTATTCTGTATGACAAACTAATTTATCTTCCTTGTTTTGTTAATGTTTCCTATTTTAAATTAGAAAATGGCGAATCGTTTTTTTTTGTTGTTTTTTTTGTTTATTTTTTGTAAAAACTAGTTCTAACAGATCTGTGTAATCATTTTTTTTAATAATTAAAATTTTTTTACTAATTTTGACATATGTAAGTATATGCTAATGACAAACTGATTTATCTCTCTTGTTTTGTTAATGTTTTCTATTTCAAATTTGAAAATGATGGATTAACTGTTTTTTTTTTTCTTTGCAAAAACTAATTCTAGCAGATTTATACGATCATTTTTCATAATTTTAAAAATATTTTACTAATTTAGTCATGACATGTAAGTACATGCTAATGACAAACTGACTTATCTCCTTTATTTCAATTAAATTCTGTCATTTCAAATCAGAAAATGGCAGATTAAGAATAGGTATGTTCAGTATTTAGCAGAGACACCAACAAACGAAAAAAAAAAAAAAATGGTAAAAAAATGCAAATTCATAATAAATAAATAAATGTTACCAAAGGCAAAATAAATTAGGTTTTACCTACCTGGATGAATTTGTTTTTTCTTTTGTTTTTTTAACATATTTTAAAGCTTTTATTCGGTTTGAAAAAAAAACTACTACCGACAATCACATGGCCAACCCAGAACGTGCTGTCTTTGTCGTGTCAATAATGTCTCAAATGTTTAAAAATAAACAAAATACTGCTAGAGATTCAATCAGTAAATGTCACGGTGACATTTGATCAGTGTTCAGGGTGACAAGAAAGTTCTTTCGGTTTTTAACTTTTAAATTCAGATGAACATAAGCATCAGCAAAATGCAAAATCAACACATTTTTGCCAACACAAAATGTGTATTTATGCCAATAATGTAAAAATCTTGTGTTCTGGTGGCGATGAAGTCATTTTTGATATTGCTTAGGTTTTTGAAGCATTGTTCATGCAGAAAGTTGAGATTCTGAAAAAAGTGGTAGTTGGTAGTTGAAAGGTCTGGAGAGCATAGCGGACGAGGCAGTTTCGTAACCCAGTTCAACTTCTGCAGGGTTGGTTTAGCAACATGCAGTTGGGCATAGTCGTGGAGGAGAATTGGGTATTTTCTGTTGACTAATGTTGGGTGTTGTTGTTGAAGTTTCTGATACATTTCATCCATTTGTTGACAGTGGTTCCTGGGACAAATTTTTTGTTGATATCACAAGCTGTTTCAGCAGCTTTTCAGCCTAGCTTGAATTAAAATAAAAAAATTGTGCAAATTTGCTTTTTCTCCATCTTGTATTCAACATTCTGAAAAAAAGACAATTGTTTTAAAACGATTGTAATTTAAATGATTAGATAGAACGAAAAATACTCTTTAAAATGATATATAAAGTAAAGATATTATAATGAAAACTTATTTCAAAATACATCATTTGAAATCAAAGTTAAAAATACCGCAAGAACTTTCTTCTCAACCTAATTATCTCTAATAATGACATGTACATAATAGTTTTTACCGAAAATATATTATTTTGATTTTTTTAGATATCTACTTACAATACATAAGTGGCCAAGAGACATTGAGCAGTCGCAAGTCATTTATCATCAGATATAGCACCCGTCACCTGTTATTTTGCAATTGTCAAAACAAATGCAAATTCATAAAAAATAAATGTAGCTTGTTGACGACTGGTGACAAAGGTCGACGTCCTCCGTTCTCTTTTTTCTTCTCTTTATCCGTTTAACTCACATTCATTTGTTTATATTGACACACCTTCACAATTGTCAACTAAAAGTCACATTCCAAATGGTTGTTTACATTTTAGAAAATTTGGTCATCTGAAGAATGTTGAATTTCAAATCTTTTCTACATTCCTTCCAATGTTATGATTTCTGATGACATTTCTTGGTTTGAAGACTTGTCAACAATATTTGCGTGTGTGCACCCAGTTCCATATATGCGTGTGTGTACAACCAGCAATAATTCGGGCTTTGCCCAGAATAATATGCAACAATCCTCTTGCAGTATTGTTCATCTCTTTAATGCAAACTTTGTCGTATCAACTACGGTATGATAAAACGCAAGATAAATTAATCTTCCACATAGCTGGATAAATTTTTTGTGTTTTTAACATATTTTAAAGCTTTTATTCAGTTTGAAAAAGAACTAATGCTGAGTTGGTAAGTTAAACTGACAATCACATGTCATCTTCAGAGTGTCAATAATGTCTCAAAAATCCAAAAATAAACAAAATACTGATAGAAATTCACCGAATAAATGTCACGGTGACACTTAATTATTGTTTGTAATTTTTGGAATCTTTACTGATTTCGACATGTTTAGTGTTTTTACTTAAAATTTGATTTTTTTTTAAATGTCTACTTACAATGCAGAAGTGCCCAAGAGACATTGGACAGTCGCAAGTTATTTTTCATCAGATCTCGTTTCTGTCACCTGTTATTTTGCAATTTTGATGAAATTTAAGAATGACTTTCTCTATTTCAGACAAGCAGCAACACTGTGGATCGCGGCACCCCGACCCTCAGCGAAGATTTTCCATACAACCGGCTCCACCCTCGTCACCCACTCCACTCTTCTCGAGATGTCCAAGAACTTAACGGTTGTTCTACATTTCCAAAACATGGCCATGATCGGATTCGTATCCCGTCCAACACGAGCGTTGCAACGAAATCTTCCGCCGGTCGAATATCGACAAGTTCAGCCGAAGTTGGTGAGTCGAATAATAGAAATTGCATTTTTTTTTAATCTTATGCAGGTTTTGTATTGTCTGAAGGATCTCCCCCTCCCCCCAAAAAGTGGTTTGTTTTGCTAATCCTTCTACAAAGTACAAGGGTTTGTCCCAAAATCTTGTTAATCTGACCAAAAAGGGTGGTCCAAAATCTTGGTGGTCTGAAAAAAATAGTTCACAACAAAATGTTGTCTGTCTACAACCACTGCATACTACATTCTTTTTTTCCTCTGTAGAATTGAAATCAATTTATTTTCAAGAACTTCCCATCTGTAGAACGCAATACTGTGTGGCTGTAGTGTTTTCAAGTCCAATGTTAATAAATACTTGTTGACCCCTTCACCTAAGTAATCAAAGTTTTCAATCCTGTTACCATATGCTGTAGTTCTATTGCTTTTACCGAGTTGTCGATTTTCTTCATAAATCGTGTGCCAAAATATGCAGCAGATATATATAACAGGCACTAACAATTTTGTGTATATAAAAAAGTGACAATTTATTCTCTCCAAAATACTTGCACGGTATGCTATGGAGGGTGAGAGAGATGTTCAGTGGCAGGTGGCTTGTTGACGACTGGTGACAAAGGTCGGCTTCCTCTGCTATCTTTTTTCTTCTCTCTCTCTGTTTAATCTATATCATTTGTTTATGTTGACATATCTTCACAGTTGTCAAATCAAAGCCACATTCCAAATGGGTGTATACATTTTCGGAAACTTGGGCATCTAAAGAACGTTGAATTTCAAAGCCTTTGTACATTCTTTCCAATGTTATGATTCTTACATGAAAGGGCCGTCCCCTTCGCATGTAAGTAAGAAGACATACTAGATAAGTGAAAATGATATTAGGAAAAGGCTAGAATCGAACCCTGTAGGCAAGTGGATATAGGAACTCTTAGGAATGCAGGCCATTGTTAATTCTATTAGAATCGCTAAGTATTAATTATGTCGGAAAAAGAGTCGTTTGTCTGTTCTTTTAGAAATCTGGATATTAAACATGTCTGTTAAATGAATGCACAATGTGAGTTAAAATATATTGTTTAAAAATAGGTTATATATTAAACAATTAGAATTGAGGATTCTTTGTTTGTCAAAAGTGTGTTTGTACAGACATATGTAAAGCCACGTGAAAATTAGTCACGTTTGAAAACCACACTTCTGAAGTCATAAACAAAGAAGATTTCTCAATATAGGAATCTGTGGGTTAAGGAGTTAAGAGAGTTGATTAGGAGCAGATAATCAGAGAAGATCACACACAGTTCGAGAGTGAGAGCTCTTTAGAGGCGAAGGGAGAAGAGTGGACCATGTAGTTGAAAAGGCTTGAGTTCCTGACATCACCAATCGGCCGGTTGAGAAATAAAGATATCATCTATATTTTGTAAGTGTTGTCTTTGTGTCGCGTTTCCACCAACGTGAAAGGTAAATGTGTTTTATGATCTTATAACCCCCTTGCAAGTATTATGTGCCTCCTCCTCCATCATAAGTGAAGTATTTTCTCTCCTCTATATTTATCATCACAATTGTCATGATGTTCAAATAACGGTTAGAACTGTCTCTCCCTCATCCCCATAATCGTTATTCGTGTATTATATATCCTTCAATATAAACTCCCGTCATTAAATATGTACCTGCTACACAACATGATTTCTGATGACATTTCTTGGTCTGAAAACTTGTCAACAATATTGCGTGTGTGCACCCAGCTCCATATATGCGTGCGTGTACAATCAGTAATAATTTCGACTTTGCCCAGAATAATATGCAACAATCCTCTCACAATATTGTTCATCTCTTTAATGCGAACTTTGTCGTATCAACTACGGTATGATAAAATGCAGGATAAATTAATCTTCCACATACCTGGATAAATTTTTTGTGTTTTTAACATATTTTAAAGCTTTTATTCAGTTTGAAAAAGAACGAATGCTGAGTTGGCAATCACATGTCATCTTCAGAGTGTCAATAATGTCTCAAAAATCCAAAAATAAACAAAATACTGATAGAAATTTACCGAATAAATGTCACGGTGACACTTAATTATTGTTTGCAATTTTTGGAATCTTTACTAATGCTTAGTGTTTTTTTCGACATGTTTAGTGTTTTTACTTAAAATGCATTATTTTAATTTTTTTTTTTTTTTTGTCATATCAACTAGGGTATGATTCTAAACACGGTCTTTTCAGTTGCTAATGTACCTATTTACTATGCCTCCCCACGGGACAGAGTTAGACACCAGGGTCGTTTTTTAACGTGGAGAAAAGGTACAAAAATAAAAATTGTCTCAGTCGTGAAGGATTTCTCCTCCACCGAAAGAGAACAAGAAATAGAAGTGCAGCATCTGAAGAACATGCGGCAAATTGTTAAATTGAAATGTTTTGCTCTCTTCCAGTATCTGAACGCAGCAGTCCAATGTCACCTATTATTTTTCCGATAGAACGCACCTCGACACCGTCCATGTTGATACCTCCTCCAAATCTCTGGGTGAAACTGAAGCCGGGGAAAACGTAAGATCCATCATGTTTCTTTCATCTGAATTCACAACTAATAACAAAATAACACTCAACTAGCTATAACCGCTATAAACAATTTCTCTCACTCTTTATCCATGACTAAATCTAAACGCAGATTCCATGAAGAAAGCTTTAGAACTGCCTCCCTGTGGAACACTGCCCTGCTTCCCGGTTGAATACAACATGGTAGCCTTTAAGTCCAATGTAAATAAATTCTTGTTGAGCCGTCCCTATAAATAATCAAATTCTATCCAATTCACACCATTAACGATTACTACACTACCACCTTACATTCATTAACACTTATTCTTGAGTGGCCTTCGGGCCTTGATAAGTGGTGACTCCCAAGTAAAAAAAAAAAAAAAAAAAAAATTGATTAGACATAAATAGACTTTGATCAAAAATCATCATACCTGACGATGAGTAAGCAATAATTTCAAAGATTAGATTGGAAAATCATTGAAAAATTGCCATTTTTGGGCAAAGAATTCGAAATGTAAATAATTTATTTAATAAAAAAAAAACTGAATCAAATACAAAGAAAATGCAGATAAGAAAACATTTATAGATAAAAACAACAAAAGCAATACAAATTACAAAACATCTTTTATTTGTATTTAACTTTTTTTTTATCGTCTAATATCTTTTAAAATCTATTTGGTATGAATATTTCAAAGTATTATATAAATAAGAAAGTATACATTTTGTTAAATTGATGTAAAATTTTCAGTTTTTAAAAAATAGTCCCCCACCCCCCACCCTTTGTTATGATTGGAACTCTCCGGGTTTTTTTTTGGTTTTTTTTTTTGCAAAACCCAATTTCTGCATATACTGACTTGCAATACTATTTTGAGCCCCAGTTTTATTCAGTGTTTGTTATTAAATGTTCTTTTATGGTCGTAATATTTGATTTTAAAATCTAGGGAGGCCATACCCATGTAGTATTTCTTGTTATTCGGGCTTTCTTTGGCAAATACTGGTAAACAAATGCTATTTGTCAGACATTTATTTTGTAGTGAACCAAGTGCACATATATATATATATGTAAACATATTTCTGTTTTCAGGCCAAATATTGGTGATACACGACATATAAACATTGAGATGACTTCTGAACCTGTTGGTTTCAAAATTGATTCGGCGACAGAAGGTGGGATTTTTGTATCGTCTGTGAGCGAGAATAGTTTGGCAAGTGAACATGGCCTTTTTGTTGGGGATCAATTGCTGGAGGTGAGAAAGCGTTCACATTTTGTCAGTTTTACTTTTTTTTTTTTTTTTTTTTTGTTGTACTTGTGCATTTGTTATTTTGTTTTCAGTTTTGGAGAACTCTTTTTAAAACAGGTGGAGACAAATCAAGAAACCTTATCTGAAAATGTCTGAGTTTCACATTTTTAGGCAAAAACAAAACAAATACACTAAAATAAAATATGTATGAAATACGTTTGAAAGCTAAATTACAATGCAGTATTATGAAAATAAACAAATATTTACTTGTTAAAAATTAATATTTCCATGCTATACACCTGTGCTGTTCTCGCCAAAATGCTAATTGACATCTTGCTCAGACAGCCAGATAAACTCAGATGCACAAAGAAAAAAAACAAGCACATTCCAATTAAGAAAAATACAACATTTATTCCTCAGTGAATCAGGTAAAAATCTGAAAGAAATTAGAAAATAAAGGAGAGTGAGTTCTACTGCGATGAAGAAGAAAAGAAAAAATACTAAATAAAATAGAAAATAAATAATAAACAAACATTAAGGAAAAACTGCAAGGAAGGCAAAACGTTCACGGTCAACTGACAGATTAAATGCTTCCAAATTCCCTTCAATGCCAATAGTCTATTGCATAAAGGGAACAGGAATGCTATAGCAAGAATCAGCTTGCTTCAAGAAATTAGTGGCAGTCTAAATAAACCTAATTGCGAGGAAATATAGCAAGCATATTTTCCTATGAATGAAAGAAAGTAGAGAAAATTCACTTCAACAAAACACTGGAGAAATTAAAATAGAAATGTACCCAGTTATTTGACCGGCATAAGGCAGCGTGGAATAACTACATCCATCTACATTGGCTGGCCAGAGTGGAAAGAGCGTGCTTACTTGAAAAACCCGCTAATATTGCCAAGTCTCGTCGTAATTATGTCAACGAGAATGGATAAAAAATGTATTACGAATGAAAAAATAAGTACAAGAATGCTAAGGGTTGTATATTGGAGATTTAGGCGCAAAGGAGGAGAGAAAAGGAAAAATATAGAAAAATTAAAAAACAAAAATAAATAAAATAACGTCGCAGCAAAATGAGAGTTACATATAAACATGTGACACGGTGACAAGTAAATAAGTAACGTCACGAAAACATCTTCAGAATTTTATACTTTTTTTTTCCTCATCATGATGTTAAATCAAAAAAAAAAAACAATTAGTAAAGAGTTTGAAATGCCAGAAGAGAATGCTTGTCATGCGTGATATGGAAGTCAGTTGTAATTTGACTTTCAAACGTATTTCATACATATTTTATTTTAAAATTCAATTAACGCTTCTATCACAGAAAACACAACTGAATTCCAAATGCACTAAAGTAATACAATAACATAAAATAAATCATTATGTGAACATTTATTGAATTAATATAAAATTGAGAAAATTTATCTCAAACAAAGCATATTGACATGGATGTGTAAGTGGCTACTGTGATAAAGGCCATATTTATAGGGAACAATATATGATTGTGTCAATCTACAGTGATTTCCTTAACCCTTTAGCTGCTGACTTGTAACTGTTCCAAATTGGACACTGCCTTCAACTGGACTCTCGTCGATCATAGCAAACCCAAGACTGTCTGCAAAACTAAAGTATAAATCGCTACTGTGATAGAGGTCAGATTTATAGGGAACAATATATAGTTGTTAGTTTACAGTGATTTTTCTTCTCAGCCTGATCTACTATTGCTCGGGTTCAGCTCTCGACTGGCTTCAACTCCAACCTCTTTGATCTCTCTCATGGGACCTCTTGATGTAAAGAGTTAACAAGAATGAAAGATGCTTATGTAGCATTAATCTTAAAAAGACCAAGATTATAGTTAGGATGAAAACAGTCAGCAGGAAGAGAGTTCCACAACATTATAGTTCTTGCAACAAAGCTGCTGAATTAAAAAGCTGTATTACAATGAGGTATCTAAACAGCAAATTGATGGAGACCACTAGACCAACGAGTCAAACGAGCTGGAACAAAGGAAGCTGGAAAAAAATCAGGCAATTCTGAAGAACACATGCCATAAGAGTATTTATAGAAAAGACTGAGACTAGCAACATCATGTCTGTGAAAGAGAAGAAAAGTTGGAGTCAATTAAATTACAGATGTGTTTCTGCACTTTATCAAGAACTTCCAAATATGACAACAATACTCTATATATGGTCTGACAATAGATTTGTAGAGATAGCTAATAGCCTCAGGTGTGATAAGGTGTTTGGATTGATAAAGAAAACTGCCTTCAAGAGAAGCAGAAAGCGTTCAATCAAATTACGTTTCTGCATTTCATGGTAATTTCTCTCTCTACTTTTATATAAAAGTCACTTTTTGTGTGTGTGTGTTTGTGTGTGTTCCCTCCTCATAGGCTCAGTCGTTTCAGAACCTATCTTTTGCAAATTTCACATGAAGCTAATTTATATATCTGGCAGTGTTCTTAGATATGTTTTGCACAGAAATTCATGCGATAAGTATCGAAAATCGAAAAAACATCCGCGCTTAAAAATAGTCTATTTCTCTTATAGATAAAAAAAATTTTTACAGGAAAATATTTTACGTTAAACCGCACAAGGTTACACCGATGCAACATAAAATATTCCCCTGTAAAAATTTTTAATCTATAAGAGAAGAAAGACTATTTTTAAGATCGTTAAACCTAAATATCAGCTGACATGATATTGTAAACAAACACGGACGGAATTTGACGAACGACATTTTCATTATTATTTAAAAATTTTTTTTGGCGAATTAGTTCGCCGGACAAATTATTCCTCGTAATAAATAATATTCAATAGAGGTTTGATTCTATAATATATACGCAATCCGTATAAATTAAAATATCATGTTTAAACGTATTAGGCGTCCGGCTAGTAAACAATAAAATGTTTCTTTGAATGGATGAATAAAGCAAACAAAAAAATGTCGACAAGTTGAAACGTAAAATGGTTATTTCAACTTGTATTAGTTTTGCACATGCATAAAATTAATCATAGCTAAAAGTGGTTTAATTTTAAATTAACGGACGGAATTTGATGAACAACATTATCATTATTATAATTTGATGAACAACATTATCATTATTATAATTTGATGAACAACATTATCATTATTATAATTTGATGAACAACATTATCATTATTATAATTTGATGAACAACATTATCATTATTATAATTTGATGAACAACATTATCATTATTATTTTTTGATGAACAACATTATCATTATTATTTTTTGATGAACAACATTATCATTATTATAATTTGATGAACAACATTATCATTATTATAATTTGATGAACAACATTATCATTATTATTTTTTGATGAACAACATTATCATTATTATTTTTTGATGAACAACATTATCATTATTATTTTTTGATGAACAACATTATCATTATTATTTTTTGATGAACAACATTATCATTATTATTTTTTGATGAACAACATTATCATTATTATAATTTGATGAACAACATTATCATTATTATAATTTGATGAACAACATTATCATTATTATTTTTTGATGAACAACATTATCATTATTATTTTTTGATGAACAACATTATCATTATTATTTTTTGATGAACAACATTATCATTATTATTTTTTGATGAACAACATTTTCATTATTATAATTTGATGAACAACATTATCATTATTATAATTTGATGAACAACATTATCATTATTATTTTTTGATGAACAACATTATCATTATTATTTTTTGATGAACAACATTATCATTATTATTTTTTGATGAACAACATTATCATTATTATTTTTTGATGAACAACATTTTCATTATTATAATTTGATGAACAACATTATCATTATTATAATTTGATGAACAACATTATCATTATTATAATTTGATGAACAACATTATCATTATTATAATTTGATGAACAACATTATCATTATTATTTTTTGATGAACAACATTATCATTATTATTTTTTGATGAACAACATTTTCATTATTATAATTTGATGAACAACATTTTCATTATTATAATTTGATGAACAACATTATCATTATTATAATTTGATGAACAACATTATCATTATTATAATTTGATGAACAACATTATCATTATTATAATTTGATGAACAACATTATCATTATTATTTTTTGATGAACAACATTATCATTATTATTTTTTGATGAACAACATTTTCATTATTATAATTTGATGAACAACATTATCATTATTATAATTTGATGAACAACATTATCATTATTATAATTTGATGAACAACATTATCATTATTATAATTTGATGAACAACATTATCATTATTATTTTTTGATGAACAACATTATCATTATTATTTTTTGATGAACAACATTATCATTATTATTTTTTGATGAACAACATTTTCATTATTATAATTTGATGAACAACATTATCATTATTATAATTTGATGAACATTATCATTATTATAATTTGATGAACAACATTATCATTATTATTTTTTGATGAACAACATTATCATTATTATTTTTTGATGAACAACATTATCATTATTATTTTTTGATGAACAACATTATCATTATTATTTTTTGATGAACAACATTATCATTATTATTTTTTGATGAACAACATTATCATTATTATTTTTTGATGAACAACATTTTCATTATTATAATTTGATGAACAACATTATCATTATTATAATTTGATGAACAACATTATCATTATTATTTTTTGATGAACAACATTATCATTATTATTTTTTGATGAACAACATTATCATTATTATTTTTTGATGAACAACATTATCATTATTATTTTTTGATGAACAACATTTTCATTATTATAATTTGATGAACAACATTATCATTATTATAATTTGATGAACAACATTATCATTATTATAATTTGATGAACAACATTATCATTATTATAATTTGATGAACAACATTATCATTATTATTTTTTGATGAACAACATTATCATTATTTTTTGATGAACAACATTTTCATTATTATAATTTGATGAACAACATTTTCATTATTATAATTTGATGAACAACATTATCATTATTATAATTTGATGAACAACATTATCATTATTATAATTTGATGAACAACATTATCATTATTATAATTTGATGAACAACATTATCATTATTATTTTTTGATGAACAACATTATCATTATTATTTTTTGATGAACAACATTTTCATTATTATAATTTGATGAACAACATTATCATTATTATAATTTGATGAACAACATTATCATTATTATAATTTGATGAACAACATTATCATTATTATAATTTGATGAACAACATTATCATTATTATTTTTTGATGAACAACATTATCATTATTATTTTTTGATGAACAACATTATCATTATTATTTTTTGATGAACAACATTTTCATTATTATAATTTGATGAACAACATTATCATTATTATAATTTGATGAACATTATCATTATTATAATTTGATGAACAACATTATCATTATTATTTTTTGATGAACAACATTATCATTATTATTTTTTGATGAACAACATTATCATTATTATTTTTTGATGAACAACATTATCATTATTATTTTTTGATGAACAACATTATCATTATTATTTTTTGATGAACAACATTATCATTATTATAATTTGATGAACAACATTATCATTATTATTTTTTGATGAACAACATTATCATTATTATAATTTGATGAACAACATTATCATTATTATAATTTGATGAACAACATTTTCATTATTATTTAAAAAATTTTTTTTGCGAATTAGTTCTCCGGCCAAATTATTCCTCGTAATAAATAAAAATCAAACGAGGATTGATTCTATAATAATACATATGCAATCTGCATGAATTAAAATATCATGTGTAAGCATATTGTACATACCTGGCGTCCAGCTAAAACATTCTAAAATGGAGTACTGTTGCCACATCTGAAAAGGAGCCACTCCAAGCCCCTATCTTGCCTCGACAGAGTTCAAAATCGACTTTGAAATCTGATAGGTGATCCTTTTTTCTTCTTCTTGCAACCTCTTTCTGACGAAAAAGATGTTGTGAGCCTGTCTATGCTCTTTTGTTATTTTTATAGTAAGTGCTCATCTGAGCTTCAATGTACGGTGGCCCTCCTTGCCAAATTTTCACAAAAAGCATTTGTTGAGCTACAACCACTACAAAAAGTGCTTTGTACAACTGGGCAATGCTAGGCATCCAGTTAGTTTTTTTCAATCAAATTACAGTTACGTTTTTTTTTTTTTTTTTTTTTTTTTTTTTTACACGGTGGTCACCACTTATCAAGGCCCGGAAGCCACTCATGGATAAGGGTTATTGCAAGTATATTACGTTAGTGTGGAGATTTGATGAAGTGTTTACTTAAGGGGGCGGTTCATTAGGAATTTGTTAACGTTGGACTTGAAGACATCCAGGTTGTAGTCAGGTGGGAAGCAGGCATACAGAACAGAGTTCCACAGGCGTGCAGTTCTAAGAAAGAAGCTTTGTTCATGTAATCCACGTTTTAATTTTTTGATTTAGGCACAGATAAAGAGTGGGGGAAATTTTTCACAGTGGATTCAGCTAGACGAGTGTTTTTCGTGAAAGATTGGCGGGGGGGGGGATCAGAAATTGGAGTTCAGACGAGCACCTGCCATGGAAATAACGATAAAACAAGGATAGGCTCGCAACGTCTCTTCTGTGGGAGAGAGGTTGCAGGGTAGAGAAAAGGGCATCCCCCACTAAGCCACAAAGTCTATTTTTCACTCTGTCAAGGCAGGATAGGCTGTTTTTAGCAGCTCCTGCCCAGATATGGCAGCAGTATTCCATCCTTGGACGTACTTGGCTTTTATATAGATAGAGAATTGCATCAGTAGTTTCATGGAAATTTTTTTCATAAATTTAATTTTTTTAATTAAATTTATGAAAAAAAATTTCAACTTCTTGTTTAAATTTTTTCATAAATTTAATTTTCTTGTTTAATCTTTCAGGTTTGTGGAATTAATATGCGGATCGCGACGTACGAATTGGCTGCCAGTGTTCTGCGGCAATGCCGGGAAAGCCTCACGATGCTTGTACAGTATAACTTTTCGAGTAAGTATTTATCTACGTTTTACTAACACTGGCGTTAATTGCACTTTTGCTTTCTCTGCCAGCATCTCTTATGCTAAAGATGAGTCAACGTTGAGCTGAGAATAAATAAAGAATAAACCATAAAAAAAATGGCAATGGTACAAACCCTATATAGGTTTAACCAGCTTCCTCCAAAGGAGGAAGATCCATGGGAGTATGAAAGTCACAAGCAGTCCCTAGTCGTATTTAATCCCCATTAGGGGAGATGATAACGTTAGGATTTTGCAACTCTTGCAAAAAATGATTTACATGAAATACATTAGGATGAAATTCTTGGCACTTATCCAGTTTTACCCCATTATTAAAATGTTATAATCGCACAAGATCTTATCGGTTAAGTAAAAAAAATAAATAAAAAAGTCGGTTCCGAAATTTATGCAGATGATATTTTTGTTTCTAAAAAATCAAATCCCTCTTGAATGTAAACTAATTCTTGAAAAAGAAAAATGTTCCAAATAAAAAAAATGGCAGATATTTTCTCAAAGATGTTATAGTATTTCCTCTTTTTGAATCTCTTCCTAACACTTTGTGGCGTCTTAAATAGTTTTCTGAACACTAATGTTCACATCTTGATCATTTGTCGAAGCCATGTTTGTTAGTTGATTGATCAATTCATCTCACAATCTGTTCTGAGCCACAACTTGCCTTGAACTCCCCTCCCCTAAACTGGGAAAAAAGGCTTCCTTCAGTCTTGACAGACTATGGATACCCACGGTAAGGGTACCTGTGCATGAAATTTTTGTGGCAAGAGTTGCACAATCTCCAACCATACCTCTCCTTTCGACATTGTTGAATACCAGTGGCAAGTGGAGGTTCAGAATGACTGGAAACAATGCTGAGATAAATGGAAAGCACATACAATGCCTAGAATTCCCAAATGGTCACCCAAGCTCAACGTTGCCAAACTGTAAACTGTCATCAACAGTCACAAACTCAAGACTGTCTGTAAACCATAAACTCTTGCAAAACCCACTCCCAAAACACTGCATAAATTAACTCTAAATATATTAGCCTCTATGTTCACTCTTTTGCCACAGTAATCGCCACCTTGATTAACAATCCTATTTTCAAACACGTTTGTGTGCCTTGGTGAGCAATCCTTCCCCATTATCTTTCTATTAACCTCACTTCCTATAATCTTTGTCTTGATGATCAACTTATTTCCTCTTTTTGTTGTAGTTTTTATTCTTTTTTTTTACTTTCTTACACATTGGGGATGGATGTCGATAGTATCACACACAATCAACTATTTCCTCTTTTTGAATCACTTCTTAACACTTTGTGGAGTCTCAGATAGATCAGGAATATCCATGTTGTATCTAGCAAGATTAGCTGTTTTCAGATCTTCATTAATTGATTCTTTCATATCAAGAAGTGTTCTTATGTTCCAGGTAGCAATATTTAATTAATTTTTTGTAGCATAAATCTCATTTGTTTTTATTTTTTGTTTTTGTTTTTTGTTTCCCCTGCAGAAATGAAAAAATGTCGGCTGAAAGGAAGAACAGAAGAGTTTTAGGTCACCTTTTCTAGATCCCTCCCATGACCTGGGTGAGCAGTATTGTCCCTCGAAAGTACTGCTCAATCACAAAAGGCCCTATTGAAGCTAGTTCCTGTCCCACAAATGATGTTAAGATAAGTTTTAAGCAACCTGTGTGCAGAATTGCGATCATATACTTCGAACATGTTAGGTCTGTACATGTTGTCTGTACTCTGTTGTCACAAATTTATGAAAAAAAATCTCTGAGCATCCACAGTCGGGAGCCAATGACAAGCTGGTGATGGTATCAGCTGCAGGCTTTCCTGAGTTTCTTTCTCACAAAAGTGATAACTTGTCAAAAGATACATTTGACCACAAAGGTCAGACCACCACCAGCTGCCAAATATTGGACAGATGCATCAGGGATTTGGACAGGAAAACATATTGGAATCCTTTGAGATGAGTATTTTGTATATTTATTTATTTGTGGACCGTTATTCTCATCTTTATAGTTGTTGTTTCACCATGTTTCGGCCAACTTATCCTCTGGCCTTCTTCAGGTGGTTAACTGCAATGGGATAGAAATGCTGAGTCTTAGCTGTATCCTCAGTAATTACTGCCTTCCATAGTTGTAGTCGTCTCCTCACCATGTTTTGGCCAACTAATCTACTGGCCTGCTTTGGGTAGAATTGAAACCGCTATCTTTATAGAATGCTCACCTGGAACCGTAGATACTCAACACCTCTATCTGCTATGCCACTGGCCCCAAAGGGCAATCAGGATTGGTTTTTATGGTCTTATAAATCCAGTTTTGTGTTTTTATCTGGTCTTCTATTATCAGGTCTATATACTAAATGTTATTATATTTTACTTTTTTTTAATCCTTTGAGATGAATCCACAACTTATGAAGCCTTATCTCAGAAGATTACAAAAAATAAAAATAATATATAATACCATTCAGTACGCACCCGACAATGGAAGACCAGATAAGAACGCTAAACTGGATTTATAAGGTCATAAAATTCAACCTTGATTGACTTTTGGGGCCTGTGGTGCAGTGGATAAAGGCGTTGAATCTGTGGTTCGAGGTGAGTATTTTCTGCAGACAGTGGTTTCTATCCTACCCAAACAGGCTAGAGGATTAGTTGGTCAAAAATGTGGTAAGACAATAATAACTATGGCAGTAATTCCTAGGAATACATTTACAAGACTCAGCATTCCTATCTCGCCTGAAGAAGGCCAGAGGATGAGTTGGCTAAAACCTGGTGAAACAACAACTATGAGTATGGACGTGCCCCTTAACCCTCCAGGGTCGTGGGAGCGCTGCATTATTTCATGCAACGTGTCTTGGAGGTAAGAATAGTCTGGCGGTGCCCATCTCTCTCCTGGCTCTAGATAGGGATAAAAGTCTGCAAAAAAAAAAAATGAATCCACAATTTATGAAACCTCATCTCAAAGGATTGAAAAAAAGATATATAATAATGTGATATATTTCATAGATACTTAATCATGATGATACAAGATGATATGATACTCTGGTTGGTGTGTCGTGCCTCAGATATAGTGGCTACGGTCACCAGATAGCTGCCAG
>NC_136522.1:1007500-1012500 GCF_053919585.1 Euprymna scolopes | reverse complement strand
CACACACTTATACAGATATATATAAATGCATACATGTACACATTTTATTATTTACAAAATTTTTAAAGCAATTAGCAAAATTATATTATTATATGCGTTATATACTTGATAATTGAGTTAATAGTGATTAAAATTACATTACTTTAGTGGAGTTGAGCTGAGATCAAAACCAAAACCTAAAGACAATGAGTCAAGTATGATAATCATTAGCTCATTAAATTAAAAGGAGGTGTAAACCAAACTATTTTTCTTGGATTCAACTCATATTTATCAGCTGATAAAAGGCAAACCAATTCCTTAACCAGTGCTATCTCTAATATAAATCTCAACTGTCTGTTTAAATGAATATATGCATGTATGTATGTCTTTCAAAAACTTTTGACAGATGACAACGAATCCAGACAAGATTGGTATAATTTTGAAGCTTGATGTCTCGGATGACAAATATCGAAAAATTGGCCAAAAACCTTAAACTTGGCCGTTTTGTATAAGGAGGGGTCGATTTATTTATTTTTTTTTTTTTGGTGACATTTAAGCAAGTCATTGTCACCATTGGATTGACTTTGGTTAATTTCAATGCTTTTGACTTCCGGTCGCGTCATGAAGACATCAGCTAAGACGTCAGATTTTCTTTCACTTTTTTTCCACCTTCACTTCACGTGTTCGAATCTGCCTGCCGACGACCACTTTTTTATTTTTAACACCTTTCTCCACCCTGGCTGCTTACTGTTTTGATTTCCTCCTCACGCTACTACCATTTTTTTTTTTTTTTTTTTTTTTTTTTTAAACACCTCATTCACGGCCTACTACCACTTTTTTAATTTATTTATATTTTTAATTTGCTCAACACACACCTCCAAACACCCGGGCAATGCCAGGCACCCAGGGTAGTTATCCAATATGTAGCAAAGATTTCAAAAGTTATAAAAAAATATGTCTTGTGTACCATCCTCTAGAATCGAAACCAAAATGTTTAGTAATATATATATATATATGATTTAAAAAAGTTATTGTTATGAGGTTCCTTAAATAAGTTTCCAGAGTTTTTTCGTATACGCACTTTCATTGATAATACGCACATGAAACTTTAGTCCCCTTCGAATTAATCTACTTCTGTTGCAATGCACTTGTACCATTCAAACAAAGTCCTCTTGTGTGAGTGTGTCAATGACCCTTGTCAAAGCCTCTTTCATCTCCTCAGTTGTCTCATAATGACAGCCTCTAAGGTTTTCCTTGAGCCTAGGGAATAACCAAAAGTCACAGGAAGCAAGGTCTGAACTATAGTGAGGGTGAGGAACTGTTTTAATGCCCATCTTAGTTAATCTTGAGACAAACTTTGCACAAATCTTCCGCATCTTCAATTCCTCGTGAATAATTGTGTGTACAGTTCCCACACTGACATCAAACTGTGCACTTATTGTCTCTATAGACACGCGACAGTCCTTATCCATGAAATTCTTTATTTGACCAATCAACTCTGGTGTTCTGACTTCCTTACACTTCCCACACCTCTAATCATCCTTCACAAACTCTCTGCCTTCATTGAATCTCTTATGCCACTCAAAAACTGATGCTCGATTCATGCATGATTGTCCAAAAGCAGTCTGAAGCAGTCTATGGGTTATGTGGCATATTTTCCAAGGTTAAAACAATTTTATTGCATATCGCTCTTCTACTGTGTCTTCACGTCCTGATTGCATATTTGAAATTCACCAGCTGTGACAATCAGGTCTTAGTATTGTGCATTCCAATTCCTACTGCAGCTGTTCATTTGAACCTGAAATCATAAAAATTGGTCAGTCATCTCATAAGATGTATAGCAATAACATAGTGAATTTTCAAGAGTCTACGACAATTTTAAATGCTTGTACAAAAAAATCTGGAAATTTATTGAAGGTACCTCATAAGTTTACAAATTTAGTTATTCTGTAAGCTTAAATTTAATAAAAATATTATTACTAATATTTATAGGATGCTCCAATCAGATGAAAAAGTTAAATAAATGAAGAATAAAAAGTATTGATTTTAACACAAAATTTTTGGAGTTGTCAGTCATTTTAGTTTCAGAAAAGAAAGCTTTCAGACAAAGATGAAGAGTTCCTGGTAAAAGACAGTTTTGTGTGAGAATTCTAAGAGATTCAATGTATGTTATCGAGTGATTCCGGTTTCTGATTGGTTGGTAGCAGAGACTGGTTCCATCTGATTGGTCACTACATATCACCCATGTTTATGAATATAACCTCCAATTTTTTGTAACAATACGCTCATAATTTACAAAAAAAATAGTGCAAGAAAAGTTTATAAGAAAAATTGAAAAAAAAAGGCTGCTATTAAGTTGAAGCTTTCTGTTATTTTTAACAATGTTTACTTATGTATGTATGTATGTATGTATGTATGTATAAATAAATATAAACACACATGCATGCACACACACCTCCACACAAGGAAGAGGAATGATAAAATATTTAAAAAAAAAAAAAAGAGAAAAAACAACCCGATTTTCCATTGAATGAACCCGACCTCACCTCAACCTAATTAAGAGTGGGCTATACTTAAGTTTGAAAGAAATAACAATTTAAGGATGCATTTCATTTTTTGAGGAGAGCATTTATCCTCCTAATAGCCTTCGCAAAAGACGTCAGAAATTGTCCAAAACGCATTAAACATTTTCAGTAATTGGAAAAATATAAATATCAAATAAAATAAAAAACAACAATTTTTGCTGACTCCATTCATTTAAAATAAATAAATATATATATATATATATATTAAATGAATGGAGTCATCAACAATTGTTTTTTTATATTATTTGATATTTACACAAAAAAAACACTCACACATTTAACTACACCTAGGTTTAAAATAGGTCAAATCACTAGATATCTACACTTTCCTCTAAAAAAGCACACACAAAAGAAGGGCTGAACCCAAGGTCAACTCGACCTTTGTCCTGTAAGTGCCTGCCCAGTGGCTGATTAGGAAAGGAGCGGAGGAAACTAGGAATCTGATTGGCTAACTAAAAACTCAATAGAATGTCTGTATATAAAAACGCCAAGGCAACCACAACTCTTCGCATAAGCCTGATGAATCTTAGCATGGATGAAATGTGGAATATTCTGTGTAGCTTAATTGCCATATATATTTTTATAACTTACTACCTAGCTCTACCCATGTATTGAGCACTGTTGAAGTAAATACTTATGCATAAAATAATACTTTCGTATATTAATTTATGTGATTAAATGAAGTAGTCATAATATATAATATATTTAAGGGATTAGAACAAGAGTCTAAAGAGCAGAGTATATTTTAATGCATTAGTAAATTCATTAATACAATTAAAAGAAAAGAAAACAGTGCTCGTTGTAATGTAGATATATAATAAGCTTGATAGACATATATCCTAGAGCTATTTTAATATTAAGTAAGCTGATTGATAATTTATAATTAAAATTAAAAATTAAAATCTGTTTCATAAGGAAGAACAAGCTTATGAAACAGATTTTAATTTTTAATTTTAATTATAAATTATCAATCATTTTATACAATATATATATATATATATATATTAGCAAAAGTACCCGTCGTTGACTGGGTTCCAAAACAGCCTACAGAAAATGGACTCTGATTTTGAAAGTATGATAGGTTATGAAAAGGAAGGGTTGTAAAGAGATAGTTTCAAATTTGGGGGTATCAAAACCAAAGCAAAATATAATGAAAGTAAAAATAAAATAGATACACCCCATAATTTATTATACCATATCTGTTCACACTGAAACATTTATCACGATATTCTGTGAATCTATATTAAAAAACCTTGTTAAACTTTGTGACATATTTCCATTCTATGGAGGTCATGCGCGAACAAACCCCCCATAATTTTATTATACCATATTTCTTCAAACTGAATCTCTCGACAGAGGCAACCTTTCTAGGGCAATTGCTCTTGACATATCAAAGGCCTTTGATAGGGTATTGCATAAAGGTTTACTTCACAATATCTCCAGCTATGGTATAGCTGGAAATGTCTTCTCAATTATTAAATCACTTCTCTCTAATAGGTTCATAAGAGTAGTAGTTGATGGGCAAAAATCAGAAGCTCACAGTATTACTGCTGGAGTCCCTCAGGGGTCCATCCTGGGCCCAACTCTTTTCCTGATCTACATTAATGATCTTCCAAATCACATCCTTACATCATTTGTAGACATTTTTGCTGATGACACTACCATCTATGGTAGCACATCTAAGTCAGTAAACGACCAAGTTCTCTCCGATTCTCTTTCCTCTGATCTTGAGCACGTAGTACAATGGGGAAAGGAGTGGCTCGTTACTTTTAATGCATCTAAAACCAAGCTTCTATCTTTACATCATCAACGTTCTGATCCCCATCTGGCATGCATTAAAATGAATGGCTCTCGTCTTGGAGGCCTCAAGTTTTGACAAGCTGGCTTGACCTTTACTCCTGATCTTAAATGGAATACGTACATCAAATCTGTTGCCAAGGCCACTGGAAAAATGGTCGGATCCTTCTATCGATCCAGTAGATATCTTACTGCTAATGCAATTCTCTATCTATATAAGAGTCAGGTACGTCCAAGGATGGAATACTGTTGCCACATCTAGGCAGGAGCTGCTAGAAAGGACTTGTCCTGCCTTGATAGGGTTCAAAATAGACTTTGTGGCCTCATGGGAGATGTCCTTTTCTCTTCGCTGTAACCTCTTTCTCACAGAACAGATGTTGTGAGTTTGTCTCTACTTTATCGTTATTTTCATGGAAAGTGTTTGACTGAGCTTCAATCTATGGTCCCCCCCTTGCCAAACTTTCACAAGAAACACTCGTCTAGCTGAAAACACTATCAATAATTCCCCCCACTCTTTATCTGTGCCTAAACCCAAGCGTAGATTCCATGATCAAAGCTTCTTTCTTAGAACTGCACGCCTGTGGAATTGTCTTCCATTTTCCTGCTTTCCAGCTGTCTATAATATGGTTGTCTTCAAGT
>NC_136522.1:922500-1002500 GCF_053919585.1 Euprymna scolopes | reverse complement strand
TATAAGTGGTGACTTCTTTGTAAAAAATAAAAATTTTTTTAAAACAGTAATCTACGGACATGCATATTTCAATGATAATCAATCAATGATAAAAATAAACAATAAAATTATCTAGGACTTCATAGTGTAACGATTAACACACCGGACTATAATACACATGGTCCGGGATTCGATTCCTAGAGATACAGTTAAGCTATGCTGAAGAGAGGTAGGAATCTCAAAACATGCATGTCCGTAGATTATTGTTTTAAATAATAATAAAAAACAAATAAATATATATATAAAAAAAGTAAATGTGTATGTGTGTGTGTGTGTGCGCATGTAAGGTTAGTTTAGAGACACCCCAGTGTTCGATTATTAAGAATAATTAAAAAACAAGAGCGTGATATTTATGTGTTACAAAAGCTCAGAACAACATTGGTACCGTCTGTTTCAAATTCAAACAAAAAAGGACCTATAGTTGGTCGCCTACGTCAGACACTTTGCAGCCTTTGTTTATGTCTCTCTCTTTGGAAAAAATAAGTCTCAGTGCTGTTCTGATCTTCTGTAACACTGGCCAAACTATAACTACGAAATTCCTACAGTTACAAACCTAGAAAACTGGGCTATTAAGCCTGACATAGTGATATGGGCAAGAGGGAAGAAAGTGGCAACCCTAGTTGAAGTCAGCATCCCTTATGATGCTGGCCTTAACAGAGCAAAGAGGGAGAAAATAACATAATACCAAGGATTTATGTACGACATTAAAAGAAACTGGAATCTTAAGAAGGTATCAATCATACCAATCATTATAGGAACAACCGGACTAATGAAAAAGAATTTCAAAAACTATCTGGCGAATATACCCAGTGAACCAAGTGCAAAAGAAATACAAACAATAGCACTTGAAGGGACGGTTAGAATCTTAAGATCTCTGTTGGAGTAACTAAACTAATGGGAGAATGTTTGGCATCCGGTAGAATGCCCCATCCCCAGGAAATACAAAGTGATAAGAAAATTCAAACCAGTGAAAAGCCAAACATTTTGAGACAGTATAAATAACTCTGTTACGGAAAAAATGTCATCAAAGAAGTCATCAAAAATACACCAAGAACTTCCATTGCAAAAACTGGAAGAATGGGTCAACCAACAGTGTGCCAGAATTTTCTGCATGAATTCACCCAGTACTATATATATATATATTATATATATATATATATATATACATATATATAGTACTGGGTGAATTACTATATACTATATATATATATATATATATATGAAGAAGGCGCTCTGGACCGACTAAAAAGAGGATCGCTGCACTATGATCAAGAGATTATAATAGTTCCTATTTACAATGCCTCCCCATGGGACAGTTAGACACCAGGGTTGTTTTTTTAATGTTGAGAAAAGGAACAAAAAATAAAAATTGTCTCAGTCGTGAAAGATTTCTCCTTCACTGACAGAAAAAGAAATTGAAGTGTAAGATCTGAAGAACAGATACTACACTTTGAGGTATGAAATCTTTTATTCAGGCTACAATTTGATCTTGGCCTGAAGGCCAAGACCAAGGCTTGATGACCAATGCTTTTAAAAAGATGAGTGGTCTCAGCAATGACAACAAATGCAGGTTCAAGTAGAGAGTGTGAGTCACTCGATATCCAGCTGTAAGGTTCTAGACTCATGAAAAAGAATTTCAAAAGCTATCTGGCAAATATACCCGGTGAACCAAGTGCAAGAGATTCAATCAATTGCACTTAAAAGGACGGTTAAAATCTTACAAAGATCTCTCGATTGGAGTACCTGAGTTAGCAGGTCAATGCTTGACATACAGCAGGATGCTCCATCCCCAACTTGAACAAACTGATATTGATGTCAACGCCTCCGTTCAGTCTTGAAAGATAAAGGATACCCCCTGTAGGGGCAGCTGCATGTGTAATTGAGAGACAGTGTTGCGCAATCTCCCCAACCACACTTCTGAATCGGCACTACTTAAATCCAGTAGTAAGGAGAAGTCTAGGACAACTGGAAGCAATGCTGAGATAAGCGGAGAGCACCTGGAAGTCCCTAATAATCACTCATCTGGTACTGGGTAGGCTCATCATTGCTTAACTTTGGTGATCTGACGGGAACCAGTGTGTCAATCGTGTTAATGCTGTATGTAACAAGTGATGCTGATCAGGGTCCTTATTTCATACTTGGTCCAAAAGAAACAAAAAAAAAAAAACATAAACATAAAAAAACATAATTCATTATTTGTGCACTTATTGAACCGTGCTATTTTTAAATAGTATTTTCAAGTTTTAATTAAAGTTTTACAATATTTTTATTTTATTAATTTGTTAACTGAAAGTACAGAATAGTTACAAAACACCCTTCCTCTCCCCATGTTAAGAATGGCTTTTGAAATAACGTTATTATTTCAGCACGGTTCAATAAGTGCACAAGTACCACAAACTGATAAGAAAATTAAAAATAAAAATGACAAACACACACGTATGAGAATTTTACTACGTAGTAGACACCATCCTCTAAGTGTCTAAGGTTTTTCTGTACAAAGTTTTGTCAGGAAAATCTGTTAATTAAAAACAATATGGTATTCAAACCCCCCACCAAATTACTCTTGGTATCCTTAACCCACACTGGCTTATATAAGGATTGGTGCACCTTCTGCAGGTGATATGGCTTCAAGTGACAGCACTTCTCTACCAGACCAGATGAATTCTTGTCCCGGGATCCAGTAAGACCATAAGAAAGCTAGTCAATTAGGGGGAGGAATATTAATGTTTTTAACTTTTTTACTAACGTTTGAAAGGTAAATGAGGAATCTGTATCTTGGACACTTCTGCAGTATATGGACGGCGGCAATGTTAGGGGGTAATAACTTCAATTTCTTCTTGGTCAAATACCATAGCAAATAAGTAACAAACAAGATTATTTTCCAAACACAAAAATGAAAACCAAAACATTTCTTGTAAAACAATTTTGTAATTTAAGCAACATTGAATTTTTATGAAGTAAAATTGTTCATTTATTTATTTATTTATTTATTTATTTCGAACAAATAAATAATTTAAATGAAACATTTTTTGAATTAAAACAGTATTGGATTTTTTAAAAATAAAGTTTCCGAAGAATTTCCCAAAATGTACGAGGTATTGTCACCTGTTCTTTGACTGAGAAGTACCACCTGCCCACTGTTTAGTAAAATGCACAAAAGAATTGGCCGCCGTGCATATACTACAAAAGTGCCGTGTATTGTATAGAGAACAAGTGTGAATTCTAGGAAGGGACTAACACTTGATTTCTGGGAACTTAGACTGAAATAAAAGGCACACGCACACATACACATATATATACATATATATATATATATACATATATATACACATATATATATATATTTTTTTTATTTTATTACATTTTCACCCCAAACAAGGCACATTGCCACTTTGGTGTAGGGGGCTACTATCAGGGGAAACATCTACTGGGGTACTATGTAGGGATTAGGGCAGCGAGATGTTGGTTCTCGTTGCACTTGAACTTATGCATGTCAGTACAGTTGGGGAAGCAGTGACCCGGAATGGAATTCCAAAGTCTAGCAGTTCTGGGGAAGGAACTACTGGAGTAGAAGGATCTTTTACATCTAGGGATCTCTACAGTGTGGGGGTGGGATTTTGCAGCTTGTCGGGTCTGTCGAGGGTGTTCACGTCGTGGGGGCACAAGTGCTTGCAGTTCTTCAGAGCATTCACCATTATAGTACTTGTAGAACAGGCAGAGGGATGCAACGTTTCGACGATGGGACAGAGGCTGAAGTTTTGATGCCAGTTTAGGGCCTATCAGATTTGCGACTCTCTTTTGAACCCTGTCAAGGAGCGAGAGACTAGTAGCCGATGCACCGGTCCAAATATGACAGCAATACTCCATACATGGGCGAATAGTGGCCTTATAGAGGTACAGGATACTTTCGGGTGTTAAAAGTTTTCTAGCACGGTAGAGAGAGCCCACCTTCCTTGCAGCGGCCCTGGCAATGCCCTCGATGTAACTGTTCCAACTCATGTTTCCAGTGAACGTTAGGCCAAGGAGTTTGAGAGACGTACTCTCAGATAAAGAGTCGTTGGCCATTGCTATAGGTGGTAGAGAAGGTTTCTTGTAATTATTGAATGAAACCAGTTTTGTCTTGGTGGCATTGAACGTTACCATCCATTTTTGTCCCCATTCCACTACTGATTGGAGGTCATCCTCTAGTGTTTCTGCCATTACTTTAGATATATGTTCGTTTGTTTTCCTGTCGTGCCTGCTATAGAGTGTGGTGTCATCAGCATATATCCCCATCTCAGAGGCAATCTTGTCGGGGAGGTCATTTATGAATATCAGGAACAGCAGAGGTCCCAGGATAGATCCTTGGGGCACTCCTGCATTTATATCATATTGTTTAGATGTACGACCGTCGAGGACAACCTGGATTTTTCTCTTATCTAAGAAGGATTTAATTACGTTAAGTATTCTACCAGTGATACCGTAAGATCTAATCTTCCTGAGGAGACCCTCATGCCATACCCTGTCAAAAGCCTTAGATATATCTAGAGCTACCGCTCTTCCCTCTCCCGCTTTGTCCAGTGAATGGTATATGCGTTCAGAGATTACAGTGAGGATGTCTGCCATGGAACGGGCTTGTCTAAATCCATATTGACGGTCGGTCAGAAGTTTAGCATCTGTAAGATGCTGGACTAGAGCATGGTTAATTAAGGTCTCAAATATTTTGGCAAAAAGTGGGAGGAGGCTAATAGGGCGATAATTTAATGGGTCAGTTCTTTCGCCAGAATTCTTGAATACTGGTACTACAGAAGCAGTTTTCCAACAGCTCGGAAAGCAAGATTCATTAAGGCATTTGTTGTAGAGTTTGGAGAGAACTGGAGCTACTTCGGCTGAGCACTTTTTTAATAGCACAGCTGGGATGAGGTCGGGTCCACATGCTTTGGAAGTGTCAAGGTTTTTTATGATAGCATGCACCTGAGCAGGGGTGATTTTCAGGTCGTCTAGCGTGGCGTCTGTCCGCATAGGAAATTGAGGTAGGGGGTGGTTTAGAGGGTCCAGTGTGGAGTTTGAGGCAAACCGACTGGCAAGTATGTTAGCCTTCTCGGTTGCTGAGCAAAGAACCTCGTGATTGTTGGTTAGTGGGGGAATTGTTGATTACCCATTATTTACTACACTGTTGTAGATTTTCCAGAAGTCACGAGTTCCTAGTTTTTGTGCTTCGATGCGTTTTTTCGTGGTTTCCGTAAATTCCCTCTTAGCTGTCGCTATTTCTTTCTTAACGTTACTTCTAGATATACATACATTTTATTATTCTTTATGTAAATATACTCATATCTTACTACGATGTGCAGACCGTTTCGATCATAATTGATTTCATCAGTTCAAGACCATTTTTAATTTTAGAGGAGAGAAAATATACTTTGCCATGAATCGCGTGAAGCAAGGTTAATGTTCTTATGGATTTAAATTTAATTACAAAAATCAGATTTCAGTTAAAGAAGAAGCGGGGGGAGGGGGGTAAAAGAATAGTCTTGGGGAAGGATTAGAAAGAGTGATAAGAAGGGGTATGAATTCATTAAGAGGAAGAGAGAAGGGTGGGAAGGAAGACGTACAGAAGAAAACAGTTGACATGTAACGACGAGGGTGTCAGGAGGCGATATTTACTATTTTATAATTCAAATTATTTCAAAATGTCTCGACCATGGAGAAGGGTTAACTGAATTGGATCATATTGTCTGTCTATAAAACACAGCGTTTGTTGTTCAATTTTTTATTTATTTATTATTTTATTTTATTTTTTTATTAATTTTATTTTTATTTTTTATTTTTGTTTTATATAAAATAACAGTATAGTTACTTCAGTATGTTAAAATTTTGGTAAATTTTTTTACAGATCTGTTTCGTTATACAGAAACAATCGGTTATTATTATGTCAATACCGACAATAGAAAAGAGTCAGTATTGACTTAATAATGACCAATTGTTCTCCCTTATGAAACGGAACAGTAAAAGCTATATCGAAATTATAACATACTGGAGGAGCTGTTTTGCATGAAAAATAAATATTTGGATCTTGGAATGTAACTATACAGTTATTCTTTTATATATGCTCTGCTGTTATATTTAATATACGTTAAGCTTCTAAATAAAAAGGATTTGTATACATAATGAGGGAAATATTATTGAAAAAACATTTTACCAAAACAAATACACACACACACACACAAATATCTTCTAATATATAAAAGGCAAAATGTGTGTATGTATGTTTCGCAAAATCTTCTGATAGACGCGTTGAAACGTGACAAAAGCGGCATCGTTTTAAAGCTTGGTCTCTCAGACAACAAATATCGAAAAATTGGCCCAAAAACCTTAATTCCTTTACCTTCAACTTGGCCGTTTTTCACAAGGAGGGGTCGCTTTTTTCATCAACATTTTCTCAACTCATCGTCTCCTTTTCAATTGACTACCCTTAATTCCAACGCTCGCGACTTCTGGTTACGCGATGGACGCATCAGCTAAGATGTTCGTTTTTTTTTCACCTTTTTCTCCTCCATGTTATGGATTCGAGCTTGCCTGTCTACTACCACTTTTTTTTTTTTTTTTTTTTTTTTTTTTTTTTTTTTAACACCTCTCTTCACCCGGGCTGCCTGCTGTTGTTTTGATTTCCCCCATCACCTCTCCACACCCGGGCACCCCCTCCTCCACTACTACCACTTTTTTTTTTTTCGGGCTACCTACTGTTGTTTTGATTTCCCCTCCCCACTAACCTCTTCACACCCAGACAACACTGGGGACCCCTGCTAGTATATATATATATATATATATATAGAAAATAAAAATTACAGTAAGTTTACCAAGGTAATCAAAATGGTAAACTTAAAATATATTATAAATATTAAAGAGTTAATATTTACAAGTAAAATAATCGCAACCAGATGTAAAAGCTCAATAAAACCGAAAAAGAAAATAGAGCTTATAATATGAACAAATGATTAATAAAACATGTTAAAAAACATGTTGAAAAAGAGTTAAAAACATATTTAATTTTAAAAAAGAAAGCACAAGATAAGTGGATAGTCCTTAATCCGCGGAGTTTCGAAGAAATACTCTCCTCATCAGAAGGCAGGATTAACAAAATGCGGGATCGGATTTTGCATATAAAAGTATTTAATGAAACCACAAGTAAGTCACAGATCTTACTTGGTTAAAAAAAGGGTGAGGTAAGGGGAATAGGAGATAAAAGAAAAAATGATAAAAAAATTTCACATGAATGGATAGTCCGGTGAAGGGTAAAAAATCCAAGAATGGTAAAATCCAAACACGGTCGAATTAAAAACTTCCAATCCACAAATAAGTTCCAAAGGAATATATAATGTGTCTGTGTTTGATTGCTACTACTTACCAAAAGTTTGCCATCTCTTCATTTAACTGCTGTGCAACTATACGTGCGAAGGTAACTTTTTAATCCAGCTTCAATCTCATACGAATGTTCACATATGTGGCATAAAAACTTTACTTCTTGTAAGGGTGCTTGCATGTTAATCACTTTTTTTCTTTTAATTTTCTTTTGTTTTTGCTGAGGATGGGGCATTCTGTTGGATGCCAGACATTTATCCACTATTTCAGCTATTCCAACCAATAGATCTTTTTCAGATTCTAATTTTTGTTTTTTTTTTGTTTCATTGGACAAAGTATGAAATAAGAACCCTGACCGGCTCAACTTAAAAAGGACACATTTTTATTCTTTGGATTGATATTTTTAGTTAAAAATAAATAAATAAATAAATAATAATTACACGTTATATTACTGGCCAAGATTGATATTTTTTTATGGAGAGTGCATTTATGTATAAATTTTTAAAATAAAACTATTGTAGCCAAAATAATTTTGATTAATATTTTTATAAAAACAAACAAACAATAATAATTAAAATAAAAAAAATTATATTTGGTATTTGTCGTATGGCCGAGCAAATGAAAACTTACAATTAATTAATATCATATTTAAAATTGTCACCAACCAAAAAAAAAAACAAGGAATGTTTATTTTATTTAAGATAGAGGAGGGGGGTAATTTTTTTTTTTTTTTTTTTGCTCCCATTATCATTGGTCCTGGATATGACCTTAAACTATATCCAATGGTGAGGCCCCAGCTTGCGAGCTTTGGTGAGTGTGGTGCCATCCTTTAATTGCCATTGCTCTCAGGTCCACCCTGACCTGTTAGGGTCCCAACTATGGGTTAAATAAAAACCAACTTGAAAACAACAAATATATTCTATGAAAAAATTGTTCTTCAAAATCACTGGATTCGGCATTAAATAACCTGAAAAGGGTTGATATGCCGTAAAACAACCAACCATTATTATTATTATTCCATTTATTAAAGTTTTATAAATAGATATAAATCTTGGTCACAAATAAGTAATATAACTCATTTTTATTATTATTACTTAATAAAAATATCAATTTGCGAAATCTGCCCAAAAATTAAAGTATTTAATAAATAAATAAATGCGCTCTGTCACAAAAATTCACATGAAAATTAAAGTTTTATAAACGCAAAAAAAAGCCAGATTTGAATCCCCACTTAAGAAAGTAAGAAATCAAAATGGCTGCTGCTCTCATCTAAAAAAAAATAAAATAAAATAATAAAACTTTCCCTGCACGGACGGTATTCTAGGCCAGATTTACCTGTCTTTTTTACTTGTAAACAACTACATCAATAATTTTAAATATATTTTCCTGGGATTGAATGATGATCAACAGTCTTTCACACTCTCATATTTTCATCATCATCGGAATCGGTGAAATCACCCAGTTTTCAAATTGATTGATTGCCTCTTCTAGTTGGGGACCCATCACGGTGCACTGAGAGGAAACTTCACATGCCTTTATGCAGTTCACGCTAACATTTCACTGTAGAGAATCTGTTTTTTTTTTTTACATATATGATAGTTTGAATTAAAATTTAAAATACAAAAAATCAACTATCCTGGTTCAGTTGTGCTCTCAATGGAAACATTCATTTCGAATGCGCCCCTGTTATATCAAAGAACCTATTGTTGATTTTATATGCTCAGCCTTTCTGCTTGTGTGGTGATAAATGCTTGAATTTATTTTTTAAATGAAAAAGTCAACTATCATGATTCAGTTGTGCTTTGAATAGAAACAGTCATTTTGAACATGCCCCTGTCGTATCAAAGAACCTACTGTTGATTTTATATGCTGAACCTTTCTGCTTGTGTGATGTGGTAATAAATCTTCTCAAATGAACTTTTGATGTTAGACTGTATAAGGTGTTACCGTTGGTCAAAATTGCCTGTTCCTTCTGTCATTGGATATTTTCAATTATCGATACTCATCAAACACATTCTAATATAAAACCTATCTAAGAACACTGCCACATACATAAAGTATCTGATGTATCGTTATTTTCATGGAAAGTGTTTGACTGAGCTTCAATCTATGGTCCCCCCTCGCCAAACTTTCACAAGAAACACTCGTCTAGCTGTAAACACTATCAATAATTCCCCCCACTCTTTATCTGTGCCTAAACCTAAACGTAGATTCCATGAACAAAGCTTCTTTCTTAGAACTGCACGACTGTGGAATTGTCTTCCGTTTTCCTGCTTTCCGGCTGACTACAATATGGTTGTCTTCAAGTCCAACGTAAATAAGTTCTTGATGAGCCGTTCCATATAAGTTATCAAATTTACCAAATTTTCATTACTAATGATTACTATATTGTCCAATTTCTACTGTACACTCTGTAACCCTTATCCTTGAGTGACCTCTTAGCCTTGATAATGTGGTGATGCCTATGTAAAAAAAAAAAAAAAAAAGAAAAAGTACATTTGTGCAAAAATTCATAAAAACCAGCCTAATTGTTTCGGAGTCCATAGGGAATGGACTCACACACACACACACACAGTTCCTTTTATATAATATTAGTAAGAGATATATAAAGTTGTAAGATTGTACATCTAAAAAACAAAAACAAAATAGATTTAAGGTTCCTAAAATTTATGAGAATTGTCTGTAAGGACCGTGGCATAGCGAATACAATACTTGGTAAAATTCAATTGTAAGTTATGATCTTAGTACATTAAAAATTCAATCCTCAGTGCAGGCGATACTCAAAGTACAATTTAAAATTAAGACTTCTGGCTGAAGGAACGAGAACATACTACCCCCATGGATTAAATAAAGAGTACCATTCAAAATTCAATACAGATTCCAGAGTTCTACAGAAAGATTCCCAGGGTTGACAAGATACAACTGAGGAAGGTAGTAGGTTACAATAGACCAAAATGTTGTATAAATAACACTTAAGATAAGAAGAGTAATCCCAATAATCTTAATATAATGTTGCTTTTGTGTGGGTGGACCTTTTTAATCGAATAACTGTGTTTTCTTTCTTTCAGAATATCAAGAGGAGATCAGTAAACGAGCTTCATCTTCTTCTCCTCCGAATTGTCCAGATTCTCCATCGAAACCCAGTCATCACGTAAGCAACGAGGCATTGGTTGCACCGACTCTCTCTCCGGGTAATCTCCAACTCCATCGATTGAGCACAATCAGGTGAGTTCATGGCAGCAGCAATTTCTGATCTTATGGATGAACTTTTTAAAAAAAACTTTGTTGGTAGTCCATCGTGTTAAAAAAAAAAAATTTAATTTTGCCGATTCATCTGTGTTTTTGTAGGTGATTTTGTAGGTGATTGTGCAGCCCCAGGTTAGAGGCACAGGATTTGTAACACCCGAGGCACTGAAAGTATGTAGTTTGTATCACATGCTGCTCTGTGGCACTAGTCTTTGGCAGCAGTTAGCTTCTAGCGACAAGCATCCTTCAAGGTAGTAGTTTGATCGATCACTGGCAATTCCTTCAATTTCTTTGGTCCAAGATCGCATCAATATAGATTGGTCTTGACTTACTTTTAAAAAAAAAATTTTTGGATGACCATGGTTTCGCTTTCCGTTCTGGAGTTCTCCATATAACAAGCGTCTTGGTATCACATATTCTTCCATGTGGATGACATGAGCTACCCACCACATTTGGACGCTGATGAGCATGCACTCTGTTTGCTGATTTGGTTTGATCCAGAACCTCAAGATTAGCAATGCAGTCTTACCAAAGAATTTCCAGAATGAAGCGTAAAGCACGCATATGGAACTTCTCCAATTTTTTATGTGTTTACGGTACAGCATCCAAGTCTTGCATCCATAGAGGAAGAAGAGGAGGACCACTTTTTTTTGTACTCAAACATACAAGGTGCCTTCAATAAATTTCCCAACTTTTTTTGCATAAACACTTTTATTGATAGTACATACATGAAACTCTAGTCCCCTTCAAAGTAATCTCCTCTGGCTGCAATGCACTTGTTATAACGTTCCAACAATTTTTTGGAAGATCCATAGAAGTCCTCTTGTATGAGCGTGTCAATGACCCTCATCACAGCCTCTTTCACCTCAATTATTTCATAGCGACAGCCTCTAAGGTTTTCCTTGAACTTAGGGAATAACCAAAAGTCACAGGAAGCAACGTCTGGACTATAATGAGAGTGAGCAAATTGGTCAAATAGTCGGCGTGGCAGAATAAGCTAATCTGATCTCTCTTCTGAGGTTTGGGTCACATTCAAACCAAAGCTCTACTAAGTGGCCGACTATAGTCGACGGCGACCCTAAGGTTCCCTTTTCTATCTGTTACACCGAGGCGTAAAAAATGGGTTGTCACTCCATTTCCACGACCCTCCCTTTATGTTTAGCAATAAGGAATTTGTGATCACATTTACCTCTAAAAAGGCATATCACCACTTGGACATAAGAAACTATTATTTTGGAACCATGCCTAGGAAAGATTAACAAGATGTTGGTTTACGTTACATTTAAACTTCTATATATCAGTACAGCCAGGAAAGCCGGTAATAGAACTGGAATTCCAAAGTCTATCTGTTCGAGAGAAGAAACAGAGTAAAAAAGCTTTCTAGTATTCAGGGTCCTCAACAGTGAAGAGGTGGGATTTTGTTGCTACCTCTTCCATCTCCTCAATTATCTCATAACGACAGCCTCTGAGGTTTTCCTTGAACTTAGGGAATAACCAAAAGTCACAGGGAGCAAATTCTGGACTATAACTGTGAGGAACTGTCGTAGTGCCTATGACAATATTTTTCTTTCTGATCTCTGGGCACCCTTGGGACAAACTTTGTGCAAATCTCCTGCATCTTCAGTTCCTTGCGAATGTCCTCACATCCAGATTGCATTTTTGAAATTCACCAGCTGTGACAATCAGGCTTTAGTAGGGTGTATTATAATATCTACTGTAGTTGTTCATTTGAATTTGAAATCATAAAAATTGGTCAGTCCATTTCATAAGATGTATAGCCATAACGTAGTGAATTTTAAAGAGTCTGCGACAATTTTATATGTCTGGACAAAAAAGTTTCGAAATTTATTGAAGGCATCTCATATGTTGTACTGACTGAGCACTTGGTTTGTAGTCTTTCCTAAAGTTTGGCTGGCTTTACTGATCCCTGCATCGATTTCTCTGTCAAAGATGTTAGATGGTACGGTGCTTCCTAGGTATTGTAAATCTTTTTTATCCAAATAATCTGCATTATCTAAATGATCCAAAAATTTCAAATGATCCAAACATTTCAAATGATCCAAAATATGCAAATTATTCAAATATTTCAAAAATTTCGGTACTCATGCAGAGAGTGATCCAGACGTAACTCAGCGCCCGCCAGACTTTCTCCGGAACATGACATCAACTGCCAAAGTAAGCAGAGTGTCGCCGAGGAAATTAAGCCATCTGACGTAACATAAAGCTGAGCCAATGACAATGTAGCACGATGGTTTTCAACGTGACAGACGACAATTTGGAAGCGGAAGAAAAGAAAACAAATTAGTAAAAAAAAAAAAAAAAGAAAAAAAAGCACAACATTTCGTACTTTCACGTCAGCAAAAAAAAAAAAAATCATGAACCTTAAGTGAGCAGCTGAAAACACAAGCCGGAGTCCTCGACTTTTGTCAGTAAAAAAATTACTGGCACAGACGAACCCTTATGCATCATGTGGACACAGGTGCAATCTTATTATAAGAGGAAAGGTAAGCGATGGCTATGCCTGGAGATGTCAGGCTACCCAAGGCTGAACCTTTACATCCATCCGGACTGGTACCTTTTTTTTGCCAAGTCTAGGCTGACAATTGCCATCATACTTAAAATAATTAACTTGTGAGCATTCGAGCGAGCAACACAGAAAGACCTCCAGCGCGAATGAGGAATACGATCTATGCACACCATTAATAAAACAATGGTCTGAGGAAACAACATATGTTTTAATATGGAAAAAAAAAACTATCCCAACCAGTTTTGTTTTAACTTTTCTAGTTTTCAGATTTTTCCTTGAAAAAATAAAAGAAAAAAAAACAAAAAAAACAACCCAAAAAACAAACCAAAATAATTTTTTTTCCAATTTTTCTTGGAAAAAAAAAAAAAAAAAATTCCATAAAAGTATTTATATGACTTATTCTTGAACCTTTTCTTGAACAAAAAAAATATTTAACATTATTTATTAAAATATATATATATATATATATATATATATAGTGTTATAATGGAATAATTCCTGGAGGAAATCCGGGTATGAGAGCTCAATTTGGTAAACAGAGCAATAACATAAAAATATAACACGGAAATTACAATTCTGTAATTTCCGTGTTATATTTTATATATATATATATATATATATATATATATAGCTAAAAAAAAATATTGTTATAATATTTTTCTTTACAGCTAATAAAACTTTAAATTTAAGGTAGGTTTTCTTTTCTTGTTCTGCTTTCATCAGCGACGCTCGGCTTACTCCGGCTGTTGACATCATATTCTGGGGAAAGCAGGGCGGACTCTGAGTTACGTCTGGATCACTCTATGCATAAGTACCAAAATTTCAAATGATCTGAAGTATCCAAATTATTCAAATATTCCAAAATATCCAAATTATTCAAATATTCCAAAATATCCAATTTATTCAAATATTCCAAAATATCCAAATTATTCAAATATTCCAAAATATCCAAATTATTCAAATATTTTAAAATAACCCAAATTATTCAAATATTCCAAATGATCCAAATTATTCAAATATTCACATCAAAATATCAAACGTATTCTAGAAATAGTATTAATAAAATCTGTTCTTATCTTCCAGCTCTCCCGAAACGATGCATGTCTCTTCAAATAATCAGCATTGCATTATTCTGGACAAGCCGAAATCCACAAGCAGTTTGGGATTATCCCTGATTGGAGGACAGGGCGGAATCGGTGTTTTTGTGGAAGATGTTCGGAGTAATAGTTTGGCAGATCGTGTTGACGGCCTTTCAAGGGGATTTCAGATTCTTGAGGTTTGGGCAATTTCTTCTCTCACTTATTTGTATCGTTGTAAAAAATTTGCTGTTTGTATACAGAATTATCTCCCTTTGTTTCCTGTATCCAAGGTGATCCGTATATAAGGCCTATACTTTAGTACTTGCCTGAGAAACCCTGGAAGACCTATATTTTTGAATTTTTGAGATGGGGACTGAATTTAACAAGTAGGGCTTTTATTTGCATTACTAGCTAACAGCCTGGCATTGCCCAGTCGTACAATACACTTAAACATATTTTAATTTATGCAGATTGCATATGTAATATTATAGAATGAATCCGCTATTGATTATTATATATTACGAGAAATAATTTTCCCGGTGGACGAATTCGTAAAAATAATAAAAAAATAATAATGATAATGTCGTTCATCAAATTCCTTCTATGTTTGTTTACAATATCATGTCAGCTGATATTTGGGCTTGGTGATAAATGCCCTGGAAAAGTCATTTCTGATTAATGTTTAGTTTTAAAATATGCAATTGAAGAAATGATTTGCGGCGATTTTAAATGGTACCCCTTCTTTTATCGTAAATTATACTCATGATTAAAAAACAAAATAAAATGGTGAGGTACATCCAGGCTTGAACAAGGGATCATTCGATCTGTAGTCGAATACTCTACCACTAAGTTATATCTCCAGACGGGTTTGTATTACTGTACACATAGATTCGAAAAAGTTGTCAAAAAACAAATATATAACAAATAAATGTTACCAAAGGCAAGATAAGTTACTTTTCTACCAAACTGGATATATTTTTTGTGTTTTTATTCAATGTAACATGTTTATTCAGCTCGAAAAACATAGAGTTTACCGATGTATTAGAAAATTCAAGATGGCGTCTGATTCTCTCTTTAACACGGTAAGTTTGGGAAAAGGTGCTATAAATACAAAACTATACAAAATACTATTAAAAACCCGCCAAATATATGTCAACCTATGTCACGGTAACATATATTAAGCGAGTTTTTAACAGTATTTTATCCGGTTTTTTATTTATAACACCTTTTCTCAAACTTACCATGTTAAAGAGAGAATCAGACGCCATCTTGAATTTTCCAATACATCGGTAAACACTATGTTTTTCGAGCTGAATAAACATGTTACATTAAATAAAAACACGAAAAATATATCCAGTTAGGTAGAAAAGTAACTTATCTTGCCTTTGGTAACATTTATTTGTTATATATTTGTTTTTTGACAACTTTTTCGAATCTGTGTACAGTAATACAAACCCCTTCAGACTGCAATAAATCTGTTTTTTTTAAAGAAATAATTTGTTGAAATTTTATTATCTTCTTTAAGTCGCTATAAAAAGCTATTTTTAAGATCGGATTTTTTTTATTATTTTCGATACTTATCGGATGACTTTCTGTACAAAACATATCTAAGAACACTGCCAGGCATATAAATTAGCTTTATGTGAAATTTGCAAAAGATAGGCTCAGCTGTTTCGGAACCTATGAGGAAGGAACTCATCCCCCCCTCCCCCACACACACATAAAGTGACTTTCATATAATAGTAGAGATATAGATTCTTCGGACTACTGTTCTCATCTTGAGTGTTATTTTTACAAAGTTTCGGTTGATGCAATCTCTGTATTCAGCCGTATCTTGTTTAATTCTGGAATCTTTTTGTCACGCAGACGACACTCAAAATATAATTGCGAATTACTTAGGACTCCTGCTTTAAGCATACATAATTGCACATGTCCACAGCTTTATGTTGTGAGTGCAAAAATCATTAAACCGATGATGATGATGAACCAGTTCAAACTATTATACACCTTTGTGTTTGGATACACAGACAAAATCCTTCAGACGCTGATGTTAATTTAGTTCAAGTGCTTCATTTATAAGAGTAAAATTTGAAAATCGAAATATTGGATTTCAAATTAAACCAATGGTACTTACTTAATTGTCATGTCGAATTTAGTAACATATCCCAAAATTATGAAAAAACAATGTGATAGAAAATTAATTATTGATGAAAATAGTTTTCAAAGAAGTTTTAATTTTATAGGTAAACTAGCAGGTTGCCCGGCGTTGCCCAGTCGTAAAATATGCATGAATATTATATTTTAATGCAGAATTCTTATTTACTATAAGCAGAAATATTGTAGGTTTTAAATATAATATTAAATTCCTTTTAAAAAAATGAAGTAAAAAAAAAAAAAACGGAAAGAAACTGAAGCATGTGCATGCAAGTATTATGTTTTTTCTAAACGGTTCACTTCGTGTGTGTTGAGTAAAAAAAAAAAAAAAAAAGTGGTAATAGGCAGGCAGGCAGACTCGAACTTGTACTGTGAAGAAGGAAAAGAATGTGAAAAAAAAAAGTGACGTCTTTGCTGTTGCGCTCATTGCCAAACCGGAAGTGACAAATGTTTAAATTAAGGCTAGTCAATTGAAAAGAGATGAATTTCAAAAATGTCGGCAAAAAAAGTGACCCCCTCCCTGTAGAAAACGGCCCCATTGAGGTTGAAGGAATTAATGTTTTTGGCCAATTTTTCGCTATTTGTTGTCCGAAAGGTTGAACTTCAAAACAATACCGATCTTGTGAAAATCCGTCGCCTATGTCTAAAGTTTTTGCGAGACATACATAAATACAAACATACATACATACATTTAATAAAAACATACATACATACATTTGAACAGACAGGTGAAATTTCTATTATAGATGAGGCTTCATAATTTATACATTCATTTTGAAGACTTTTATCCTCATCTTGAGGTTGATTTACCACGTGAAGCCTCACCTTAAAGGATTCCCCAAAAATTAAATTAAAAAAAATAATACACTAGGGTAATTTTATTTTCGTATGTACATTATAACCTTTCACCCCTTTTTTTAAGATGGAGTAGTCCAACCAATTCACTTTATTTAGCAAAAATTAAAACCTGGCATGCTTCTATTGCCATATAGTGCAAGAGTAGTAACAATTTACACAAGAGAATGCGTTATCCCAACACCTGTCAAAATTCACCTTCAACTTCTGCATTGTTTACACATTTAGTACATCTATTGGAAACCTATTCCAAGGTCCCCCTCCGATTTAATCAAAATTAGTTTAATTAGCATATTTTTAATTTAAATTACAAAAATATAAATGTCCTTAAATACTGTTGTAGACCCGTGCTAGGGGTCACAAATAAAAGAAAACACAAGTAGTGTAAAGTGTATAAGATATAATATGTATTTATCATAAAGAATACAGGAGCAACTACAGTGGTATGAGAAGAACATGTTCGTAGCATGCGGTTAAACATGGTATGAATGCCTCCATTTAGTCTCTGAAACTAGTTGTATTCATAGGTCTGGTTGATTCCATTTAGTACTCAAATAGGGGTGATTTGTACGCCACAACAAATACCTTATGCACCCTGTATATATATTGTTTTTTAAAACACAGCAGAAATACTTGGGGGGCTCCATCAGTCTTTGACAGACTATAGATACTTACAAAAGGGTTGCCTGCACGTGAAAATTTTGTGGCAGGAGGTGTGCAATTTCCAACCACACCTCTCCTGAGTCGACATTGTTAAATACCAGCGGCGAGAGAAGTGTACGTACAGGACGACTGGAAACAAATGCCGAGATAAGTGGAGAGTACATACAGCGCCTAAATTTCCCAAATGGTCACCCATCTGGTACTAACTAGGCTCAACATTGCTTAACTTCGGTGATCTGATAAGAACCAGTGTGTCAATGCAATTATGCAGTGGAAATACAACACTGCGCATATCTCTAAACATACAACACTGCGCTATCTCTAAACATACAACACTGCGCATGTTTACATGTGAAACGGACCTTAAACCGATGACGATGACCGACAAAGATAAACATTTTATTTTTTTCTTTCTCTTCCAGTGCAATGGAATGGATCTGCGGTTTGCAACTGTCGAACAAGCCAGGAATGAACTTTCCAAGCCAACATCTTCCGTTAAAATTATCTCGCAATACAACCCGGACAGTAAGTATTACTCATTTTTCATTTGTCATTTCTCACAAAGTGATTGTACGAAGGCCTCTTCCAAAAGTAATGCCTCCTATTTATTTTATTCTGCCCAAGTAGATCAGACGGGATTGCAAATTGCATTGTTATGATGACTGAACTTATGCATTCATGACCTGAAAGTTTCATTTCTCACTTTGGTATGGACGAGTGTGCATGGGTTTACAATATAAAATAAAATAAAATACAAAAACCATTAACTCCAGTACGTTTTGCAAATATCAGATTTTGAATGTGTGTGACACCATCGATTCTCTACATGCTAAGATCCAGAGCTACAATAGTTGTCTGCCAAACCTGTGTTCATCAATTGTTGTCAGCTTGCCTCTATCTGGTCTGAACCATGACCTACTTTCCACTGTGTCCTAACTAATAACTGTTGTCGACTGTCCCAAACTGGAAAACTGTCGTCAAATGTCGCAAACTCAATACTGTCCATAAATTGTTCCTGATAGTCGCAGAACTCACCACCACACCTTGATTAAGAATTCAGCTTAAAACGCTGGCATCGTGAATTCAAACATGGCCGGAAGTCTGTGGAAACAGTTCCCAGACCTGCCCCCCCTCCCCCTTCTGCCATTGATTAGACATCTGTCCGTCAAGTTGAGGCTGCCATTTTGGAAGATCGGCGCATTACTATTTGCCAAATAATAGCCTAAGATGTCAAGATTAGTACAGGGTCTGTGGAAACTATCATTCATGACCATTTGCATATGAATAAGGTGTCTGCCAGATGGATTCCCAGGTTGCTCACACCATTCCAGAAGCGAGAACGCGTTGAGTGCTCGAGGATGAATTTGGAGATGTGCGAAGAAGATGAGTCAAAGTTTTTCATCACTATGATCCAGAGACCAAAGCCCAGTCAATGTAGTGGAAGCACTTGAACTCACCACCTCCAGAGAAGGAAAGGGTGCAGCCCTCCACTGGCAAGGTCATGCTCACAGTCTTCTGGGACCAGGACGGAGTAGTGATAGATTTCCTGGCAAAGGGTACTATTATGCTTCACTTTTGAGGAAATTAAGGAAAGCTATCAAAATCAAGAGACGGGGCAGATCAGCAAAGGTACCCTCTTCCTGCAGGACAACACTCCAGTCCACAACTCACATATCGCTAGATCAGAAGCACGAGCGTGTGGTTATGAAATCATCCCTCATCTTCCCTACTCTCCTGACCTTGCACCCTCTGACTTTCACCTCTTCCCAGCCATGAAGTTGTTTTTGAAAGGAAAGCGTTTCCCAGATGATGCAGCTTTGATTTCTGAAGTCACGTCATGGTTGGAGGACCAACCTGGGGTGTTCTACAAAAACTGTTTCCAGAGCTGCATCAAACGATGGGAGACATGCATAACTCTGGGTGGTTCATATGTAGAGAAAGACTAATAACTGTGCCAAATTTCGTTGCTCTACTGCTATGGGAAGTGGGTCAGGAGCATTACTTATTGCACGCTCCTCGTAGCCTGAGGAGCAAGTTATTGACCTGATTGAGCAACACCAATGTGATTTTTGAATTCAGTGCATCAGATTCATCTCAAATTAGTTGGAAACTGCAAGCAACAAATTTGCTGTTGACCAGTGTAATTTGTACCATTTGGATTATTTGGACGACTAGGTCCTCCTGATTTCTCTTCATGTAACGCATATCCTCAACTCTCACTGACGTTTCAGATAAATCTAGTTCAATTTCAGAAACAGAATCCCAAAACCAAAATCTAAATCAAAATCTTCCTTATAATTATTGAAGCAACGTAAGGAGAACTGATAACAAAAGTGTCTCCCTTAAAAATAGAGAAAATTTTTTTCAAGCATCAAATCTAAAATGGTCAAGAAACTAAATAACGACACACTTCTAGTCGAAGTAGAAAGGCAAAAACATTATAAAAATCTTCAAATGGAAACTTTTTAACAATCAAAAAGTAAAGATTTACCTCCACAAAATGCTGAATACCAGTAAAGGAATGATCAGGAGTTCGGAAATGGAAGAAATCAAAATTAACTTGAGAAATAAAAATGTTATCGATTTAAAAAGAATCCAAATGAAAAGATATGGTGAAATTATCGATACAAACTCCTACATCCTAACTTTTAATACCCATCAAATCCCAAGTAACATCAAAATAGGGTATGAAAACATAAACACTGAAGCGTACATATCAAACCCCCTTAGATGCTACAGTTGCCAAAGGTACAGACATCATCGAGATCGGTGCACATGCTCTCCAGTATGCATAAGGTGTGGAGAAAACAAGACTCATACAGATTGCCAAAAAGAGCCAAGATGTACTAGCTGCCAAAAAGGCCATAGTGCAAACTCAAAAGAATGCGACAAATGGAGAAATAAAAAGAAAATAAAATATACTAAAAATATAATCTTCTGAGAAGCTCGTAACCTAGCTGAAAATACAAGATACTTTGAAATAACAACAATAAAAAAAAAACATACAGCATACTAAATTACCAAATAACCAAACAACAAAAGCAAACCTATCAAACCTGAAGACATTATGAAATTACTCAATGAAATAAGAGAACTAATGGAAGAGTTAAAAAAAAAAACTATAAAACAAATCAACAACGAAAATAAAGATTACAAAACTGAACAAAACTCCCAAACCAAAACTCAACTAAAAAACCCACAAAACCCCAAAGTGCTACAACACCCATAGAAACAACCCCTCTCACCAAAAAGCGCCCATGAAGGAAAAAGAAACAAACCACCAACCAACGAAAAAGTTAGAATTAAAATAAACAGATTACGTTCAACTTCCAGACCAAGAGACTCAATCCAAAACAGATTTGAGGAAATGGACACGGAAGATCAAAGATCAGACACCAACGACTAACAAAAGTTAAAAACAAATACATAAAATCAAACCATAACCCAAAAAATCATCCAATGGAATTGCCGAGGCCTAAAACCTAATATAAATTACCTATTACTTCTTATAACAAACCATCAACCAGCCGTCATATGTCTCCAAGAAACCTTTTTAAAAGCTGAAGATAAAATAGATATAAAAAAAACTACAAATAATACAATCACATCCACAATACCAAACAAAGAGCCTCTGGAGTAGTATCTATACTTATGAGAAATAATATCCCACAAAGCAAAATAGATCTAAAAACTTGTAGAGGACAGAATGGCCTGTTTTATATAATTGACGATCCCATCCTCATGTAGTTAGTGAATGGTAGAGTGATTGAGAAGTATGGGTCACATAAAAAGAGATGAAACATTCTGATATATGATAACAAATAATGTAGGTTTATTTATATAAAAATGCAAGAAAGAATAAAGATGGAGATAGTAAGAGTTTATTGAGGAGAGAGTAACATTACTTGCGGTTAATATTTGATGATAGGCTGATGGGTTAATCAGGAGTGTTGGTTGGCTAGCCATACCAACCGGAGCACGTTATTGTCACATGTTTACTGGTTGAGGGTCCAGCACGAAAAAGAGGGAGAGATATACAGAACAGGAAGTGATGTGGCTGTGTTGCTCTCTGGTTACCAAGAGTTAAAGGGCGATAATCGAGTTAGTTTGGGAATTTCAATTCCCACAAACTAATATTCAAGCCATTGCTGCAACAGCCACACTACACAGAACTATAAATATCTGCACTATCTACATCCCACAGCAGGATCCAATAAACGAAGCAGAGCTGAATAAAATAATAAATCAGTTACCCAAACCCTTCTTACTTTTAAGTGATTTTAATAGTCACAACGATATATGGAGATCTGCATATTTGGATAAGAAAGGGAAAAATCTTGAAAAAATTATTAATGACAATGAGTTGTGCATAAATAACAACAGATAACAATAAAATAATAATAAATCTAACGCATATCTTCATCCCGCTTCAGGAACCTTCTTTTTTTTTTTTTTTTTTTTTACAAGGTAGTCACCACTTATCAAGGCCCGGAAGCCACTTGGGGATAAGGGTTATTGCATGTACAGTACGTTAGTATTGGAGATTTGATAAAGTCTCTTACTTAAGGGGGCGGTTCATCAGGAATTTGTTTATGCTGAACTTGAAGACATCCAGGTTGTAGTAAGGTGGGAAACAGGCAAACAGAAGAGAGTTCCACAGGTGTGCACTTCTAAGAAAGAAGCTTTGTTCATGGAATCTACGTTTTGCATTTTTGACAGTGGTTTCAGCTAGGCGGGTGTTTAGAGCTATAATTGTGTGACACCACTATTGTCGTGGACTACAACTGGAAGGTTCTAAATGATTCATGGAGTAGCGACCATTCCCCAATTTTTTTTTAACAAATGTGAAAGAAACAAAAAAAACGCCTCTCCCAATGGAAAATGAAAAAAGCAAATTGGGAGATTTCTAAAAGAAAAATGCTAACAAAAACTCTCAGAGGAGGAAAACCTAAATAAATCTATAAAATACTTTCCTAAAACATTACTAGTACGGCACAATCACATTGATACACCGGTTCTCTTTAGATCTCTGAAGTTAAGCAACGTTGAGCATGGCTATTTGGGGAGGCTAAGCGCTGTATGTACCTTCTGGGAAGGTTGGGCGTGGGGCCAGCACCCTCACCTCATAAAAAAAACTGAGTCGCTACAAAAGCATCTACAAAAGTTGTAGATGGCCTATGCCTCTTAGGGGCTCAAGGCTATGGATGGATGGATGGAAAACATTACTAGCCATTGCACATGAATGTATAGCCAAAAAGTCGCAGAACTAACAAACAACAAAGACCCTGGTTTAATGATAAATGCCAAAAAGCAATTCGCCAACGAAAAGCTGCCTTACGAAAATTCAACTCCCAACCGATGAAGTACAATCTAAACCTTTTTAAGCAAAAAAAAGTAATAGCTCGTAAAATTATCAGAAAAGCAAAAAGGACATCATGGAAAGATTATATAAATAAAATAAACTCTAATACAAACCCCAAACAAGTGTAGAACATGGTAAGGAAAATTTTGGGCAAAAACTCACCCTCCCCTTTAAGTCATCTTCAAAACAAGATTAAAATAACAGAGACAAAAAATATAGCGAATCTTCTTGCCAAAACCTGTTAAAATAATTCCTCCTGTAAAAATTACAGTCAGTCCTCCCAAAAAACAAAACAAGATAATACAGAAAAAAAAAATTAAATTAGATTTCAACTCAAACATCAAAGAAGAATACAAGTATTCTTTTACTAAAAATGAACCCTATAAGCCATAAACAAAGCACATAATACAGCTACCGGTGCAGATGAGAGACATTGAGTTTCTGAAACAACTTCTTCCGAAATCAATAACAAATCTTTTAAACAGACTTAACAAAATATGGTTCAAGGGAAAACTACCCAATAGCTGGAAATATGCTATCATGATCCTCCATCCCTAAGCCAGAGAAAGACAATTCAGATCCACAAAATTTCAGACCAATTGCATTGACATCATCTTCAAGACTCTTTGTTACCACCATGAAATTTCTTAAACCGTCATTGTGCTGTGCATTCAGTAGTGGTTCCTGAGCCAAATGCTTTGTTGATACAGTGAGCTGTTTTGGCAGTTTTTTAGTCTACCTTGAAATAAGAAAATTGTGTGCATTTGTTTTTGCTTTCATCTTGTATCCAACGTTCTGAAACGAAGACATGATTGTTTTAAAATGATTGTAATTTAAATGATTAGATAGTGGGAAATGCGGTTTCAAATTGTAGAGTAGAAGAAAATGAAGGGAGGAAGCGCCCACGTGTCTGCGCGTCATGCCTTACCTTGGAACGCTCCTACGGTGTGCGTACGTGCATGGCCGAAACATGAAAGAAATTCCAAAATGGCGGCGTCCTCATCTTGTAGATTGTGCGATCATCACTGGGCCCTACGTGACCGTTCTTTGGCTGCTGATTGGCCGAGGACGAATGCCGGAAGGATAAAGGGAGTGTGTTTGGAACATGGGAGGGTCTTTTCTAGGATCAACATCAGTGTGATCGTATCGGTGAACTGCTGCAGCTTTAAGAGTACTTTAGTGTGTGTGTGATTTTTTGGGACTTGCTCGTCTGCTGACTTTACAGGACTTTCTTTTCTGCTGATTCTACAGGACCTGCCCTTCTGCAGAACTTGGAACAAAACTTCAAGCCTTTTCTTTCTTTTCACATGTAGTCGTCTAAAAAGGTAGAATCCGACTTACTTGTGAAACAGCTTTACAAATGATATATAAAGTAAAGGTATTATAACGAAAACGTATTTGAAAATGCATCGTATTTGTTGTGTTTTTAAATAAAACAATTTTTGCTTATTTCCTTTTGCCCTGTTTAGGTTACCTGAAGTGTCGTTTTAGCTCTGGAGGTCCTTTCTTTCTCCGCTCCCTCTTCGACTATCAACCTACTGATGGCGACTTGAGTGACCTTTCCTTCAAGAGGAATGATGTCCTTTTCGTAAACGATGTTTGCCGTGGGGGACTCGTAACTGAGAAAGATGAGAACGGACATTCGTCTTGGTTCGCATACTTATTGAACAGTCAGGGCAAGAAATTAAAATATGGACGAATTCCAACAAAGTAAGTTAATTTTAATTTCCATTTTTTTATTTTATTTTCCTATTTATCTCATTTTTTAATTTTTTTTCATTTCCGTTTTTTATTGCCGTTTATTTTTTATTTTCCTTTTTATCTCCTTTTTTTTATTTTTTTTCATTTCTGTTTTTATTTATCTTCATTTCCATTTCCTATTTCTATTTTTTTAAATTTCTCTTCTTTATATTTTTCCCTTTTTTCATTTTCCTCTTCGTTTGTTTCTCTTTCGTCACCCATATTTAATTTAGTTTGGCGCATTTATATTTTCTTGTTTTTTGTTTGCGTTTCTAACAATTCTTTTTGCACCCATTTTTTATTTTCTGGAGATCACAAAAACACAGAAACCTGAACATACTATCTCATCAGCATCAGAAGATGGAAATTAAAAGTGGAGTACTGTTGCCACATTTGGGCAGGAGCTGCTAGAAAGGACTTATCCTGCCTTGATAGAGTTCAAAATAGACTTCGTAGACTCATAGGGGATGTCCTTTTCTTTTCCTTGCAACCTCTTTCTCACAGAAGCCATGTTGCGAGTTTGTCTCTGCTTTATCGTTATTTTCATGGCAAGTGCTCGGCTGAGCTCCAATCTATGGTCCCCTCTTGCCAAACTTTCACAAGAAACACCCGTCTAGCAGAAAACACTATCAATAATTTCCCCCACTCTTTATCTGTGCCTAAACCGAAACGTAGATTCCAGGAGCAAAGCTTCTTTCTTAGAACTGCGCGCCTATGAAATTGTCTTCTGTTTTCCTGCTTTCCAGCTGACTACAATATGGTTGTCTTCAAGTCTAACGTAAACAAGTTTTTGATGAGCGGTTCCATATAAGTTAACAAATTTATTGAATTTCGATTACTAACAGTTACTATATTGTCCAATTTCTACTGAACACTCTGTAACCCTTATCCTCGAATGGCCTCTTGGCCTTGATAAGTGGTGATGCCTATGCAAAAAAAAAAAAAAAAAAGTCCTTTTACCAATATTTCTGAGTTACTCCCTTTCAGTCTGAATTATAAAAATGTTTGAATTTATCTCTATCTTCCTGTTTTCGACCCTTTTCAGACTAAGTCCAAGTTTTGATCTCAAGCGAAGTAGCTCGGAAAGTCTAAGTTTGCAAGATGATGAGCTGAAGTATTCCCGGCGTGGATCAGGTACGGTGAGGCGGAGTTTCTTTAAACGTAAGAAACACCAGCGGACAAACTCGAGGGACAGCAGGGATCTAAGTTCCTTCTCAGAGATTTCACTGACAGCGGACTCACTCTGCATGTCTGAAGGTAAGATCATTGTTTTAAACAATGTAAGCACTTGATGCTGGCCATGACTTTCGTAATTCAGAAAGTGAAACAATTATTTTTATACAATGTATCTGAAATTCAGTGTTTTGCCCAACTATTGCATGGGTTTTTTTCAAGAGTGAACTCCAAAAATGGCAAAAATTGTCTCGTACAATTTTTAGTTTTCACTCTTGAAAAGGCCTACACAACACTTGGGTGAAACGTTGAGTTTTAGGTCTTCCCTTTTCTACATTAATTTGTACTGCTGGATTTATTTTATCCTTTGTTTGTCATAATGAATCTTTAAAATAAACAATTATTGCTCCCTTATAAATCTGAGATGGAAAAGAATTGTTGCTCTCTTGTAAATCTGATTTCTAATTCCTATATATTAGGTACGTGCAAAATGAATGCCGATGCTCGAAATGTATAAACATTTTGACCCCTCCCTTTACTTAAAAATCCACCAAAAATCAGAAAATTAACCAATTTTAATGGAATTTTCAGTATTTATCAAATAATGATCACGGAATATAATGAACTCATTATTTTTATTTAAATCTTAATGGAAATGTATTATTTTGTTTAAACAAAAAACACCTTTACTAAAGTTATGGTTTTCTGTAGTAAAAAAAATAATTTGGGGGGGCTTTTTTTATGAAAACGAAGCATTGTAAATTGTAACAATTAAAAAATAATTGCTTAATTTTTACAGGAACATTACAAAAAAAAGCCCCTAGAGTCTTTATTAATGAAATCGATATTACCCCAAGAATTAATTTCTCGAACTACTGATATTATCATTGAATTAAGCATTGTTTATTTAATATTTTCACACAAAGATATTTTAATTGCAAAAAGTATTTATTTTTTTTATGGTTACATTTTTAACTTTATATGTAAGATTCTAATAGTTTCATTGCACGCATGAACGTATAATCATCAATGTAAGATAATTTTCATATAATCTTGGAAAATAAAGTAAAAAATATTAAATTGAAAAACAGGAGCATACAAAAATAATTAAATTAAAAAAATGGTAAAAATTATGCGAACATTCCAGGTCGGTAAGTATGGATGAGCAGTCCTGAAAGGAAAAAAAGATTTGCCCACTCACCTCCTCCCTCCCACTATTAGGTGCCACTTTCAGATATGCCTGTTTGTGTCATTCAACTTTAAATTTCATGTAAACATTCTGATTACTTAAAACGTAAGTTTGTATTATTTTTTAAGTGTGCAATTTTTTCGATAATTATAAATTTTCTTTCCACTTTGGATTCTGTATAAATATTAATAAATAATGGCGTTAACTTTTTCAATGAATTAATTATCAGTAAATTTAATGAATTAAATTAACATTTAAAGTTTAAATTCTGTTAATAATTGTTTGAACTTTTTTAATGAATAAATTGTCATTGTAACTTTGTGAATTTAATTGACCTTTCAACACTTGAAATAAATTGTTTTTTATGCACATCAATACTTCTTTGAATTTTGCCGCCATGAGCTTTTGACATGATAAACAAACTTTGTTGCTACCACGGCTATAATTTTTGATAATCATGACCTTTCTTAGCAAAAGTTAAGTACATTTATTGTATAAATTCATTATCTTAAAGACTTTAGCTTAATATTTCACTTGGAAATAATTCCAGAAAACTTATATTTCTCTTGCCAGAAAAATGTAAACACGATCTTTGTCATAATTAATTTTTACGTGAAATATACGGTTTTTCAGATTTGAGATAAAATTATTCCATGTATTTTTTTTATTATTTCACATGCTATTTTTGCTTTGAAAAATTAACTTTAAGCTGTAATCTTTCAAGCAAAATCAAAAAGTAACCGAAATTTAAAAAAATATTATGATTAGCCGGCATTCAAAACCATGTCCCCTACCCTGCCATTCATTTTGCACGTACCTACTATATATACTCCAACACACAAACATATCACTTACCATAACAATTTAACAATAATTTTATATTTTTATTCTTTTTACAGATGGATTATTTTGTGGTTTCACCAAAGTTGAAAGAAAAGAATGTAAGTTTATTTTTTTTCTATATTTTCGAAGTCTTTAGAGAAGATTAGATAGCAACGTATGTATATATATATATATATATATATATATATATACTAGTAGGGCACGTGGCATTACCCGGTCGTAAAATATGATTAATATGATATTTTTATTAATGCAGATTTTGTATTTATTATTATATTATATTGGACCCAATATATATTAATGATTTAAACCGTTAAAAAAAAAAATGTAATTTTCTGTGTCGAGTCATGTAGTCGGAAGCGTTCAATGTATGTTTATAGTTGACTTAATGGTTACCGCAATCGTACTACTGCGTGTGAAAACTTTTTTCCATCTCTCTTTATTCGTGAAGCCACAAAAAGGCAGTGTGAAAATTTGCATCTTTGTATAAATTTCTTTTACACGCTTCGTCAGAGTTGGGAGAGACAAAAGCAGATAATAAGTAGTCTAGAGGAGTTGAGAGAGAGAGAGGAAAATTCAGGTTGTCGTCAATGGCTGCGTAATACTATAGATACTCCCCCTCCCTGAAGCTGGAGAGTGTTAGTGATTCATAAAGAAAAAGGTTACCTGAAAAAAAGCCATGACAATAAATTTTGTTTTAAACTTGGTAAAAATGCCACTGAAACGTATGGAATATTTCAAACTGCTTCTGAACCATCTTGCATAAATCAAGCATCAGTTTTTGAGTGGCATAAGAGATTCAAGAAAGGCAGGGAGTCTTTCAGGGATGATGAGAAGTATGGGAGGAGTAAGGAAGTCAGAACACCAGAGTTGATTGGTCAAATAAAGAGTTTCATGGATAAGGACTGTCATGTGTCTAGAGAGACAATAAGTGCACAGTTTGATATCAGTGTGGGAACTGTACACAATTATTTGCAAGGAAGTGAAGATACACAAGATTTGCACAAAGTTTGTCCCAGCGGTGCACAGAGAAGATCACCGACTATTTGACCAAGATGGGCATGAAAAGAGTTGCTCACCCTCACTATGGTCCAAACCTTGCTTCCTGTGACTTTTGGTTATTCCCTAGGCTCAAAGAAGACCTTAGAGGCTGTCATTATGAGACAATTAAGGAGATGAAAGAGGCTTTAACAAGGTTCATTGACACACTCACACAAGAGGACTTCCGTGGGGCCTTCGAAAAGTTATTGGAATGGTACAAGTGCATTGCAGCCAGAGGAGATTACTTTGAAGGGGACTAAAGTGCATTATCAATAAAAGTGCCTATATGAAAAGTCTTGAAACTTATTTAAGGAACCTCATAACAATAACTCTTTTAAACCATATATACATATATAAATGCCTATATGTTTTTATTATTTCAACCTCAGGGTGTAGCGGTGGCTCTTGATATATCTAAGGCTTTTGACAGGGTATGGCATGATGGTCTTCTAAGGAAAATTAGATCATATGGTATCACTGGAAGAATACATAATGTAATTAAATCCTTAAGTAAGAGAAAAATCCAATTTGTCCTCGATGGTCGTACATCTAAACAATATGACATAAATATGGGAGTACCTCAGGGGTCTATCCTTGGACCTTTATTATTCCTGATATTCATAAATGACCTCCCTGATAAAATTGTTTCGGAGATGGGTATATTTGCCGATGACATCACTTTCTATAACAGATATGCGGGGAAAACAAATGAACACATATCTAAGGAAATGGCAGAAACACTAGAGGATGATCTCCAATCTGTAGTGGAATGGGGACAAAAATGGATGGTCACATTCAATGCTGCCAAGACTAAGCTTGTTTCCTTCAATAATTACAAGAAACCTTCTCTACCACCAATGGCCAAAAACACATTGCCTGAAAGTACTTCTTTTAAACTCCTCGGCCTAATGTTTACAGGGAATATGAACTGGAATAGATACATTGAGAGCATTGCCAAGGCTGCTGCAAAGAAGGTGGAGTCTCTCTACCATGCTAGAAAACTACTTACGCCTGAAAGTATCCTGTATCTCTATAAGGCCATCATTCGCCCATGTATGGAGTACTGTTGTCACATTTGGGCTGGTGAAACTGCTGCTTGTCTCTCATTTCTTGACAGGGTTCAAAAGAGAGTCGCCAATCTGATAGGTCCTGAACTGTCATCTAGGCTTCAGCCTTTGTCCCATCGACGAGATGTTGCATCCCTCTGTCTGTTCTACAAATACTTTAATGGTGAATGCTCTGACAAACTGCAAACACTTATACCTCCTAGACGTAACTACCCCCGACAAACCCGACAAGCAACTAAGTCCCACCCCTTTACAGTAGAGAACCCTAGGTGCAAGAAAGCCTCTTACTCCAATAGTTTCTTCCCCAGAACTGCAAGTCTTTGGAACTCCCTTCCGGGATTCTGCTTTCCCAACTGTACCGGTATGCAGAAGTTCAAGTGTAATGTGAACAAACATCTTTCTACTCATCTCCCTTCATAATGCCCCTGAAAATTATGTCCCTGACAGTAGCCCCCTTCTTCAAACTGACACTGTGGCTTGTTTGGGGTGAAAATTAAATTAAAAAAAAAAATCATTACCATTTGTTTTTATAGATGGGATAAAAAAAATTATCCAGCCCATGTCATCAGACAATTTAAGCCAAAAATGAATAAAATATTTTTTATTACATATGGGTATTAAAAACCAATAGTTGGAGTAATGGATAGAGGGGGAGGAGTGATAGGGAAAGGAGTGGGTGAGGGAAGAAAAAAGTATATTTAAATAAATTAAAATTACAATTAAAAAAGAGAGAAGGAAATAAAGGAGATTGAAGATGTCGAGAAGAAGTTGTTTGTTGAAGAGGATAAAATAAAAAAGAAAGGGAAAATATGGCTAAATAAGAAGAGGAGATAGAAAAGGATAAATAATGGAAGTATATATTTCGGCGTGTCCTAAAAAAGTTGCTGAAAGGGAAAATGGATGATGGCTTGTGCAAGTCACCAAAGTCAGAAATAGATATATATATATCCTTTTATTTTTATCCAGCTGAGAAACGTCATGGAGCACTTTATTTCAACCAATAATGTATGTACATGTGATTGAGATTCTATTAGTTCAACGACGTAAGTCTCTGTCACAGAATTCTTTGCAACTAATTTTCTTTCTGTTTCTTTTTCTCTTTCTCAATTCAGGCAATTCAATTCGTCCAGTTATTCTTCTCGCTCCATTGTCACAACCCTTGATTAATAAATTGACGGCAGAATCCCCAGACAAGTATTCCAAAATTGATTGCAGTAAGTACCATTCTTTCGCCTCTTCGAAAATGAATTCGGAAATACATAACATTTCTCAATTTTTAAAATGAGCATTGATTATTCATATTCAAATTCTTCAGACTACGGTTCTCATCTGGAGTGTTATTCTCACAATGTTTTAGTCAATGTAACCTCTGAAATTTTTCACGTGTATCTTGTCAAACTCTGGAATGTTTCTGTCTAATTTGAGAATCTGTACAGAATTTCAAACAGAACCGTTTATTTAATCCACGAAAGTAGCATGCTCTCATTTCGGCAGCCATGACTGGATAGAAGTTCTAAGTAATTCGAGCGAATAAATAAGTAATTTTATCTTTCTTTTTCTGGCTAAATTCAATAAACTTATATCATATTGACTTCTGCTTTCAATTTAGTGGAAGCCATGTTGGTGTATATCAAGGAAAAGTCCCTTCTAATTAATGTTTACATAATTCTAGGTTAATTTTAAATGTTTACATATAAAAGAACTAGTATTCACAGTGCAACTATGCTATAATAATGAAATTTTGAAAACGAAGAACCAACTAAATCAAAATGACAAGTTGCTGCTCCTATATTTAAATAACGAAAAAATATTGAATTTCAAATAAAACAAATGGTACCTACGTAATTATCATGTTGCAAATGGTGACATATCCAAAAATTACGAAAAACAGTAAGGTTTAAAATTGATTATTCATGAAAAACTGTTCCTTTAAGTTAAAAACAGTTTGATTACATGCTGGGTCAAACATATTGGGTCACATGACATAAAACAAAAGGGAAAGTAACTCAGTTGAAACAATTTGTAGCAGACAGAATTTATTCAGAAAACAAAAAAACATAACATATATACATATTTTGTAAATTAAAAAAAAAACAACTTTTTTTTTAACTGTTTTCAAAACTGTTAGAAAATATTTTCTGAAATTAGCACAAGATTTCAGAGTAATTGAAAACTTAATTATCTTCCATGTTAACTCGCAAATTCAAATTAGTTGATTTTGAAACCAAATTGCTAGATTTTTCATGTCTTTTTTCATGAATAATTATTTTTCTACGCTATCGTTTTTCATAATTTTTGGATATGTTACTATTTGAAACCTGATAATTATATAGGTACTATTTGTTTTACTTGAAATTCAATATTTTTTTTCGTATGTATAATATAGAAGTACCAACTTGTCATTTTGACTTTCGATTTCAATTTAGCAGAAGCCATGTTGGTATATGCCAAGAAAAAGTCGCTTCTAATTAATGTTTATGTAATTCCAGTTTAATTTTCAAAGTTTACATATATATAAAAAAAAACTAGTATTCATGGCGCAACAACACTATAATAATGAAATTCAGAAAACAAGAAAAATAATGGTGTCTACTAACATTTTGTTAGATATCTCACTACTGATGCAATTCTCTATCTATATAAAAGCCAAGTACGGCCAAGGATGGAATACTGTTGCCATATCTGTTGCCAAAAACAGCCTATCATGCCTTGACAGAGTACAAAATAGACTTCGTGGTTTAGTGGGGGATGCCCTTTTCTCTACTCTGCAACCCCTCTCCCACAGAAGAGATGTTGCGAGCCTATCCTTGTTTTATCGTTATTTTCATGGCAGGTGCTCGTCTGAACTCCAATCCCTGGTCCCCCCTCGCCAATCTTTCACGAAAAACACCCGTCTAGCTGAATCCACTGTGAAAAATTTCCCCCACTCTATATCTGTGCCTAAATCAAAACGCGGATTTCATGAGCAAAGCTTCTTTCTTAGAACTGCACGCCTGTGGAACTCTGTTCCGTCTGCCTGCTTCCCTCCGGACTACAACTTGGATGTCTTCAAGTCTAATGTTAACAAATTCCTAATGAACCGCCCCCCTAATTAAACACTTCATAAAATCTCCTCACTAACGTGATGTACTTACAATAACCCTTATCCCTGAGTGGCTTCCGGGCCTTGATAAGTGGTGATCACTGTGTAAAAAAAAAAAAAAAAAAAAAAAATTTCAACAAAAAACAATGATATCTACCTAAGTGGCATTTCAGAAGTATCTAAATTTTGAGGGTTGCCTACACTGAGGATTAAGCCTTCAGCCCGAGAAGAGTGAAACTTTACAACTAAATATTACCAAATACTTTATTCACTATGCCATGGCCCTTGTGAACATTGACTAAAACGTGAAAATGACACTCAAGATGAGAATAGTAGTTCAGAGGATCCAAATAATACAAATAAAAATGACAGTCGGATTCTGAATTTGAGTGCACTATGGATCACAAAAGACTTCAGTGGAAGCCATTTTGGTTCTTGCCCAGAATTCCTTTTATATTACAAAATTAAAGAAAAACAATAAAACAAAATTATCATATTCCAAAAATCACGTAAATTGATCAAGTAGTTTTATTTTTATAAAGAAAATCATTTTTAAGCGATTAATAGGAATTCGTAGGCATTACAAGATAAACATAGCAAGTGTAAATTATTGAGCTATCTCCCTTCGTTTTTTGAAATTTGGATCATTATGATTACTATTCTCATTTTGAATTTTAGGTTCTTGTCAAGTTTTCACACATTAAAAAAAGGATTTTTTAAAATCTGTATGATGTACATACTTGAAAAGAAATGACAATATCACATTCCAAAAACTCATGTAAACTGATCAAGTACTTTTTTTAAACAAGAAAATCCAATTTTATGAATATTGCAAGAGTGACAGTTTTGCTTGCTATTTTGAAAAATCTCCAAGTATGGTAAATAGTTTCACAATAATTCATACTTGATATATGTTGTAATGTCTGTGAATCTAAATATTAACATACTTGTCCATATGTCCAGTGTCACAAAAAACATCACAAACATCAATTAATGAGAAACGAATTCCCTTACTTTACAGTTGCTCTTTATCAGTTAGAAATAATTAAAACCATTTCCTCTTTAAAAAATTAAAAAAAAAAAAGACATGGTTGTCTGTTTACAGTTTAAAATTAAATATTTAATAATTAAAAAAAAAAAACCTGTTCAGAGGAGACTGCTTTATTTTTATTATATTTTCTTTTTAAAATAAAAAAGAAAATGTGCAAGTGAATTGACACCTGTTCCTTTATAATTTATATCAAAAAATTATTCAGAACCCCCCCCCCCAATGTGTTGTGTGTTGAATTTTATTGAAAAAAAAATCAAAATTTTTTAAATCAATTATTTTTAGCTTTAAAAGGTTAAAAAGAATTTGGTAAAAAGTTGTTTCAAATTTGTCATTATTTGTTTTCTTTTCTTTTTATTCATTTTATTTTATGCGTTTTAAAAATTTCCAACTATGGAATGTCCACAGGTTCGGCTAGTTCTTATTAATCGCTTAAAATTATTTTCTTTATAAAATGAAAATATTTTATCAATTTACTTGAGTTTTGGAATATGATATTTTGTTTCGTCATGGGTCATATATCATGCTGATATTTTCTTTTTTTTTTTTTTTTTAATAAAACGCACAAATATACAAATATATCAGCCTAGACGGTGTGTTCAACCCCCACCCCCATTTTGTCATTCTCCTGACAAATTCTCTTTCTTTTAATAAAAATACTTTCAACTCACCTTTCCTTCATTTGTGATTAATTACAAAGAATTCTGTTTCTTTGGTTTATTCAGAACATTTTCCATTTTGGATTTTTTACATTTGGATTCTTTACTTTTAAAAATATTTAAAATTTTACCGTCTTCAGATTTTCCACTAATCATTAATTTGAACATCCGTTCACGTGAAATTATTTTTCATTTTTCCCCATTTCCTCTGCTTTTCACTGTTTTTCATTTTTACGCTAGTATAATCTACTACTTGCGGTTTCATTAAATATTTTACTAGCAAAATATTATTCTACATTTTGCTAACACCTCTTATCTGATGACAAGGAAAATATTTCTGTTGAAACTGCATATTAAGGACAATCTATTTTGTTTCCTTTCCAAAAAATAAATGTTTTTAACTGTTGCTAAAGTGTTTTTCAATATATTTTATTAAATTCTTGTACATATATATATATATATATATATATATATATATATATATTTTTTTTTGTATGTAAGAGCAAATAGTTAATAAAACATGTTAAAAAACACTTTGAAAAAGAGTTAAAAACAATGGATAGTCTGGTGAAACGTAAAGTATCATTTTTGGATTTTACCGTCATTGGATACTTTACCTTTCACCAGACCATCCATTCACGTGAAATCACCTTTTTCTTCACCATATTCCCTCTGCTTCACTTTTTGTTATCAGTAAGATCTTTGACTTACTTGCCGTTTCATCAAATACTTTTGTATGCAAAATCTGATCCCGCATTTTGCTAATTCCTACCCTCTGATGAGAAAGAAAGTATTTCTTCGAAACTCTGCGGATTAAGGATTATCCACTTATTAAGTGTTTCCTTTTCAGATTAAATATGTTTTTAACTCTTTTACAAAGTGTTTTTTTAACATGTTTTATTAACTATTTGCTCTTATTATAAGCTATCTCCTATTTGGTTTTATCGAGCTTTTTTATCTGGTTGAGATTACTTTATAAATATTTTCTTTAATATTTATAATATACTTTACCATCTTGGATCATTTTGGTAAATTTAATTGTAATTTTTATTTTATATATATATATATATATATATATATATATATATATATATATATATATATATATATAGTGAATAAATGACAAAAAACTATATTCCGAAATTCATGATGTTGACCATCTTATTATTTATTCCTTTTATTTAGTTGACATTTACAATTCTTAACAGTATCTATATATATATATACATAAGTGAATTTAGTTTACAAACAAATGGCTACACATAAGCATACATGTTTCAGCGAAAACCCAGTACGGGAATCGCTTCGGCTCTGTCTAAACATTGAGCACTCTTTTGGTGGACACACTTACAAATAATTGCTACCGATACAATATATATACATATACATTTGTATCTGTCAAGAATTGTAAATGTCAACTGAATTAAAGGAATAAATTATAAGATGGTCAACATCATGAATTTTGGAATATAGTTTTTTGTCATTTATTCACTATATTGCTCTGTAATTACATTGAGCTTCTTAAATAAGGATTAGTAGATATTATAAGAAAATATATTTCTACAGAAATATGTTTTCTTGTATTTGTGCATAAAAAATGAAGCTGATTGTGAATTACCAACAATTTTTGAGTGCAATCTGTAAATTTTGATGACTCACAGTTCCTCTATTTTATTCTTTTTTTATAATTAAATTTCACAGAAAATTTCTCAAGTTTGGAAAAAAGCCAAACCGACAACGCTTTTCTTGAATACCAAAAGAGAGATGACCTGTACGACTCAATAATGCAAATCTGTGATAACGTAAGTTGTGGCAGCAATATTTGTTTTTGATTACTAATTGTTCATTTATTTTTTATCCAAAAGATTATGAATATCCCCTGCAAGAGTGCCTTTGTGAAGCAATGGTTGCACATTCCCTAACAGCACCTCTCTTTTAATCGGCACTGCTTGATTTTTATTGCTATAAATACAAATATTTCTATGTGCATAAAAGTAAGTCATCTATCTTGGCCTTTGGGACAAGATCACTGTGTAGTATCTGTTCTTCAGATGCTCCACTTCAATTTCTTGTTCTCTGTCAGTGGAGGAGAAATCCTTCACGACTGAGACAATTTTTATTTTAGTTCCTTTTCTCCACATTAAAAAACGACCCTGGTGTCTAACTCTGTCCCGTGGGGAGGCATTGTAAATAGGATCTATACTTACTATATAATAATGTTTAAAGAAAAAATAATAAAAAAAAAAGATAAAACAAATAATACGTCCTAAAAAATGGGCAGATAACTCCTTTCTTATAAAAAGCGCTCAGGGAGTGGAAAGAAAGAAAATAGGGTTTGTATTACTGTACACATAGATTCGAAAAAGTTGTCAAAAAACAAATATATAACAAATAAATGTTATCAAAGGCAAGATAAGTTACTTTTCTACCAAACTGGATATATTTTTCGTGTTTTTATTCAATGTAACATGTTTATTCAGCTCGAAAACCATACAGTGTTTACCGATGTATTGGAACATTCAAGATGGCGTCTGATTCTCTCTTTAACACGGTAAGTTTGGGAAAAGGTGTTATAAATAAAAAACCGGATAAAATACTGTTAAAAACTCGCTCAATATATGTTACCGTGACATAGGTGGACATATATTCGGCGGGTTTTTAATAGTATTTTGTATAGTTTTTTATTTATAACACCTTTACCCAAACTTACGGTGTTAAAGAGGGTGTGAGACGCCATCTTGAATTTTCCAATACATCGGTAAACACTGTATGTTTTTCGAGCTGAATAAATATGTTACATTGAATAAAAACACAAAAAATATATCCAGTTTGGTAGAAAAGTAACTTATCTTGCTTTTGATAACATTTATTTGTTATATATTTGTTTTTTGACAACTTTTTCGAATCTATGTGTACAGTAATACAAACCCAGAAAATACTACAAACTCGCCAATAAAAAAATAAATAAATCAACAATCTTTTCTTTATAGCAATAAAAATCGAGCATAAAATTTTATGAAGTCTTTATGGTCGCGTAGTAAAACAAAAACACTGCACCAGTGCACCATTTATTGAGCAGTGGCAGGTTCGATCCTTATCAACTAAGTCTCGCTATACTGATGAGAAGTAAACTCCAAAACATGCATATCTATAGATGACTTACTTTTCTGCACGTAATAATATTTAATAAAAAATGATTAAAAAAAATAATAAAACAAATAATACATTCTAAAAAATGTGGGTCGAAAAAAATGTAAACAAAGGGTAGATAACTCCTTTCTTATAAAAAGCGCTCAGGGAGTGGAAAGAAAGGAGAAAATAATACAGAATCGCTAAAAAATAAATAAAAATAAATCAACAGTCTTATATATATATATATATATATATATATATATATATATATATATATATATGGATAAAAAAGTCAATACGAAAAATATATAAATGTTTATATATTTTCTGTATTTATTTCCTATGTGTTGACATGTAGGAATACAAAAAATCTTTTGAAAAAAAAAAACAAGAATGTTTCTTTCAAAAGCACATAATTTTTACTGATCCTTCGGTCTTCTTCAGTGTTAATATATATATATATATATACAATTTTTAATAAAAATTATATATATATATATATATATATAATTTTTAATAAAAATTTACTTATTAAATTTTGGTAATGTTCATATACCAATTCAACCAAAGTTAATATTAATTGACGCAGTTAATTTAGCTCAACGATTATAAGTATTAATAATCAAGCATATATATTATAATTTCGTAATAACCAAGACAACGATAGCTTATAACATGTTTATCATAAGATGTATTTCTTCAGCGTTACAATCATTTTTTAACATTTGGACAAGTTTAAACATTATTTCATTAAAAGATATTCCAAAATGACTAATCATCAGACACAAAATATAACTGCAATAAATATAAAAATACACAATTTCTAATACAAGCAGCGAACTCACCTCATCTTCATTCATTTTATTGATTAATTTTGAATTGTGTAGGCAACTTACTTTTGTATTTCTTAACCATCACCATTGTTATTATTTTACTATATTTAATTACTATTATTTTTGTTTCACCTATTATTATTATGATAGCTATTAATAATATTGTTGCCCCCCCCCCCCCCGACAAAAGGAGAGTAGACCTGTAAATTCACTCTTGTCTGTTTGCACTTTTCTCAATAACTACACCTTGGAATTTTTTGTAATTTTGCACAAACATTAAACATGATATGAGTAAAAAAGTAACAGAACGGATTTTCTGGAAAAACTCTGATTGACCCCCCCCCCCATCCTAGAGGTGCCTTTCAGGTTAAAATGGCTAAAATTGACACTTTTTGTGCTTATTAAAAATATTGATGCCTTGGATTTTTATAAAACTTTTAAAAAAGGTTGTAACTAACTGATTTCTATATAATTTTGTTTGTCTATACTTCGCGATAACTCTTGGGTGTACCCCAGGGGCTTTTTTAGGGCTAATAAAAACACTCCATTTTTAGGACTATTTTATCATATTTGTCAAAAATTTTCTGTGTATGCTTATTTAGCAGTTTTGCATGGTGCTGAACTCAAATATAAAAATGTTAAGGCCTTGGGGACTTTTGGGGGTAAATGTGGGGGTGAGTGGGCGCAAATGATGGACTTGGTACATGCTTCATTTGTTATTTTTACCGTTCAACACATTTATTTCAGTTTCTAAACATTTATTGAAATCAATTGCGTCTTGTTTGTTGCTGGTTGAATGCTCATGAGTTACAAATTTGACTCTTTATGACCTGGTGTAACTAATTTGTTCAGTCGTAAATAGATGAATATAACGGCATAAATATATTTTAATAAAATTTTTTTTCATTAACGTGTTCTAAAAACAGTTTTATAAAATAAATTTATAAAAACAGTTTTATAAAATTCTTAGTTGTAAGGGAGACAACTATGGGTTATTCCAATTGTTGGATTAAACGAAAGATTGTTTTTCGAAATGTATTTTTTAAATTATTTGTTTCCTTAGTAATTTGTTTATTTTCTTTTTCAGGATTGCCACTGTTTATTAAATGTCCACCCTTCGACCATTGACCGACTGCATCGATTACAACTCTACCCCATTGTTATATTCGTGCGACACAAAAATTCCAAACAGATAAGGTTAGTGGTTGTAGAGAAAGTGTGCACATCTCTGTCCGAAACTATTCCAAGGATCACGTTTATGACGCTGATGCTAGCTTAGGAGTTCAGCTTAAATAGCAATACAACTGGATTATTTCCCCATATGCATTACAAGCCAGATATCCAACTTACTTATTGCAGTGTACAAGAATTCTGATGAAAAGATTGACCTGCTCAATTATCCCCCTATCAGTATCCTCTCCATCTTCGCTAAAATCTTTGAAACATAAATCAATCAAGCACTAGTCTTCTCTCTGACAAACAGGTCCTGGATATGACCTCAAACTATATCCAGTGGTGAGGCCCCAGCTTGTTGGCTTTGGGGATTGTGGAGCCACCCTTTAATTGCCGTTGCTCCCAGGTCCACTCTGACCCGGAGTGGTAGTACCTGTTAGGGTCCCAACTATGGGTTAAATAGAAACCGACGTGAAAACAACAAATATATTCTATTAAAAAAAGAAGTCTTGCATACTGACCAGTAATATCAGGCACATGGGTGGGTTCGTGAACAATGTGAGTGAGGTCATAGGCAATGGCAAAATCATGACAAAACCTCCCCTCATCATCTATCTTGCTTGAGTGGGTCAGCTATTCCACATTATGGACATTGAAGTCACTGCAAATGTGAATGTTAGCCAAAGGATGAGCAGACAGGATATGGTTAATTTTCTCAGATATACTCTTAAAGATAGTAACCCCGCTGTTGTGGGGGCGATAGAGAGGAAATATAAATGCGGTGGTGTAAGCAACTGCAACCCGGAAGCACATATAAGGTCTTCTCTGGAGATATCCTTACCACATGAAAAGCCATCTTTAATATAGGCACATATTCCATGCCCATGGCGATCTTGGCGGTCAGATTTAGATGTTAAGTATTCTTTAATTATGAACTCGTCTAGGGAAGTGGTCGGCCATATACCAGTTTCACTTAGAAAGAATATGTCTGGTTTCGTCTCCTGTAATTGGGTTTCAACCTCTGGAAGGTTGGAATGTAGACTCCTGATGTTGGAGAAGGAGACATGGTAGTAGGGGTCTACGTTGGAGGATGGGGTTCTACTGTTTTTTTGTTTTTTTTGTTTTTTTTTTGAGATATTTAATGTTGAGGTTTTGGGATTTGTGGAACAGGTCGACAGACTTGGTTAGAGCAGGACAGAAGGAAAGTAAGAGAGAAAAAGACAGGAATTTTATTTTATTTCTTTTGTAGCACATGATAAGGTAAAGCCGTAACAATTACCCACTAGAATGGCATCGAGAAGCCCCACCAAAAACTACTGCATGGTCCAGAATCCATTCACCAATTGGCAATACAGCAGTCCTAGTACTTTGCACCTGCTGATAGGATAGCCTCCTTAGTGGTTAATCCAAGGTTTTGGTCCCTAACTATCAGGCGTAAAATGTCAACCCAGATGAAATGTTTACCTCCAGCCAACTTGCTAGTGACATATCCACAAGGATAGACATAGAAACAGACAATTTCCGACATCTCAGGCTACTGTTCACGAAGTACTACCGACCTGGAAAGCAGCTTTTTCTTCACCCTTTGTCCGAAAAATCACTCATTGGAAATGAGGACTGAGGGACAAAAAAGGAGTTACTGGAGCTGCCGATAACACATCCACAGTGTATTATCTACTCTCCAATTAAAAAAAAATAAATGAAAGGTTAAAAAAAAAAAAATGGGAAGAGACTTATTAATATCTGCTTAATATAAGTCCGTTGCTCCATTCCCAGTTTAGGATGATATTTGAAAATAGTCTCCCCTCCCATATTAATGCGTGAATGTTTTTGGCCTTTTCTACCTCGATAGAGAATGTTCGAGCATTCTAGCTTTACCATATAAGTAAAATATGATAATGGAACTTTTATCATAAACTCTCTCACCTAGAGATGGTGCACAGCAAGTTGGGGTTTGCCATCATCCCGAGGTGGGGTAGTTTATGAAGAGCTTGACTAAATATGACCTTAACTTTTGACCTTGAAAAATGGTGTGCACCATCCCTAGGTCGAAGACCATCTTGTCAGATTTGGTCATGATCGGTCCAGTGGTGTTAGGGTTAGGGTTAGCTGTAGCAGAGTAGTACACATAGACACTAACAAATGCTGCTACTTTATTTTTATATATATATATATATATATATATATATATATATATATATATATATATCTTACTGCTGAACTCCCCACCCAGGCTGCTTCCTATAAATATGGCCTTTAACACAATCTTTTATGTTTCAGTGGTATTATGGTTGAACAAAAGCAAAAAAGCTAGGAACCATCTGTGTTTAAATGACTCCGATTGTCAATTTTTTTTATGGAAATTGCTCTAGACAAGGTATGAAGCCACTTAACCCTTTACTGCCAAATTGTACTTTAAAAAAAAAATATTTCTTATTCTTATAACTTGTCAGCCCAACTGGTCTTTAAAGTACAAATCTATGCATGGTTCAACAAGTGACTGAGGGGTTTATTTATGTTCGTGTGTCAGTTGCATGGTAACTTCTGACACATTCGCATTTCATGATCAAAAAATGTATTTATTGTGTAAAAAACATTCTGGCGGTAAAGCGTTAACGATGGTCCGGTAAATCCTTATATACTACTAGCATTTCAGCCCGGCGTTGCCCGGGTGTTTGGAAAAAAAAAAACAAACAAAAAAGCGGCCAATTTTTTTAACTTTGACTCCTATTATGACTTCTTAACATTTATTGTTTTGGGCTCAAATCAAGTTATTAAGTTAGATCCATGTCCAAGGAACCTATATGTAAAATGTCAAATGTTTATATCCAAAATTAGCAGAGGAGTTTGGTAGAGTTCTCAAAGGTCAAATCGTTGAACTTTGACCCCTCAACAGCCGAATTTTTGGCCGAAAACGGATTACAAAGATTTTCCCAAATCTCAGTACCCTGTATATCAAATTTCGAGTCTGTAGACTGAAAATTGACGGTTATTGCGTAGGAAAATGTACACACACAGAGACACGTTCACTTTTATATATATATATAGATTTATTTGTAGGCAAAATTTTTCAAGATTACATTTGTGACACCTGGTGAACATGTGACCTGGTCGTATTACTTCATTTTCCTTTTTTTTAACAATGGTCCATTAAATCTTCGTCTGGCCCGACCGCTTGTATGAGCGTGTTCTTTATTTACTCATTAGTCATGTTGTCCTGGTATGAGATGCGAACCTGTTGAGTTGAATGTAATAATCAAAGAAGCGCGTACATGTGTGCGTATTATGCGGTTATACAACTTACCTTCGGATGAGATCTTTTTTTTTTTTTTTAAATAGGCATAACCACTTATCAAGGTCAGAGACCACTCGAGGATAAGGGTAAAGAGTGTACAGTAGTCAATTGAACAATATAGTAATCGTTAGTAATGGAAATTCGGTAAATTTGTTAACTTAAGTGGAACGGCTCATCAAAAACTTGTTTACATTAGACTTGAAGACAACCATATTGTAGTCAGCTAGACAGCAGGAAAACAGAAGACAATTCCACAGGCGCGCATTTCTAAGAAAGAAGCTTTGTTCATGGAATCTATGTTTCGGGGTAGGCACAGATAAAGAGTGGGTGGAATTATTGAGTGTTTTCAGCTAGACGAGTGTTTCTTGTGAAAGTTTGGCGAGGGGGGACCATAGATGGAAGCTCAGATGAGCAATTGCCATGAAAATAACAATAAAGCAGAGACAAACTTGCAACATCTCTTCTGTGGGATAGAGGCTGCCAGGAAAAGAAAAGGACATAAATTAAAGATGGCAGCCATGGATTTATAAGGTGTAGTCTCGTGGAATCTCACGAGATCTCATCTTCCACTGCACATGTATGCAAATGGAATGGGGTCAGTTTTCTGATAAAATGTCTGTTGGCAGAGGCAGTGGGGAGAGACGTGCTGGAAGTTGAGAGAGAAAGTTGTCAGTTACGAATTCTAGCTGGACTTTTGCGTATTGTATTTGGTTTATTTTGTTTTGTTGTTTACCAGCCCATTTAACTGCAAATTTAAGAGACAAATACAGAACAGAGAGAGGAGGTCTTCTCTCTCTGTTTTGTATTCTTCTCTTTATGTTCGTATTTAAGGTTGATGACTCTCTGCCAACGTTTTTTTTTTTTTTTTCATGGTGGTCACCACTTATCAAGGCCCGGAAGCCACTCAGGGATAAGGGTTATTGCAAGTACAGTACATTAGTGTGGAGATTTCATGAAGTGTTTACTTAAGGGGGCGGTTCATTAGGAATTTGTTAACGTTGGACTTGAAGACATCCAAGTTGTAGTCAGGTGGGAAGCAGGCAGACGGAACAGAGTTCCACAGACATGCACTTCTAAGAAAGAAGCTTTGTTCATGGAATCTACGTTTTGATTTAGGCACAGATAAAGAGTGGGGGAAATTTTTCACGGTGGATTCAGCTAGACGGGTGTTTTTCGTGAAAGATTGGCGAGGGGGGACCAGAGATTGGAGTTCAGACGAGCACCTGCCATGGAAATAACGATAAAACAAGGATAGGCTCGCAACGTCTCTTCTGTGGGAGAGAAGTTGCAGGGTAGAAAAAAGGGCATCCTCCACTAAGCCACAAAGTCTATTTTGTACTCTGTCAAGGCAGGATAGGCTGTTTTTAGCAGCTCCTGCCCAGATATGGCAGCAGTATTCCATCCTTGGACGTACTTGGCTTTTATATAGATAGAGAATTGCATCAGTAGTGAGATACCTTCTAGAGCGGTAGAAGGATCCCACCATCTTTCCAGCGACCTTGGCAACAGACTTGATGTACGTGTTCCATTTCAGATCAGGAGTAAAGGACAAATCCAGAAGCTTGTCAAAGCACGGGGCTTCTCCCAGACGAGAGCCATCCATTTCAATTGATGCCAGATGGGAATCAGAGTGTTGATGATGTAAAGATAGGAGTTTGGTTTTAGATGCATTAAAGGTAACCAGCCACGACTTCCCCCACTGAACCACGCGCTGGAGATCAGAGGAGAGAGAATTAGAGAGAACTTTGTCATTTACAGCCTTTGATGTGTTGCCGTAGATGGTCATGTCATCAGCATAGATGTCAACGAATGATTTAAGTATGTGTTTAGGGAGGTAATTGATGTAGATCAGGAAGAGAGTTGGGCCTAGGATTGACCCTTGAGGAACTCCAGCATTAATACTGTAGACCTCTGATTTTTGTCCATTGACCACTACTCTTATGAGCCTATCGGAGAGAAATGATTTAATGAGTGAGAAAACATTTCCAGTTATACCGTAGCTGGAAATCTTGTGAAGTAGGCCCTTATGCCATACCTTATCAAAGGCCTTTGATATGTCAAGAACAATTACCCTAGAAAGGAAGCCTTTGTCGAGAGATTCATTAATCCTGTGAGATATAACCGTTAGCACATCTGCTGTAGATCTTGCAGAATGGAAACCATATTGCATGTCGCTAAGAAGATTGTTTCTGCTGAGGTGGTTGACTACTTCTCTATTTAATATGGATTCCAGCAACTTACTGATAACACACAGGAGGCTTATTGGTCTATACTGAGAGGGAGATGACTTATCACCTGAATTCTTAAATACAGGGCATACTGATGAGGTTTTCCAGGGAGTTAAACAGTTTTGTAAGTATAGGAGCAAGTTCTGGTTGAAGCTTTTTTAACACAATAATTGGGATGCTGTCAGGGCCAGTTGCTTTACTGGAATCAAGGTTCTTGATTAGCTTGGCGACCTCATGCACGGATATTTGTATGTTACCTAGCGTGTTCTGTGTTATAGGAGGAAATATGGGAAGTTGATTGCCTTTGTCGCATAGGGTAGAATTAGCTGCAAAGTTCTTGGCAAATAGTTTGGCCTTGTCTGATGCTGACGAGATGACCTCTGGTCCATTTATAATGGTTTGGATAGAACACACACTTCTGTTCAGGATCCTATTTGTTATTTGCAAAAACTGATGGGAACAAAGCCGCTGATCAGCTACTTTGGATTTAACAGACTGGGCATATAGCTCTCTTGCATTTTTTATTACTCTTTTACAGTGGTTGCTGGCGTTACTGAAAGCAGCTTTAGTCTCAGTGCATCTATTACGTTGGTAGCTATGGAAAAAGTGATTTCTGTGCGCGATGGCAGCAGCACATTCTGGGGAGAACCATGGCTGGCTGTTAGGTTTTTGTTGGAATTTTTTAGATGGTATGAATTGGTCTATTCCTACAATTAACCATTTGGTCAGGTCTGATACTATAGAGGACACATCCTTTTTAAACATGGAATGCAGAGGTAAATCAGATATGAATGTACGGAAGCTGTCCCAGTCAGCCATAGAGTATCGGTATACAGTACGGTAGAGGGGTACGTCTGGGGACTTATTATATTTCATTTTTATCTTAACTGATACGACGGAGTGGAAAGAGGATCCTAGAGGAGAATGAACGGAACATAATATAGCTCAGGGGAAGTTGAGAGAAAAAGTCTAGGAGGCTTGCATATTGACCAGTAGTATTGGACACATGGGTAGGTTCGTGAACAATGTGAGTGAGGTTATAGGCAATGGCAAAATCATGACAGAACCTCCCCTCATCTTCTGTCTTATTTGAATGTGTCAGCCATTCCATGTTATGGACGTTGAAGTCACCACAGATGTGGATCTTAGCCGAAGGATGTGCAGAGAGGATGTGATCTATTTTCTCAGATATACTCTTAAAGATAGTAGCTCCGCTGTTATGGGGCTGATAGAGTGCAAATATAAATGCAGTGGTGTAAGCAAGTGCAATGCGATAGCACATATAGAGGAAATTAGGATCTTCTCTAGAGATATCCCTGCCACACGGGAAGCCATCTTTAATGTAGGCACATATTCCATGCCCATGGCGATCTTGGGGGTTAGATTTAGCTGTTAAGTTAGAGTATCCGTTAATTATGAACTCATCTAGGGAAGTGGTCGGCCCTATTCTAGTTTCACTTAGAAAGAATATGTCCGGTTTCATCTCCTGTAATTGGGTTTCAACCTCTGGAAGGTTGGAACGTAGACCCCTGATGTTGGAGAAGGAGACCTTGTAGTAGGGGTCTACGTTGGAAGATGGGGTTCTAGGTTTATTAGTTTTTTTTTCTGGAGATAATACATGTTGACGTTTGGGGATTTGTGGAACAGGTCGGCATACTTGGTTAGAGCAGTACAGAGAGGGAAAGTAAGAGAGAAAAAGACAGGAAAATTTTTTTTATTTGTAGCACATGAAAAGGTAAAGCCATAACAATTACCCACTAGTATGGCATCGAGAGGCTCCACTAAAGACTACTGCATGGTCCAGAATCCATTCACCAAATGGCAATACAGCAGTCCCAGTACTTTGCACCTGCTGATAGGACAGCCTCCTTAGTGGTTAATCCAAGGTTCGGGTCCCTGACTATCAGGCGGATAATGTCAGCCCAGACAAAACGTTTACAAGGATAGACATAGAGATAGAAAATTTCCGACATCTCAGACTACTGTTCACCAAGTACTACCGACCTTTAAAGCAGCTTTTTCGTCACTCTTTGTCAGAAAAATCACTCATTTGAATGAGGACTGAGGGACAAAAAAGGAGAAGCGAGAGTTACTGGAGCTGCTGATAACACATCCACTGTATTATCTACTCTCCATTAAAAAAAAGGGGGGGGGGGAGGAGGGGAATGGGTACAAGTGACTTAATAGTATCTAAGTAGTAAAGTCTGGTGCTAAATTATCAATTCAGGACACTTTTGATGATAATCTCCCCTCCCATATTAATGGGTGGAAGTTTTTTTTATCAATTTGTAAAGTCGGCTTAATATTAATTTACATTTGAGTTTAGATAATTATTCAAGGTTTTAATTTAGGAGGTTCGTTTTCATAGGTGACTTTTACTTTGCTAATGTCACTGTATTATATTTCGAATATAATTGAAAATAAGACTAACTATATTAGATGGTTTGATTGGCTTGCTAGGAAGCAAGCATTTTCAATATAAGCAAGCTTGCAGTAATATTATATATTAAGTATATTACTTAAATAAAGTCCTAACTTTATCTACTGTAATAGAGAAAATAATTCCCTGCATTTTGTTTTTATCGCTAGTTTACTTTGTAGCATGGGTGAGCAGTATTTTGCCTGTTTCAATTGTAGTCGCGAAGGGGGGGGGATGACGAATAAGACAGGAAAAGTACAGACAAGTAAATACATATACATAAATAAAACAAGAAAAACAAGTTTAAACAAGGTAACATGAAAAACATTTGTTTGGATGAATTTTAAAAATACTTAACGTCTGTTTGCCATAATGGTTCGGCGTCGTTTGCCAACTGGCATATTGGCGTGTCTTTCTAGAGCGTAAGAAGATTTCTATTTCCGAATAACTTGTGCACGTGTGCCTATCTATTTATAGAATAAAAGTCGTTATGTTCTGATGTGTAAATATTAAATTTACATTTTTTTTTTTTAAAATAAAGTCCTAACTTTTCTGCCATTCTCACGTTTTTACTTAAAAACTCTCATGACAGAAGTAAAAAGGGGAGGTAACTCCATCTGAAACAGAAGAGAAGTTAGTTTCCCTTGATCACGGTTGCTATCATTCTAACAGTTATTTTTGGATAGGTAAACATTTACCAAAGTAGGGCAAGGTTTGTTTGGTCAATTGGGTTAATGGAAGGAGATAAAAAAAAAATATCACTTCAAGGTAAAATATTACGATAACTGAGATGGATAGATTCTGACTTAGAAATCAGTAATTTTACCCCTTGTCAGAAATATTGCTCATGGAATGTGAGGACTAAAGCGAAGTGAAAGTTACAAGATTGTTGCAAGTAAATTCAAGTTTCACTTTATAATCTTTTTTATTTTGGCCATCGAATAAAACGTTTGAAACTTTTTTTTTTTTTTTCAGAGAAACGAAAGATGTAACGTTTTTACCTGAAAAAATCAGTAACCGAAATGCGAAAGAACTCTTCGAACAATTCCAAAAAATTGAACAGGAATATCGTCATTATATATCAGGTAATTTTTTTTTTACTTAGCAAAATCGTTTTTTTTTTACTTAGTAAAATGTTTTTTTCTTTACTTTGTCAAAAAAACAAACAATTTTACTTAGTAAAATGTTTTTTTTTTACTTAGTAAAATTGTTTTTTTTTTTTGACTTGGTAAAATTGTTTGTTTTGTTTTTTTTGACTAAGTAAAATTGTTTGTTTTTTTTTTAACTTAGTAAAACTTTTTTTTTTTTGACTTAGTGAAATTGTTTCTCTTTTACTTAGTTAATTTTGTTTTTCATTTGGGGGAAAAAAAATTGAATTGGGATCGTTCAGACTACTATCCTTATATTGGATTTTAGGTTCTTGTATTCCAAATTATCTCTTATATTAAAAAAAAAAAACAAATAAAAGAAAATCTTTATGATGTTTGTGATCAAATAAAAATATATTCCAAAATCACGTAAATTGCTAAAGTTTTATTTTAAAAAAAAAAGAAAACAAAAAAAAAACTTATGAGTAACCAAAGAGAGATTATCTTACCATCTATTTTATAAAAAAATTAAAAAAAAAAACAATTCTTTATACTTACGAAATTTATGCTGTAATGCTTCTGAATTCCTATTAATCTTTTATCTTTTTTGAAATTTATTTTTTAACTAGCAGGGGGCACCCCACCTTACTGAGTCATGAACTATTCTTAAATATATTTTAATTCATAAATATTTTGTATTTGTTAATACAGAGCCAATTCTCTATTGAATATCATATTGTACCTAATATATAGTAGTGATTTCAAAAGTTAAAAAAAAAATGATTTGGTACCATCAGCTAGAATCGAAATTAAAACATTTAGCACTCCAGCTATGTTTCCTACCAATGTAGCTATCGTGAGATAGGTAAGAAATCTTTAATATTAAACAATTTGAAGAAATAAATTGAATTTGGGAATGTGCAGAAAGAAATAGAAATATGTCAGCAAGTTGAAATGAACATTCTTGCATTTCAATTTGCCGACATATTTCTGTACGCATTATTCATCCATTCAAACAAAGATTTTACTCGTTATAAACCATTCTTGGTTTATGATTACTATTTCCTATTAATTTCAATGGTATGTGTCGAGTAGGTCAAGAGTTTAGCCGTTAAATATTCACACACAGGAAGATGCAAGCATACATCCTGTTTTATTTATATGGATTTTTTTTTCTGAAGTGAATTTTTGTCTTTTTTGTAATTAGTTTTATTTTCTAATATTTTGAAATTAGTTTTATTTTCTAATATTTTGAAATTAGTTTTATTTTCTAATATTTTGTAATTAGTTTTATTTTCTAATATTTTGAAATTAGTTTTATTTTATAATATTTTGAAATTAGTTTTATTTTCTAATATTTTGAAATTAGTTTTATTTTCTAATATTTTGAAATTAGTTTTATTTTCTAATATTTTGAAATTAGTTTTATTTTCTAACATTTTGAAATTAGTTTTATTTTCTAATATTTTGAAATTAGTTTTATTTTCTAATATTTTGAAATTAGTTTTATTTTCTAATATTTTGAAATTAGTTTTATTTTCTAATATTTTGAAATTGGTTTTATTTTCTAACATTTTGAAATTAGTTCTATTTTCTAACATTTTGAAATTAGTTTTATTTTCTAATATTTTGAAATTGGTTTTATTTTCTAACATTTTGAAATTAGTTTTATTTTCTAATATTTTGAAATTAGTTTTATTTTCTAACATTTTGAAATTAGTTTTATTTTATAATATTTTGAAATTAGTTTTATTTTATAATATTTTGAAATTAGTTTTATTTTCTAATATTTTGAAATTAGTTTTATTTTCTAACATTTTGAAATTAGTTTTATTTTCTAACATTTTGAAATTGGTTTTATTTTCTAACAATTTGAAATTAGTTTTATTTTCTAATATTTTGAAATTGGTTTTATTTTCTAATATTTTGAAATTAGTTTTATTTTCTAACATTTTTAAATTAGTTTTATTTTATAATATTTTGAAATTAGTTTTATTTTCTAACATTTTGAAATTAGTTTTATTTTCTAACAATTTGAAATTAGTTTTATTTTCTAACATTTTTAAATTAGTTTTATTTTCTAACATTTTGAAATTAGTTTTATTTTCTAACATTTTGAAATTAGTTTTATTTTCTAACATTTTGAAATTAGTTTTATTTTCTAACAATTTGAAATTAGTTTTATTTTCTAACATTTTTAAATTAGTTTTATTTTCTAACATTTTGAAATTAGTTTTATTTTCTAATATTTTGAAATTAGTTTTATTTTCTAACATTTTGAAATTAGTTTTATTTTCTAACATTTTGAAATTAGTTTTATTTTCTAATATTTTGTAATTAGTTTTATTTTCTAATATTTTGAAATTAGTTTTATTTTCTAACATTTTGAAATTAGTTTTATTTTCTAATATTTTGAAATTAGTTTTATTTTCTAATATTTTGAAATTAGTTTTATTTTCTAATATTTTGAAATTAGTTTTATTTTCTAATATTTTGAAATAAGTTTTATTTTCTAACATTTTGAAATTAGTTTTATTTTATAATATTTTGAAATTAGTTTTATTTTATAACATTTTGAAATTAGTTTTATTTTCTAATATTTTGAAATTGGTTTTATTTTCTAATATTTTGAAATTAGTTTTATTTTCTAATATTTTGAAATTAGTTTTATTTTCTAACATTTTGAAATTAGTTTTATTTTCTAACATTTTGAAATTAGTTTTATTTTCTAATATTTTGAAATTAGTTTTATTTTCTAATATTTTGAAATTAGTTTTATTTTCTAATATTTTGAAATAAGTTTTATTTTCTAACATTTTGAAATTAGTTTTATTTTATAATATTTTGAAATTAGTTTTATTTTATAACATTTTGAAATTAGTTTTATTTTCTAATATTTTGAAATTAGTTTTATTTTCTAATATTTTGTAATTAGTTTTATTTTCTAATATTTTGAAATTAGTTTTATTTTCTAACATTTTGAAATTAGTTTTATTTTCTAACATTTTGAAATTAGTTTTATTTTCTAACATTTTGAAATTAGTTTTATTTTCTAATATTTTGTAATTAGTTTTATTTTCTAATATTTTGAAATTAGTTTTATTTTCTAACATTTTGAAATTAGTTTTATTTTCTAATATTTTGAAATTAGTTTTATTTTCTAATATTTTGAAATTAGTTTTATTTTCTAATATTTTGAAATTAGTTTTATTTTCTAATATTTTGAAATTAGTTTTATTTTCTAATATTTTGAAATAAGTTTTATTTTCTAACATTTTGAAATTAGTTTTATTTTATAATATTTTGAAATTAGTTTTATTTTATAACATTTTGAAATTAGTTTTATTTTCTAATATTTTGAAATTGGTTTTATTTTCTAACATTTTGAAATTAGTTTTATTTTCTAATATTTTGAAATTAGTTTTATTTTCTAACATTTTGAAATTAGTTTTATTTTATAATATTTTGAAATTAGTTTTATTTTATAATATTTTGAAATTAGTTTTATTTTCTAATATTTTGAAATTAGTTTTATTTTCTAACATTTTGAAATTAGTTTTATTTTCTAACATTTTGAAATTGGTTTTATTTTCTAACAATTTGAAATTAGTTTTATTTTCTAATATTTTGAAATTGGTTTTATTTTCTAATATTTTGAAATTAGTTTTATTTTCTAACATTTTTAAATTAGTTTTATTTTCTAATATTTTGAAATTAGTTTTATTTTCTAATATTTTGAAATTAGTTTTATTTTATAATATTTTGAAATTAGTTTTATTTTCTAACATTTTGAAATTAGTTTTATTTTCTAATATTTTGAAATTAGTTTTATTTTCTAACATTTTGAAATTGGTTTTATTTTCTAATATTTTGAAATTGGTTTTATTTTCTAATATTTTGAAATTAGTTTTATTTTCTAACATTTTGAAATTAGTTTTATTTTCTAACATTTTGAAATTAGTTTTATTTTCTGATATTTTGAAATTGGTTTTATTTTCTAACATTTTTAAATTAGTTTTATTTTCTAATAATTTGAAATTGGTTTTATTTTCTAACATTTTGAAATTAGTTTTATTTTCTAACATTTTGAAATTGGTTTTATTTTCTAATATTTTGAAATTAGTTTTATTTTCTAATATTTTGAAATTAGTTTTATTTTCTAATATTTTGAAATTAGTTTTATTTTCTAACATTTTGAAATTAGTTTTATTTTCTAATATTTTGAAATTAGTTTTATTTTCTAATATTTTGAAATTAGTTTTATTTTCTAACATTTTGAAATTAGTTTTATTTTCTAACATTTTGAAATTAGTTTTATTTTCTGATATTTTGAAATTGGTTTTTTTTTCTAACATTTTGAAATTGGTTTTATTTTCTAATATTTTGAAATTGGTTTTATTTTCTAATATTTTGAAATTAGTTTTATTTTCTAACATTTTGAAATTGGTTTTATTTTCTAACAATTTGAAATTAGTTTTATTTTCTAACATTTTGAAATTAGTTTTATTTTCTAATATTTTGAAATTAGTTTTATTTTCTAATATTTTGAAATTAGTTTTATTTTCTAACATTTTGAAATTAGTTTTATTTTCTAACATTTTGAAATTAGTTTTATTTTCTAACATTTTGAAATTAGTTTTATTTTCTGATATTTTGAAATTGGTTTTATTTTCTAATATTTTGAAATTAGTTTTATTTTCTAACATTTTGAAATTAGTTTTATTTTCTAACATTTTGAAATTGGTTTTATTTTCTAATATTTTGAAATTGGTTTTATTTTCTAACATTTTGAAATTAGTTTTATTTTCTAACATTTTGAAATTAGTTTTATTTTCTAATATTTTGAAATTAGTTTTATTTTCTAACATTTTGAAATTAGTTTTATTTTCTAATATTTTGAAATTAGTTTTATTTTCTAATATTTTGAAATTAGTTTTATTTTCTAATATTTTGAAATTAGTTTTATTTTCTAATATTTTGAAATAAGTTTTATTTTCTAACATTTTGAAATTAGTTTTATTTTATAATATTTTGAAATTAGTTTTATTTTCTAACATTTTGAAATTAGTTTTATTTTCTAATATTTTGAAATTAGTTTTATTTTCTAACATTTTGAAATTAGTTTTATTTTCTAATATTTTGAAATTAGTTTTATTTTCTAATATTTTGAAATTGGTTTTATTTTCTAACATTTTGAAATTAGTTTTATTTTCTAACATTTTGAAATTAGTTTTATTTTCTAACATTTTGAAATTAGTTTTATTTTCTAATATTTTGAAATTAGTTTTATTTTCTAACATTTTGAAATTAGTTTTATTTTCTAATATTTTGAAATTAGTTTTATTTTCTAATATTTTGAAATTAGTTTTATTTTCTAACATTTTGAAATTAGTTTTATTTTCTAATATTTTGAAATTGGTTTTATTTTCTAATATTTTGAAATTAGTTTTATTTTCTAACATTTTGAAATTAGTTTTATTTTCTGATATTTTGAAATTGGTTTTTTTTTCTAACATTTTGAAATTGTTTTTTTTTTTCTAACATTTTGAAATTGGTTTTATTTTCTAATATTTTGAAATTGGTTTTATTTTCTAATATTTTTAAATTAGTTTTATTTTCTAACATTTTGAAATTAGTTTTATTTTCTAACATTTTGAAATTAGTTTTATTTTCTAATATTTTGAAATTAGTTTTATTTTCTAACATTTTGAAATTAGTTTTATTTTCTAATATTTTGAAATTAGTTTTATTTTCTAATATTTTGAAATTGGTTTTATATTTTAATATTTTGATTTAAATTTAAAACCAAATTTCCTTTTTGTCGATTTCAGCTTATATTCCTGGCGGGAACTTAGCTGAAATGTGTATGCAGATCAAATGTGCAATTGCTGCTGAACAGAAGAAAGTCGTCTTCATCCCTTGCAGTTCCACCTTTTAATCTGTTACGCTGAGAATGGATTGCACCAACCACGTTTCTGGATCCATTCTTAGATCGCAACTCAGTTTCCTCCATTAAAAAGATTTTTTTTTTTTTTTTTTTTTTTTGCTGGGGGCATTCCACAAGAATTATTTTAAGAAAATGTTTTCTTTTGTAATTTAAAAAGAAAATTTCTTGACTTTTGATCGCATTTTTATTTACTTCTGCTTTTTCGTCATCTGTATTTAAGATTTTTTTTTTTTTAAATTTGGGCATGAAGAGATATAATTGAGTCTCAGATTCAGGAGACGGCTGCTACTTCCTCTTTCATTCACTCTACCCCCTTTGTGCATGAAACGTGTGGGGGTGGGTGGGTAGGGGGGTTGTCGTCAGTCCATGATGTACAGGGTGCAGACGATATTTGTTTGCAAGATTACTACAGAGTGAGAGTTATTCCCCTTGACTGATTTTTCTTTTCAGGTGTTTATTTAAGAATTCCTCCATATTGGTAAACTCTCAAACAAGTTTAAATTGCAAGGTTATTAGGACCGGGTTTTGGATAGAGCACCTAGTATAACCAAACAACCACCTATATACATACTGACCAGGCTCAACGTTGCTTAACTTTGCAGCTGAATTTGTTGTTGCTTTATTTCACTATACCCCCATACAAAGAAGTCAAGAAGTTAGATGTGTGGTCGATGAAATTTTACATGATTTATTTTTTACTTGGGAGTCAACATTTATCAAGGCCTGAAGATGATTTAAGGATAAGTGTTAAGGAATATAAGGTGGTAGTGTAGTAATTGTTAATGATGTAAATTGGGTAGAATTCGATTATTTATGGAGACGGCTCAACAAAAACTTGTTTACATTGGATTTGAAGGCTACCATGTTGTATTCAACCAGGAAACAATACAGTGGAACAGTGTTCCACAGGCAGGCAGTTCTAGGAAAGAAGCTTTGTTCATGGAATCACGGTTTAGATATAGGCAGAGATAGAGAGTGGGGGAAATCGAATATAGTGGTTGTAGTTAGTGTTTTTTGTGAAAATTTTTCAGCGGGGGACCATAGATTGGAGTTCAGTTGAGCATTAGGGTAAAAAGAATAATGCTTTCATATTAATTCTGTTGGCATTACCAGGGAGGGAGTTTTCTAACAGCAAGGCCTTAGTCTTGTTGGCTTGTGTGGCACTAAGTCTTGTTGGCATGCATATGACCTACTTGCAGCTACCTAGTCGACCCGAGGTTTCGTTACCTCGCTAAAAATGCTGATGTGGTAAAGAAGTGTGGTGACAAGACGTCACCTTCTGCGATGAACTCCAGCATTCTGATCGTACCAGATTGTCCCATGTTTTTCGCTCTGATGTCATCATGTAGTTGCATCTTCCGATTTTTTCTACATTCTCCTGTTAAAAGGAAGTCTGAAATTGCCAACTTTTTTCATCTGGCATGGATTCCGTGGAGAACTCTGCATTTCTTCCAGAAATACGGATGTTTGAAATTGGCAATAATCAATTATATCAGTTGTTATAATTAATAGAATGCTTAAGCCAAAAACTAGAGTTTATATACTAGCAAGCAAGGCTACCTGGCATTGCCTGAAGCCATAAACTCTAAAAGCAAGATGGTAAGATAGTGTTAACACTCCCCTCCCCTCTCCAACAAAAGAGAATTTTTTTTATATAAAAAGTGAAAAAAATTAAACCTGAGGGCTTCAGGGTGCTATTGAAAGAACCAAATAAAAATTAGGGATGCCTGCAGAGCACTACTAAAACTAAGTTGTTCCTACAACCCTTTTCTTTGTGGAGAAATAACAATATGGAAGAAACAATAAATTAAATCCAGAATTAGCGTCTTTCAATTTGAGAAAATGCCGACTTATTTACATAACAGACATTGTGTTTAATTCTTGATAACATTCGATGATGCAAATAACCATTTAATCTCCTTAACTTAACTTTTTTTCTTTTTTTTTTTTTTTTAAATTTTAGATATTATTTTTCTGGGGTTATGCTGATTAAAAAGAAAAATATATCAACTTTGTAGGGATTTGTTGTGTGATTTTGTAGTTTTAACTAGACATCCACGCATTCGAACACACACAATTGCTCTTTAGATAACACTAGCTCCTATGCAAATTGATTGATAGAACTATCTAGCTTTAGAAACTCCAAATAGACAATCAAAAGGGAGATAACTCAGCAAACTATTTTGCAAAAAAAAAAAAAAAATGGAAATATAATCACGGTTTTCATGAAGACAATATTGATAACAAAAGTAAAAAAAAAAAAAAATTGAAAATTTTGAACAAATATCGTCTACATCTGAATGAAAGGGGGGGGGGTAGCATGCCGATACACATTGGATTTTGTCACTTTTTTCCTTGTAAGGGAGAGTGGTGGTTTTGTATGATACCAACCTTTATAGGGAAATAAATAAACAACTTCTGTATCTTGGCTGACTTTTATTATACATAAATGTAAATTTCTTTTTTTTTTTTTCTTATTATTAAAATTAAATCTGAGAAATAAATGTCAAAGGAAACATTTTGTTTTTGAGTCAACAAATTTTTTAAATTCCTATGAATTTTCTTTTTATTTTTACATCTTTTTATTCTTATGAATTTTCTTTTTAATTCTATGCAGTTCATTTTAAATTCTATGCATTTCTTTTTATTCATAAATTTTTAAAGTTCCTATAATAATTTTTATAATAATAAGAATTAGATTACATGAAAAGAAATTATACAACGGATGTGGTTGATGAAGATTGTTCAAACAATGTACAGAAATGCTCAAAATTATGTTAGAATTAACAGCACATTTAATGACAACTTTAATATTACATCAAGGCTCTTACAATAGCAGTGTTTGCAAAATGAATTTCTCATCAATTTAATTTCATTTCATTTTTTTAATTCTTACAAATTTTTAATTCTTATAGATTTAATTCTTATTAATTTTTTTTAATTTTTATACATTTTTAAATTAGTATAATTTTTTAAATTCCTATACATTTTTTAACTATTATACATGTCTTGATTCTTATAAACTTTTCAACTCCTATGATAATTCTTATAAGAGTTAGATTGCATAGAAAGAAATTGCACGCTGGATGTGGTTGGTGTGAAGCTTGTTCAAGCAATGTACAGAAATTCTCAAATTAACGGCACATTTAATGACATCTTTAATGTTAAGATAAAAGTACATCACTTATACTAATTTGTCCCATGAGACATGATTGAGCGAGAACATCCCCCTCACCCATCAGGTTACAGGAGGAGGAGGAGGATAGAGAGGGAGTTTGAAGTCTGGAGTTGGTTTTTAGGATAGCTATGAGGCAGTTTAGCTGCTGTGCTTCTCTGGGCAGGTTGGATCTTTTAATGTTCCCAATAAGAGACAACATTAATAGGTCTTATTTGTTTTGGTTTGTTCAGGCAAGGATTTGATGCTGAAAGTCAGTCATTCAGCTATGTAGACGGGTAGCACTTGTAATCTTGAAAAATAATGAACATTTATTATTTATTTATAAACAATTTCGGTTTTACTTGGTTTGAGGACTTTTCATTACACTATGGACCAGATGGATCGACAGACAAATTTGGTCTGGACGCAACATGTACGACAATCATGACGGTACAATGAATCACGTAAACGCAAACAGTTTGAGAAATGATGACCAGTTTGTGTGCAAGAAATGTAAAACAATGGAAACAGATGAGAATTAAATAATAAGAAAAAAAAATGATCTTCCTGATTAAATTGTCTCCGAGATGGGTATGTTTGCTGACAACACCACACTCTATTACAGTCATGAGGGGAAAACGAATGAATACGTATCTAAGGCAATGCCATAAACTCTAGAGGTAGACCTCCAGTCTGCAATGGAATGAAGACAAAAATGGATGGTAACATTCAATGCTGTGAAGACTAAACTTCTTTCTTTTAATAATTACAAGAAACCTTCTCAACCACTATTAGCCATGGCTAATTAAAGTACTTCGTTCAAACTCCTCGGCTTAAACATTCACAGGGAACATAAATTGGAACAGAGACATTGAGGGCATTGCCAAGGCTGCTGCAAAGAAGGTGGGCTCTCTCTACCGTGCTAGAAAGTTACTTACGTCTGAAAGTATCCTGTACCTCTACAAGGTCACCATTCGCCCATGTATGGATATTGTTGTCACATTTGGGCTGGTGAATCTACTACTAGTCTCTTGCTCTTAGACAGGGTTCAAAAGAGAGTCGGCAACCTAATAGGTCCCGCACTGTCAGCTAGGCTTCAGCCTCTGTCCCATCGATGAAATGTTACATGCCTCTGCTTGTTTTACAAGTATTTTAACGGTAGATGCTTCAACGAACTACAAATCCTTGTCCTTCGTCAATGTAAATACTCCCAACAAATCTGAAAAACAGCAAAATCTAACTTTTACATAGTATCCCTGCAAATTATGTCCCAAATAATAGCCCCCCCCCCACATCAAAGTGGCACTGTATCTTATTTGGGGTGAAAATGCGATTAAAAATGTATATTTGGATGATAAAGCTATTGCCATTGTTCATGTTTTGTTACCATGGTGATTCTATTGGAACACAGGATGAAGCCAGTGATGGTTTGATTGCAAGAATTAGGATTGGATGAAGTAAGTTTAGGGGAGTTCTGTCATTACTAACCAGCAGAGCGTTACCATTGTTAACCAGGAGAAGAATCTATTAGGCACGTGTGCGCAGTGTGATGATGTGTGGAAGTGAATCCTGGGCATTGAGAGTTGGAAGCATGCGTTGCATGGAGAGAAATGATAGGAGAATGATACGATGGATGTGTAATGTAAGAAGTTAAATCTGTGCAGAAAAATGTGTGCAGGCTAGGTTTCATTATGATACATCATCACACTGCTGTATTACTGAATCAAACAAATGTTGTATGGCTGTTTATATAACCATATCTATGTATGTCTAGTGTATATAAAATATATGTGTTTATGTAATTAATACTTGTGTATTGTCTAGTGGTTAGAATTATAAGAACAATTACTTTTCTTTGTATTTGGAGTTTTTCTACGTGTCGATCTTTAACGTGTATATTTAATAGTTTTTCTACATGTCAATCTTTAACGTGTATATTTAATAGTTTTTCTATGTGTCGATCTTTAACGTGTATATTTAATAGTTTTTCTATGTGTCGATCTTTAACGTGTATATTTAATAGTTTTTCTATGTGTCGATCTTTAACGTGTATATTTGATAATTTTTCTATGTGTCAATCTTTAACGTGTATATTTAATAGTTTTTCTATGTGTCAATCTTAAACGTGTACATTTAATAGTTTTTCTATGTGTCGATCTTTAACGTGTATATTTAATAGTTTTTCTATGTGTCAATCTTTAACGTGTATATTTAATAGTTTTTCTATGTGTCAATCTTTAACGTGTATATTTAATAGTTTTTCTACATGTCAATCTTTAACGTGTATATTTAATAGTTTTTCTATGTGTCAATCTTTAACGTGTATATTTAATAGTTTTTCTATGTGTCAATCTTTAACGTGTATATTTAATAGTTTTTCTATGTGTCAATCTTTAACGTGTATATTTAATAGTTTTTCTATGTGTCAATCTTTAACGTGTACATTTAATAGTTTTTCTATCTGTCGATCTTTAACGTGTATATTTAATAGTTTTTCTATGTGTCAATCTTTAACGTGTATATTTAATAGTTTTTCTATGTGTCAATCTTTAACGTGTATATTTAATAGTTTTTCTACATGTCAATCTTTAACGTGTATATTTAATAGTTTTTCTATGTGTCAATCTTTAACGTGTATATTTAATAGTTTTTCTATGTGTCGATCTTTAACGTGTATATTTAATAGTTTTTCTATGTGTCAATCTTTAACGTGTATATTTAATAGTTTTTCTACGTGTCAATCTTTAACGTGTATATTTAATAGTTTTTCTACGTGTCGATCTTTAACGTGTATATTTAATAGTTTTTCTACGTGTCAATCTTTAACGTGTATATTTAATAGTTTTTCTATGTGTCAATCTTTAACGTGTATATTTAATAGTTTTTCTACGTGTCAATCTTTAACGTGTATATTTAATAGTTTTTCTACGTGTCAATCTTTAACGTGTATATTTAATAGTTTTTCTACGTGTCAATCTTTAACGTGTATATTTAATAGTTTTTCTATGTGTCAATCTTTAGCGTGTATATTTAATAGTTTTTCTACGTGTCGATCTTTAACGTGTATATTTAATAGTTTTTCTACGTGTCAATCTTTAACGTGTATATTTAATAGTTTTTCTATGTGTCAATCTTTAACGTGTATATTTAATAGTTTTTCTATGTGTCAATCTTTAATGTGTATATTTAATAGTTTTTCTACATGTCAATCTTTAACGTGTATATTTAATAGTTTTTCTATGTGTCAATCTTTAACGTGTATATTTAATAGTTTTTCTACATGTCAATCTTTAACGTGTATATTTAATAGTTTTTCTATGTGTCAATCTTTAACGTGTATATTTAATAGTTTTTCTATGTGTCAATCTTTAACGTGTATATTTAATAGTTTTTCTATGTGTCGATCTTTAACGTGTACATTTAATAGTTTTTCTATGTGTCGATCTTTAACGTGTATATTTAATAGTTTTTCTATGTGTCGATCTTTAACGTGTACATTTAATAGTTTTTCTATGTGTCGATCTTTAACGTGTATATTTAATAGTTTTTCTATGTGTCGATCTTTAACGTGTACATTTAATAGTTTTTCTATGTGTCGATCTTTAACGTGTATATTTAATAGTTTTTCTATGTGTCAATCTTTAACGTGTATATTTAATAGTTTTTCTATGTGTCAATCTTTAACGTGTATATTTAATAGTTTTTCTACATGTCAATCTTTAACGTGTATATTTAATAGTTTTTCTATGTGTCAATCTTTAACGTGTATATTTAATAGTTTTTCTATGTGTCAATCTTTAACGTGTATATTTAATAGTTTTTCTATGTGTCGATCGTTAACGTGTATATTTAATAGTTTTTCTATGTGTCAATCTTTAACGTGTATATTTAATAGTTTTTCTATGTGTCAATCTTTAACGTGTATATTTAATAGTTTTTCTATGTGTCAATCTTTAACGTGTATATTTAATAGTTTTTCTACATGTCGATCTTTAACGTGTATATTTAATAGTTTTTCTATGTGTCTATCTTTAACGTGTATATTTAATAGTTTTTCTATGTGTCTATCTTTAACGTGTATATTTAATAGTTTTTCTATGTGTCAATCTTTAACGTGTATATTTAATAGTTTTTCTACGTGTCAATCTTTAACGTGTATATTTAATAGTTTTTCTACGTGTCGATCTTTAACGTGTATATTTAATAGTTTTTCTACGTGTCGATCTTTAACGTGTATATTTAATAGTTTTTCTATGTGTCAATCTTTAACGTGTATATTTAATAGTTTTTCTATGTGTCAATCTTTAACGTGTATATTTAATAGTTTTTCTATGTGTCAATCTTTAACGTGTATATTTAATAGTTTTTCTACATGTCGATCTTTAACGTGTATATTTAATAGTTTTTCTATGTGTCAATCTTTAACGTGTATATTTAATAGTTTTTCTACGTGTCGATCTTTTACGTGTATATTTAATAGTTTTTCTACGTGTCGATCTTTAACGTGTATATTTAATAGTTTTTCTATGTGTCGATCTTTAACGTGTATATTTAATAGTTTTTCTATGTGTCGATCTTTTACGTGTATATTTAATAGTTTTTCTACGTGTCTATCTTTAACGTGTATATTTAATAGTTTTTCTATGTGTCAATCTTTTACGTGTATATTTAATAGTTTTTCTATGTGTCAATCTTTAACGTGTATATTTAATAGTTTTTCTATGTGTCGATCTTTAACGTGTACATTTAATAGTTTTTCTACGTGTCTATCTTTAACGTGTATATTTAATAGTTTTTCTATGTGTCGATCTTTAACGTGTATATTTAATAGTTTTTCTACGTGTCTATCTTTAACGTGTATATTTAATAGTTTTTCTATGTGTCGATCTTTAACGTGTATATTTAATAGTTTTTCTATGTGTCAATCTTTAACGTGTATATTTAATAGTTTTTCTGTGTCGATCTTTAACGTGTATATTTAATAGTTTTTATACGTGTCGATCTTTAACGTGTATATTTAATAGTTTTTCTATGTGTCGATCTTTAACGTGTATATTTAATAGTTTTTCTATGTGTCAATCTTTAACGTGTATATTTAATAGTTTTTCTATGTGTCGATCTTTAACGTGTATATTTAATAGTTTTTCTATGTGTCGATCTTTTACATGTATATTTAATAGTTTTTCTATGTGTCAATCTTTAACGTGTATATTTAATAGTTTTTCTATGTGTCGATCTTTAACGTGTATATTTAATAGTTTTTCTATGTGTCGATCTTTAACGTGTATATTTAATAGTTTTTCTATGTGTCGATCTTTAACGTGTATATTTAATAGTTTTTCTACGTGTCGATCTTTAACGTGTATATTTAATAGTTTTTCTATGTGTCGATCTTTAACGTGTATATTTAATAGTTTTTCTACGTGTCGATCTTTAACGTGTATATTTAATAGTTTTTCTATGTGTCGATCTTTAACGTGTATATTTAATAGTTTTTCTATGTGTCGATCTTTAACGTGTATATTTAATAGTTTTTCTATGTGTCGATCTTTAACGTGTATATTTAATAGTTTTTCTATGTGTCAATCTTTAACGTGTATATTTAATAGTTTTTCTACGTGTCAATCTTTAACGTGTATATTTAATAGTTTTTCTATGTGTCGATCTTTAACGTGTATATTTAATAGTTTTTCTATGTGTCAATCTTTAACGTGTATATTTAATAGTTTTTCTACGTGTCGATCTTTAACGTGTATATTTAATAGTTTTTCTATGTGTCAATCTTTTACGTGTATATTTAATAGTTTTTCTGTGTCGATCTTTTACGTGTATATTTAATAGTTTTCTATGTGTCGATCTTTTACGTGTATATTTAATAGTTTTTCTGTGTCGATCTTTTACGTGTATATTTAATAGTTTTTCTACGTGTCGATCTTTTACGTGTATATTTAATAGTTTTTCTACGTGTCTATCTTTAACGTGTATATTTAATAGTTTTTCTATGTGTCAATCTTTAACGTGTATATTTAATAGTTTTTCTACGTGTCGATCTTTAACGTGTATATTTAATAGTTTTTCTATGTGTCAATCTTTTACGTGTATATTTAATAGTTTTTCTACGTGTCTATCTTTAACGTGTATATTTAATAGTTTTTCTGTGTCGATCTTTGACGTGTATATTTAATAGTTTTTCTATGTGTCGATCTTTAACCTGTATATTTAATAGTTTTTCTATGTGTCAATCTTTTACGTGTATATTTAATAGTTTTTCTACGTGTCTATCTTTAACGTGTATATTTAATAGTTTTTCTGTGTCGATCTTTGACGTGTATATTTAATAGTTTTTCTATGTGTCGATCTTTAACCTGTATATTTAATAGTTTTCTATGTGTCGATCTTTAACGTGTATATTTAATAGTTTTTCTACATGTCAATCTTTAACGTGTATATTTAATAGTTTTTCTATGTCGATCTTTAACGTGTATATTTAATAGTTTTTCTATGTCGATCTTTAACGTATATATTTAATAGTTTTTCTATGTCGATCTTTAACGTGTATATTTAATAGTTTTTCTATGTGTCGATCTTTAACGTGTATATTTAATAGTTTTTCTACATGTCAATCTTTAACGTGTATATTTAATAGTTTTTCTATGTCGATCTTTAACGTGTATATTTAATAGTTTTTCTATGTCGATCTTTAACGTGTATATTTAATAGTTTTTCTATGTCGATCTTTAACGTGTACATTTAATAGTTTTTCTACGTGTCGATCTTTAACGTGTATATTTAATAGTTTTTCTACGTGTCGATCTTTAACGTGTATATTTAATAGTTTTTCTATATGTCAATCTTTAACGTGTATATTTAATAGTTTTTCTATGTGTCAATCTTTAACGTGTATATTTAATAGTTTTTCTATGTGTCGATCTTTAACGTGTATATTTAATAGTTTTTCTATGTGTCGATCTTTAACGTGTATATTTAATAGTTTTTCTACATGTCGATCTTTAACGTGTACATTTAATAGTTTTTCTACGTGTCGATCTTTAACGTGTATATTTAATAGTTTTTCTATGGGTGTTTTCACATGCAGTCATGATCATATTTATTGGCATGGTCCAATAAAAACCATTTTGGCTTTAAATATCCTTCAGAAAAGGGTTAAATCAAAGGGAATCACAAAGTATAAAATATATTTTGAACTGCTCTTTCCAACTCAACAATCGAATTTAAAAAAAAGAAAATGAATAATAAAGAAATTACGAACGATATTTCAAAATTCCCTTGTTCAAAATTATTGGCACCGTAATTCTAATGATCGATTGTATGGTCTTTAGCCTTAATGACTTGCTGTAGTCATTTATTATAGTTTTCCACTAACTTGTAGCATTCTTCAGCAGTAAATTTAACCCATCCTCCTGACAATAATCCTCTAACTGAGCAAGATTCTTAGGTTTCCTCTCCATTACCCTCAATTTTAAAATCCTTCACAAATTTTCAATGGGATTGAGGTCTGGGCTCTGGAATGGCCACTCCAAAAAATTGATATTGTTGTCTGAAGCCATTTCTTAGTCAGATTAGCCGAATGCTTTGGGTCATTATCTTGCATGAAGCACCAACGTCAACTAAGTGACAGCTCTCTAGCAGAGTCCTTCAGGTTTTCATTCAGGATTTTAACATAATCCTCCTTTTTCATGATGCCTGTGACCATAGAAAGTTGTCCTGGTCCAGTGGCAGCAAAGCAAAGCATCCCCTAAAACATCAAACTGTCTCTGCCGTGCTTCATAGTTGGTATGGTGTTCTTAGGCAAGAAGGTTTCGCCAGATTTCCTGTAAACAGAAGAAACACGATTATGGCCGATTAACTCAAATTTCATTTTGTTGGACCATATAACATATTTCCAGAAGGCAGCATCTTTATCAGTATGGTGCTTTCCAAACTCTAGCCTTGCTTTCAGATGCACAGGTTTCAATAAGGGAGTCTTCCTCGGATGACATGCTTTCAAACCAGCTCTCTTCAAAATTCTACCAACTGTGTGTCGAGACACGTTTATTCCAGAGCTTCTTTGTTCCTCTATAATCTCCCCAGCAGTGATCCTTGGGTTTTGGTTGACATGTCAAACTATTTTTCGCTCTGCTCTCGCAGACAGTAGCTTTTTTTCTTCCTTGACCTTCCAAATTTATAACGTGACCTTGTGATTTGAACTTCTTTATGATGGCTCGAACGGTGGATTTGGGAAGGTTTAAGTTCTTAGAAATCTTATCATAGCCCTCCCTTTTGGAATGACATGCTATCACACGTTTCCTGAGGTCTTTGCTGTGTTCCTTCGTCTTAACTATAATGAAAATTCCTTGATTTAAATTAATTCAAAGCAAACGCTGTCTAAAAATTATCTGAAAAAGAAAAAAAAATTTAAATTAACATTAAATAAGCATAATAAGGCTACAAAAACGTAACGAAACCATGTCAAACATGAAAGTGGTTGTAATTATAATAGATGAAAATAATAATTATAATAGATGAAAATAATAATTATAATAGATGAAAATAATAAGCCGTGCCAATAATTTTGAACACGGTAATTTAGAAATTTCGTTTTTAATTTTTTTAGTATTCAATTTTTTTGAAATCCAATTGTTGCATCGGAAAGAGCAGTTCAAAATACATATGATAATACATAATAACCTTGGATTCTGACCATTTTTATGAGATTTTATTAACAAAATATGATTTTTATTAGACTGTACCAATAAATATCATCATGACTATATTTACAACAATAACAAACAGGACAATAAAACGGACAGTCTTTAACAGCAGGCCCCTGAAATGAAGGCATCCTCTTCCAAATGAAACACCCAAAACGCTAAGTTATCATTTTTTTTTTTACTCAGAAATCACCACTTATCAGGACCCTGAGGCCACTCGAGGATAAGGGTTAATAGGTATACATTAGTCAATGTGATTATAACATGGTAAACATAAGTAGTGGGAATTTTGTAAATTGGATTACTTGGGGGGACGGTTCATCAAGAACTTGTTTACGTTGGATTTGAAGACAATCAGATTGTAGTCAGCTGGAAAGCAGGCAATCGGAAGAGAGTTCTACAGATCTTTATTTCCAAGTGTTCCACATCTTCGAGTTGGTATCTATTTGCTTCCCCACGAAAACAAAATGTGACACAAGGTCGTTTTTATGTGGGAGAAAGCCAGCTCCCCCAAAAGGGGGCACTGGCAGTATGCAAAAATAAAATTGCCTTAGTATGGAAGGGTTTTCCCCTCCATTGACTAAGGCCAATTTAATTTGAGTGCAGCATCAGAGCAGACACCACACCCCGGCCACCAGGCCGACACGCGTCTTGGAGTTTGCAGCTCTTAATCTTCTCCCTACATTTTACTTAGTCCGTAGATGCTTCCATCAGACCACAGAGACAACTCCTGTCTGCCAACTAACCTAGTGGCTAGCTAACTCACAACTCATCTCCTTGGCACTTTGCTCTAGACTAACTCCTAATTCTGATTTCTCCTGGCTTACGCGTCTCTAACGTCAGCCAGAGTGGACAATCGTGTTTATCATGTAAGCAACATCGTTGTTTACTAAACCAAATCCCAAACTAGTTTTATCTTTTTCCTCTATTCATAGCACTTTTTTCTTGAGCCAAAATTCCCCAGTTAAATATTTTTATAAAAATATTTTAACTAACACTCTTTTCTTTTTAAAAGATTTTTCTGAATATTTTTTTAACATAAATAATTCAACAATTAATCATTATAATAATTCTGGTTGGTTGGTTGTTTTTTTTTTTGTTTTACAGCATATCAAGCCTTTTCAGGTTATTTAATGCCAAATCCAAAGATTTAAGAAAAAATTTTTAATAGAATATATTTGTTTTCAAATCGGTTTCTATTTAACCCATAGTTGGGACCCTAACAGGTACTACCACTCCAGGTCAGAGTGGACCTGGGAGCAATGGCAATTAAAGGGTGGCTCCACACTCCCCAAAGCCCGCAAGCTAGGGCCTCACCACTGGATATAGTTTAAGGTCATATGCAGGACCAATAATTCTGGCCCTTAGCACTTCCCGCCACAACATAGCACAAATACTACATTGTGATCATAGCCAAACGACCACCACATAGCAACATTTCGTACACATGTCTGACAGACTCTTCCCTTAATCGACAATGGTAACAGATAATCATTGTTATTTGGTATTGTTGCATGACTGACTAATCCTATAATGAAGATATCGAACACAAAAACCGGCATTTCTTCTAGATCTTCATATGAATTGAATAAATTTTTTATTATTTTGTTTTTCTTTGAAGTGAAAAACACCATATTGTCATGACAATATGGCGTCGGCTTGTCTGTTTGGCCACATGAGCAATTGTGATATTGAATTATCTTACATAGAAACAACTGCTCCGAATTAACAACAGTAAGCCGGCATCAATAAATGGTGGTAATTTAAAAAAAAAATGAACCCCCCACACACACCACACACACACAATGAGATTTAATAAAATGATTTAAATTTTTATCACCCTAAAACAGGGCACAGTACCATTTTGATGTAGGGGGCTATTATCTGGGACATAATTTGCAGTGATACTATGTAGGGATTTCAGCAGCAAGATGTCTGTTTGCATTACACTTGAACTTCTGCATGTCAGTACAGTGAGAGAAACAGGAACCCAGAAAGGGAATTCCAAAGTCTAGCAGTTCTAGGGAAGAAACTATTAGAGTAGAAAGCTTTCTGGCATCTGGGGATCTCTACTGTGTAGGGGTGGGATTTTGCTGTTGGGCTTTTCGGAGGTATTTATGTTGAGGGGGTACAAAGGCTTGTAGTTCGTCGGAGCACATTCCCTTAAAATACTTGTAAAACAGGCAGAGATATGCAACATTTTGTTGACGAAACAGATGTTGAAGCTCAGTTGACAGTGCAAGACCTATTTGGTTGCCGACTCTTTTGAACCCTGTCTAAAAGCGAGAGACTAGTAGTAGATGCACCAGTCCAAATATGGCAACAATATCCATACATGGGCGAATGGTAACTTTGTAGAGGTACAGGATACTTTCAGACGTAAGTAATTTTCTAGCACGGTAGAGAGAGCCCACCTTCTTTGCAGCAGCCTTGGCAATGCCCTCAATGTATCTGTTCCAACGCATGTTTCCTGTGCTTGCTTAGCCGAGGAGTTTGAAAGAAGTACTTTCAGGTAATATATCTTTAGCCATGGCTATTAGTGTTTGAGTAGGTTTCTTGTAATTATTAAAGGAAACAAGCTTAGTCTTGGCGCGGTATTTATTTGCTCCCCCACCGAGCAAATTAGGCACAAGGCCAATTTTTAATGTGAGGAGTGAAGGGAGGGGGAAGGGAAAAAGGGGACCAGCTCCCGAGAGGTGGGAAATGGGAGCTGGTTAAAGGTCAGGCATGTGGGGTTGCCCCCACATCTGGTCTTTGTTTGCAGTATCTGCCGGAACAGATACCACACTTTGATCCCGGCCCGAGGGCCAAGTACCGGCGCGATGATCATCCATCCCCCCCCCCCCATTCCACTACAGATTGAAGGTCTTTCTCTAAGGTTTCTGTCATTGCCTTGGATACGTGTTCATTCTTGGTCATATTATCTATGATGATATTGAATTTTCTTGAGCACATATTATTTCGAATTCACAGCAGCAAGTCGCCTATTCGGCACTAAACAGTCATTTACAAAAAAAAAAAAAAAAAAAAAAAAAAAAACAGCAACAAAAAAACAAAAAACAATGTTTAATGCCTTTAATTTCTTTTCTGCGTTCTTCTCTAGCAGTGACCCTTAAACTTTACCAAAAAAAAAGAAATAAAAATAAAATAAATAAGCAAAAAGAAAGAAAGCAAAAGAAAGACCAAAAACAGAAAAAAAAAAAAATGATAGAAGAAAGAAAACGGAAGGAAAGAAAAACACAAAGAAAGAAAAAGAAATAAAATGAAAAAAAGAAAGGAAAGAATAACAAACTAATACAAAAAGAAAATAAATAAAAAGGGGATGAAAAAGAAAGATGAAAGAAAAAAACAAAAAGAAAAAAACACGAAGAGAAAGAAAAAGGAATAAAAAAGGAAAAAAGACAGAAGAAAGAAAATGAAAGAAAAGACAAAAGAATAATGAAAAAAAAAACAAAAAAGAAAGAAAAAGACAAAGAATAATAAAAGAAAAAGAAAACAAAAGAAAAGACAAGAAAGAATAATAAAAGAAAAAGAAAGAAAGCAACAATATAAATCACGATGAAAGAACGAGTCGGGTGAACTGGAATCTCAATGTTTAATAATTCTTTTTTACAATTGACGTAATCGTGTCTATGTTCAACTTGGGTGTCCCCCCCCCGCACATTCCCAGACCCACCCGGTCACCCCTATCTCAACCTTCATCTAAAAGGCCCATTTTATATATAAATATAAAAGAAAAAAAAAATAAAATGCACGTTTTGTTTATTTTAACTAAAGATTTCTCATTGTTCGCCATTCATTCGGTACGCAATCTTATTATCAACTGCGATTATTCGTCATCGTGATGACAAGACGTAGAAATAGTCAGTGAATATTATATTCACTCATTAAAAAAAAACAACAAAAAAACAACTTTATTCACCCCAAACAAGGAATACTGTAATTGAGACGTAAGAGGCTACTGTGATTAGGGGCAGATTCATAAGGAGCAGATGAATCCTAAACGGGGAGTTGAGCAGCAGGGTGTGGCGCTTGTCTATAGTTTCCCTCCTGATATTAAAAAACAAAAATAAAGAAAAATCTGTATTCGTGGCAGAAAGAAAATATCGTATTCCAAAAATCGACAAAGTCAGACTGTAAAAATATGTAGTTACATCTCTGTTTCTTTCTATTTGTCATAAAAAATATTTAAAAAATGCCGTAAGAACGAAGCTGAATTTTTCTTTTTTTTTTTTACTGCATTCTTTTGGTTTGTTTTCATTTAAAAAAAGAGATGTTATTCTCGAAATAATCAAAGGCATTTACTATCTCGATTTTATTAAACAGTAAGTCCATATTTACTGATTTTTATATGTGAATGATTAAAAAAAAAATAGATATAAACAGATTTATTATCTCAACATACCTTTGCTGGTTTGCCTGTTTTTTTTTTTTTTTTTTTTTTTTTTTTTTTTCATACGTCACATCGCTTCAATATCCCGAATTGCTAGTCTTCTTATACTCTTGCATATTTGCTTACCAGCAATGTTTCAAGCAAACTACCTTTTTTTAGTATTATATTTCACCCCAAACAAGGCACAGTGCCTCTTTGCTGAAGAGGGCTACTATCAGGAACATAGATTGCAGGGGTACTATGTAAGGAGTTGAGCAGCAAGATGTCTGTTTACATTATACTTGAACATCTGCATGTCAGTACAGTTCAGGAAGCAGGAACCCGCAAGGGAATTCCAAAGTCTGGCAGTCCTAAGAAAGAAACTATTAGAGTAGAAAGCTTTCTACATCTAGGGATTTCTACTGTGTAGGGGTGGGATTTTGCTGCCCGTCGAAAGTATTTACGTCGAGGGGCTTTTAGTTCGTTGGAGCACCTACCATTAAAATACTTGTAAAACAGGCAGAGGGATGCAACATTTCGTCAATGGAACAGCGAGTGAAACCCAGATGATATGTATACATATATGTATATATGTATACATCTATGTGTGTGTGTGTGTGTGTATATATATATATATATATATATATACATACATAGATACTAATGTCTCCATTAAAAATGTTTAAATTTACTCCATAAACACCTAAAAAATCAAACATTAACTTACCATTTCCTCCCAACATTTTATAAAAATTATTAGACTCATAACTCAGTTAAATTCTGCTCGGCGAATGTTAAAGTTCTTGAAAAGAAGGCTACTGGCCGAGAGTTCTGAGTTAGAGGGGCATCGCTGGCGTGCTCAGTTTCAACTGTAAGAGGGAGAGAAGAGTCTATGGCTACTTGGGACGATTTAGCAGTTTCTTTCTGCAGATCCCTAAAGGCGTTCCTTCCTTAGTGAGGGGAAATTTGGTAATTTTGGTTAGGTGATGTGATTTCTCAGAGAAGTTAGATATCCACTTTGAATAGTGAGAAAACATTCTCAAAGCTCATCGAAGGGAAAGAGAGTTTTGAAGGACAGACAAGTTCATCAATCCTTTGAGCCTGTCAGAGTCTGGTTTTACCGGACCTTTGCTTATAGTGTACCCCACAAGTCTACAAAAGCAAGAGGGTAGTGGCACTTGCTTTCATTTAGTGTTAGTTCATACTCTGTCACTTCCTTCATTAAACCTTTTAAATTAGTATCATTCTTAGCCTGATTTTCTCCACAAACTGTAATATTGTCGATGTAGACGAAGGTTCTTTGGAGGTTTTCTCGTTTGATGATATCATCGATGACTCGTTGGAAGCTTGCTACTCCATTGGTTACTCCAAACGAAATTAGACAAATTTAGTAGAGAGATCTTTAGTTAAAAATGAAGACAACGAAAGTAAGTCTCATTTTAACATTTAATAAACAACTTTATTTGTTATCTTCGTTAGTGGCGTTAGTAGAAGAGTACAAGCGAGAAACGGATTAGTAAATTGACGTGTTCTTGTGTAAAGATAGATTTATTATTATAAGGGCTTGTTGAAGAAGAGAACAATTCAGTTCCGTTTACACGTGTTTATAGGTAGTCGCCATAAATACAAAGGAAGCCGGTTAAAAGAGAAAGAAAGTTTACAGAAGCAAGAGAGTAGTGACACTTGCTTTCATTTAGTGTTAGTCCATACTCTGCCACTGCCTTCATAAAACCTTTTAAATTAGTACCATGCTTAGCCTGATTTTCTCCACAAAATGTAACATTGTCGATGTAGACGAAGGTTCCTCGGAGGTTTTCTCGTTTGATGAAACGGAATATAGCAAAGCTAGTAGAGAGATCCAGAAGCTTTGTATTTTCGTTCTTCCGGTTTGATAGCGATGATAAGCACTGGTTAGATCAAGAGTGCTAAACACTTGGTAAGTGACAATCTCATTTAACATGCCCTCCATTCGAGGGAGAGGGTAAGCGTCTTTGAAAGTTAACCGGTTTATCGTTTGAAAATAATCCACAAAATGTCTCTTCTTGTGATTCTGAAGAGACATTACAAACGTTTGAGCTAGCCATAGAGATTGAGAGGGCTCTATAATACCTTCCTTTAGCATAGGGTTATTTCTGATTTAATAAATTAATAAATTCAGCATCGGGTAGAGTATACCTCCTGGATTTAACTGCTATTGGACGACAACCTGAGGTTAGGTTTGGAGAGAGAGAGAGAGAGAGAGAGAGAGAGAGAGGTAAGGGACATTTTTAATGGCGGTCAGTTCATAAACAGTGAGACGGGAAACGGGTCCCCCGAAAGGTATTTTTACTGAAGAATGTTGATTTAGAAATTTATGCCGAGAATAATATTACCGCATAAGTCGGCCATAATCAATAGCTTGACATTATCGTACTCCCTTCCATTTAGACTCAGAGATACAACACGATGTCCAAGAGTAGAGGACGGATGGGAACTGCTCGCTATCAAAATTCTCTCAAAACTTGGCGAGACTACTAACTTCAGCATCTTAACTTTATCAGGATGGATGAAATTTTCCGATTTCCCAGTATTGACGAGTATTCTGATAGGTTCACCTTTGAATTTTCCCAATAAGAACGAACGAAAGAGACTCTCCGAGAAATTTAAAGGAACTGATGAAACCAGAAGAGACTTACCGTAATTTATAGCAGCTGCTGTTGGAGATCTGCAGATGCGTGCGAAATGCCCCTTCTTCTTGCAGTTTTTATATATTGAATTTTTGACGGAGCACCTCGCCCTGTCATGTCTTGAGTTTCTGTCCTAAGAGTGCTGCTACTGTGGGTTGCTCCTCGCACCTAGACTGGGCGTCGTCTTTTCCTGTTTTAGCTGTGGATATAGACGCTGGGCGTATATTGTCTGTTGTTTCGGGGCCGCCTCGAGCATAAGAGTTTGAGCGTATGCAGTATGTAAGTCGAGGTTCTTGTTCTCCAAAAGCCCCTGTCCGGTGTGAGATGACGAAATTTCGTTTATAAATGCATCCGTAATGTACTCATCTCTCGCTTTTATCACAGTCCTTGGCGAGTTCTTTCAAGGGCAGTAAATATTGGTCCACATTTTCGTTTGTTTGTTGGTGACGAGTTGCCAATAAATTTCAGCATAAGATGCTGTTTTTAAGCGGAACAAAAACTTTCTCGATAGCGCTCATGACCGTCTGGTAGTCATTAATGTCAGAAATGTGTTTGAATATTGCCGGAGACACTTGTCCGTTAGCTGTGAACAACCGCCTTGAGGAATGTAGTGAAGTACCTCTTCCAGCGCCGACACGTGTCGGCAACGTCCATTTTCGCGGGGTTCTAATCCAGACGTTCGGGTTTCAAGTATTTCTCTATTCCCAGTAAAATAAATTGTAATGAAAAAGCCCAAGTTTGAGGATGCTTGAAAGCAGCCACTACAAGTACTGCAGTTTATTTTACGAAAGGAAGAAAGAAAGAAAGCTCAAGGAAAGTTACTCACTTTCGGACAGCAGGTATCCACATTTGTCCATATATCACATCATTTTAACACCCGGTTCCCTGCATTGCTATAGCGTTCCTATACCCTTCCACGCACGTGCGCACGCACACACACACACACACACACACACACACACACACACACACACACACACACACACACACACACACACATAGAGAGAGATGTATTGTCATATGATTTTCAAATTCATTTGAAACCAGTTGAAACTAGTGACATAAACCACGGCCACCGAGAACTGAAAAATGTCTGCAGGCAATGTAGATTTGTCAGACTGTCAGTACTATATGAGGGTCATTTGAAAAAGAGCAATAAAACATTTTTAAAAAGAAAAAGGAGCACAGTTCGATTAATCTTGAAACTGAACTTTATTCAATATAAAATATAAATATTATCTATATAAAATTAAGTAATTTTTAAGCAATATACAATCTAATACTGATAAAACTGAATTATGATTTTAGGGAACAAACAATTAAAGAAACATTAAACACAAATATTTTTTGGCCTTTGGAACAAGATACCAGTGTAGTATCTTTTTTGATGCTATACTTTATCTTTTCTGTCCTCGGTCGGTGGAAGAGAAATCTTTCATGACTGAAGTTATTGTTGTTCCTATCCAGAGTGCCCCTTATTGGGAAGCTGGATTTTTCCCACAAGAGTATATGTTGAAATATTTAAATAACTATTACTTTAAATACAGAAATTATATTTTTTGGTTTTGGTTTTCTGTTCTTCTATGTTCATCAAAATATGTAGCGTATTAGTTGTCTCACAAGCCATCATCAGTGATCGCTCACTGGCAGTAACATGTGGTGTTCCTTGGAGACCAAGGGATATGTCTCCCCAGATTTCCAGTGTTCTCCACCTCTTGACCACTTGTGCAGATGATTGCACGTTATCGCAACAGCCGTTGTCACTGATTTCTCGTTGGCATCGGCCATTGGTGTTTCCTGAGGTTTGGGTGACAAAATTTCTCCCCAAGGTACCAGATTTGAACTGCACACTGTGGAGATTTGGTTAGTCCTCTCTCACCTCGGTCTTTCCATCCTCCCTAACCCTTCACAACTAATTGGAATGGTGCCAGTCGATATCACCTAGACCAGTTTATTATTATTATTATTATTATTATTATTATTATAAGTGTGCTTGTGTAGTGTACATACGTGTATTTTAAATATTATTTCCAAGTTAAATTAAATTTTGTGTTTGTATTACTATACACATAGATTCGAAAAAGTGGTAAAAAATCAAATATATACCAAATAAATGTTATCAAAGGCAAGATAAGTTACTCTTCTACCTATCTGAAAAGGTTTTTAGTGGTTTTACTTACTTCAAAATGTGTAATCGTTTCGAAAATCATACGTTTATCGATATATTTTATTTGTTATATATTTGGGGGTTTTTGACAACTTTTTCGAATCTATGTGTACAGTAAAACAAACCCGTCATGTAAATTATTTACAGTTAAAATGTTATATAAAAAAAATTGAAGTTTTAAATATATTTCAAAGAAATAAATTACGCCAGGTGCTAAAATATTGAAAATTCACCGATCGTAAAAAAAAAAAAAAAAAAAAAACTGCCGTGAAAAATGCTAACTATATTTGGAAATACTCAGTGAAAAGTTTTATTTATTATTAAAAGAACGGACTGAAAAATATTTAAAAATTGTTTGTTTTGCAGTAAATAAATAAATAAATAAAATGAAATATTCGACTTTCTCCGATAGAAATTAAAGGTTCAAAAACTAGTTCACTTACTATATTTTGTTAGATTAAAATTCTCCCAATTTGCAATTATAATAATTATTATCCAAATGGAGAATTGTTCTTTCTCTTTAGAACATACATGGACAATTGGTAACACATATTGGTAGCCATGGATAATTGGAAGCCATATTTTTTTGCCTATTAGCGTGACCACGTGGTTGAATACCGGAAGCTGTATATACCTACAACTTAATCAGAAAGTGACGTTACGCTGTCATATGCATCGGCCTTCTTCTTACTCTCGGTAACCACGCATAAACACGCTGAATGTAAAAAGAAACTGCAACACGCACACACACATATATATATATATATATATATATATATATATATATATATATATATATATATATATACTATAATAATTATTAAATACCTACAGACTTAGTGTTTCATCCTTTCGTGAATCATCAGTGCAGGGTGTCACGATTAACACCAGTCGATAGATTCGAACCCGGCGACAGAAGCCATCCCTGGCTTCATTAGCAAAACCCTTATCCATTCGGCTACCGTTAACCGCGAGAAATGTTGTTGAATTTAAACATTTACTTTTAAAATGCTTTTTAACGTCTGCCAGAGTGATCCAATCATTATATGATGATCTGTACATGAGAGCTAAATTGACCGACTTCAGCTGAAAGTGCTCAACCATAAGAAACGAGTTTTTTAAAGGGTCTGACATAATATATATATATATATATATATATATATATATATATGATGATTGCAACGTCTTGTCAGACGAGTGCCACTCTCTCAGACAAGTCCATGAGCCCAAAAATGACTTCCATCGCCACAGGACCGTTTTAATAGACAAATGCCTGAGGGAGTATCTATACACAAATGCTGTTACAGAGGCCTAACTTTGTAGGACAGCTAAGTCTCTCTCTCGGTTCAAAATGTTGCGATCCAGCAACAAGCAAGAGCAAGATAGCCAGCAACAAGTTAAACTGCAGACCAGCTTAATGCGGGTACTGGTCTCCCGCTTTATGGTTTTTTAAATCAGAGATTTGCTTCTCCTAGAAAGGTTGCCTTTACCACGGCTTAAGGGAGCCCTCTCCATCCCAACACACATACACAAACACACACGGTGCTAGTTGGCTGTTGACCATGAAAAAGGGTTCATTCGCCCTTTGGAAAGTCTTGTTTTTAATCCTGTAGGGAGACTAGCTACCCTCCTCACCAAACAAGTCTGGTGGGGGGAACCAGTTTAGTCGCGGTGACCCGACCATGAGGCAGGTAGTACTGGGTTACATGGTACCAGTAGCATATAACATGACCTGACAGATATATATATATATATATATATATACACATATATATATATACATATATACATATATATATATATATACATGTGTGTGTGTGTGTGTATGTGTGTGTGTGTGTGTGTGCAGATAGAGATAGGGAGTGAGAGACAAACGGACAGAAAGACAGAGACGGGGAGAGAGGGCAAGAAAATGAAGACATGACAAAAATTGCAGTTTAGTTTATCCATAAAATTTCGTAGTTCTCCCCAATGGGTCAGTCTGTTAGCGCACTATATTTAAACGCAGAGGTTCCGATTTCTAATCCGACCCGAGGCATAATCTTTTAAACTCAGATTTTGCACCGAAAATGAACTTTGACATTTCAAATTTGAATAAGAACCCGATCGTTTTTTTTTTTTGTAACTTAATGTACGAAAAATTAGGATCCCTGACTTCATTGGGTTGCCGTACTAGTAACAGATATATATTTTCGTTACTCCATTTTTCTGCCCACAAAAGATCAAATCAACCATGCTATTGAATTATGTATCAAATATTCTCGGAAATCATAACTCTGTATCGGATGCAAGCATTGTCGTGACGCATTACGCATTCGTGAAATGGCGACCTTTCCTCTTTTTCCTCTTCTTTTTATACTTTCTAAATAATTCGGTCGGCAACCATTTTGAAATAGACTCATTCATATTGAAACGGTTTAGCCGCAATTCGTTCTACACGGCTTTAACATAGTTTCATGGACTGATATGAACTGCGTTGGTCGGCAAATCTATTATTAGTCGTTTTGCAAATATGTCAGGAAAACCTCCAAAGAGAGATTCATGCTTATTATAAAAAATGACCACTATATCAATGGAAATAAGAGAATTGATTGTTATGAAGAAGGTAAAAGACCAATCCCTTAATTCCATAGCTAAACAGTTTGAAATGCTTGGATCAACAGTGAAAAGAATATGGAAAAAATATGTAACCTATGGAACAATTAAGAATCTTCCAAAAGTCTAGAAAAAGAGAAAGCTGAGAGAGAGAGAGAAAGAGAGAGAGAGAGAGAGAGAGAGGAGAGAGAGGGGGAGAGAGAGAGAGAGGGGGGAGAGAGAGAGGGGAGAGAGAGAGAGGAGAGAGAGAGAGAGAGAGAGAGAGAGAGAGAGAGAGAGAGAGAGAGAGAGAGGAAACTTTATTCAAGGAGACACCCATATTGGGGGAGGGGGAGAAGTTCCTTGCAAATACAGATTTGTCTGTAAATATATCTCTTTCTACATGTAAGATGACTTTAAGGAGGCACAATTTACGGGGGTATATGGCTTGCAAAAGACCACTATTAAAAATGAGGCATGTCTCTAACAGCAAAAATTTCTGTAAGAATATATATATATATATATATATATATATATATATATATATATATATATATATACTCGGGTTTTTTTTATATTCAAAAGTAATGGACTAATGAATTCAACGAGGTTGTTAGATAGTGCTCAATAAAAAGAGCTGATAATACTTGTTTATTGTTATATAAACATGCTCACATCCCGCTGCTACAAATAGCCACTTGTTTCAATCAAACAACAGATATCATCAGGCAGCGACTTGACTATTCAAAAGTTCAATGAATATTCATTGAACTTTTGAATAGTCAAGTCGCTGCCTGATGATATCTGTTGTTTGATTGAAACAAGTGGCTATTTGTAGCAGCGGGATGTGAGCATGTTTATATAACAATAAACAAGTATATATATATATATATATATATATATATATATATATATATATATATATATATAAAAGCAAAAACAAAACAAGAACTTGATAATATTGTCTACTCAGATGAATTTAGGTTAGACCTCCATCCAAGGGACAGAATATATGTAAGAACAAACCCATACCTACGTAAGAAGGACAAATATGCCAGGAAAACCTTCAAAGAGGCAAATTCCTCTATTAATATTTAGGATGTATCAAAGCTACTGGATAGAGATGCATCAAA
>NC_136522.1:885000-917500 GCF_053919585.1 Euprymna scolopes | reverse complement strand
TTGTATAGTTTTTTTTTTTTATTTATAACACCTTTTTCCAAACTTACGGTGTTAAAGAGGGTGTGAGACGCCATCTTGAATTTTCGAATACATCGGTAAACACTGTATGTTTTTCGAGCTGAATAAATATGTTACATTGAATAAAAACACGAAAAATATATCCAGTTTGGCAGAAAAGTAACTTATCTTGCCTTTGATAACATTTATTTGTTATATATTTGTCCCCCCCCCCTACAAATTAGAGTGGTCGGTGTTCTGTAGTAGCGTATCTGGATATTTACCAAAAAAAAAATATTTAGGTTTGGCTATAAATTCCTAAACTCATTTCACCTTAAATAATTTAGGTGACTGAAATAGGAATCTAATTGAATCTTTAATTTCCTGAATAGTATCCGATAATTCATTTTTCGGGTGTGTATTACTGTACACATAGATTCGGAAAAGTTGTCAAAAAACAAATATATAACAAATAAATGTTATCAAAGGCAAGATAAGTTACTTTTCTACCTAACTGGATATATTTTTTGTGTTTTTATTCAGTGTAACATGTTTATTCAGCTCGAAAAACATGCAGTGTTTACCGATGTATTGGAAAATTCAAAATGGCGGCCGGCTCTCTCTCGAAGAGGGTAAGTTTGGGAAAAGGTATTATAAATAATAAACTAGACAAAATACTGTTAGAAATTCGCTCAATATATGTTTTTTTATAGTATTTTGTCTAGTTTATTATTTATAACATCTTTTCCCAAACTTACCGTGTTAAAGAGACAGTCGGGCGCCATTTTGAATTTTCCAATACATCGGTAAACACTGCATGTTTTTCGAGCTGAATAAACATGTTACATTGAATAAAAACACGAAAAATATATCCAGTTTGGTAGAAAAGTAACTTATCTTGCCTTTGATAACATTTACTTGTTATATATTTGCTTTTTGACAACTTTTTCGAATCTATGTGTATAGTAATACAAACCCCATTTTTCTTCGAGTTATATCGAATACATTAATACGGACTTTAGGGGCTTTTTTTCGTAATGTTACTGTAAAAATTATTTTTTATAGTTACAAATTACGATGCTTTAAAAAAAGCAAAAATAAATTCTTGCGTTTTTTACTTACTACTGAAAACCATAACTTTAGTAAAGGTATTTTTTGTTTAAACAAAATAAAACATTTTAACTAAGAGTTAAGTAAAAATAATTAGTTCATTATATTCTGCGATCATTATTTGAAAAATACTACAATTTTCATTAAAATTCGTTAATTTCCTGATTTTTGGTGAATTTTTAAGTAAAGGGAGGAGTCAAAATGTGTATACACTTTGAGCGTCGTCATTCATTTTGAGACCACGTGTGGTTAATTTAAATATCCAGTTTGGCAGAAAAGTAACTTATCTTGCCTTTGATAACATTTATTTGTTATGTATTTGTTTTTTGACAACTTTTTCGAATCTATGTGTACAGTAATACAAACCCAAACTTCGGAGGTTGGAATGCCCCCCCTCACCTAAAATGTACTTGGAAAAATCGATTTTATAGTGAGATTTAAGAATGGTTAGTCGAAAAAAAGGTGAAAAACAAAACAAATAATCAATAAATAATTGTTACCAAAGGCAATAAATGCTACTTTTTTTTTTTTACTTACATTGAATATTTTCAAGCGCTTTTCTAATGCGGGTGTGTGGGTGCCAAATACCTCCAGATTTTCTAGAATTTCCCGCTAGATTGTAACCGAAATCTCCAGATATAGCAGGAAAACTGCTAAATTGTAACACTGGTCACGTGACAGGAAGCGGTAATAAATAATTGTCCCTAAATAAAAAAAATGGCCTCTCGATACAAAGAAATCTACCTATTTATCATAGAAAAATTAAGTATAATGTTATAATAAAAAAGAAATATATAAAAACACACATGAATATAGTAAACATATTATACCAAAACGTGGAAGCCATCCGTCCAGTGGTTTTTTAGACAACTAATTCCGAACGAACCAACATTTACATTTTTATATATATAGATATATATATTATATATATATTATATATATATTATATATATATTATATATATTATATATATATTATATATATTATATGTATATATATATATATATATATATATATATATATATATATATATATATATATATATACGTTTTATTTTTTATTACCGTATGTTTCTGTTAAGTTACATTATTGTTTCAGCTACCAGGCCGTTTTTTTTTTGCCGTCTGTAGCTTCCTCAGACTTTTACAGAAATGTTCGTTATTATGGGATGAAAGACTGAATGATGTCAGGAGAGGGGTGCGAGAAGAGCGGAAAAAAGAGGAAGGGAACAAGGGGGAAGGGTGGGAGATGGGTGCTTTGAATGTCGGTAATGTTTTAGTTTTGGAGTTTAAGGACCTTAGGTGGTTGTGGGGGAGGGTCTGAAAGTTCATTTCTGGTGTGGCTGAGGGCATAGGGATACTTGGAGGGGGAGGGGGGGTAATGTTGAGGTAGGAGGAGGGGGTTGTTTTAAAATTCGAGGCTTAGTGTTTAGGTTTTTTGGCGCCTCGTTGGTGAGATGATTTCTTGATAAGTATGTCTTGACCTGTTGGGTGGTCGCTTAGATTCGGAGGCGGCGGGGGGGGTTATGATTAGGTTTATTTATTTGGTTTTTATTTGTTGTTAAATGCTTGGAGAGGGTTAGCTAGCGGCCGCGCGCGCACACACGCTCACACATATATACTTAAAGAAACTTTCACATGTACACATACATGGCGCGCAGATATATATATATATATATATATATATATATATATATATATATATATATATATATATATATATATATATATATATATATATAAAAGGAAAAGACGTCAAAACTGTAAATTAAAATTTAAAAGGGAATTTATTGTTTGACAGAATACTAAAAAAGAAAAAAATTATTAAAAATCCTTATCCGCTGTATTTCGAAGTATGCTATTCTTCTCTTCGGAGGAAAGGAAAAAATTAGCAAATTAGAAGAAACTGGTCGTTCTTGTTGCGTAAAAGAAGGGGAGATGGTATTTCATAACAGTGTTTCTTTCGATTGTCGTTCAATTCGTGAGGCACCCATTTATCAAGTTTTTTTTTCTTTTCGATCTCTCTCAAGTGTTTGGAAATCGTCGTATACGTTACGTCTAATTCACAGGCAAGTTCTCGAACAGTTGTGCGTGGATTGGCCTTGATAAGGCTTTTGTTGTCAGCATCCGATGACCGACCACTACGCTCATCATTTTCAAGACTCTCGTCGCTGCCACAAAATTTCTTAAATCACCATTGTGCTGTGCGTTCAGTAGTGGTTCCTGGGCCAAACAGTTCGTTAATATCGCAGACTGTTTCAGCCGCCTTTCGGCCTAGCTTGAATTGAAATAAAAAATACTGCGAATTTACTTTTTTTCCACCTTGTATTCAACATTCTGAAAAAAAAGACATACATGTTTTAAAACGATTGTAATTTAAACGAATAGATAGAGCGAAAAACAGCCTTTAAAATGATAAAGTAAAGGTATTATAATGAAAACTTATTTGAAAATACATCAGTTGAAATCAAAATGTAAAATTCCGTTAGAACTTTCTTGTCCACCGAATATTTTTTACCTGGACGATTTCAGTTGACTACAAATTAAAATTTGCTTCATTGTTTGGACGATCGATCTCACTTTGTAAAAATGGGTGTGATAGCTTACGTGCAAATGTTATTACATGTATACCGAGGTAAACGAGTTCTTTTTCTATGATTTTGATATTATTTTTTTGTAAAAATAAAATGGGTAGGTGTAACTGGCTTAAGACCTGTCAACAAGATAAACGGCAAATGATATCTTTGTAATTGAGACAAACTAAAAAATGTATTTTCACCGGAAGTATTGATAAAAATTATTTCCTTATCAACCGTAAAAGTGATTAAAATTATGAGAATTGTTGATATTATCATCATCAAACTTCTTCTTCTTCTGTGACATATGAAAACTACAGAGGCTAAGGGAATTATTTTAATAAAAGACTAGTGATCAAATAACAGTTTAAAGTCTTTAAAATTACTTAATAGTAATAGAATTAAATATAAATAATCTCAGCTATTATAGGATTTATAGGAGGGTATTTAAATTGCTACGAAGATGAGATTTATAATGTCAGTTTCCCCAAATGGTATTTTTATAAGCCTTTTTTTTTTTTAAAGGTAAACATTTGATGAGTACGTGACTAAATATGCAGCAATAACATAATTTTGAAGACTTGTTAGTCGTAATACGAAACAATATTGTAATGGGTACCAATTGAAAAGTAATAAATGGCCAAGTGATAAAACCTGATAATTGGAACTATGAGAATTATTATACCACACACACACACACACACACACACACACACACACACACACACACACACACACACACACACACACACACACACACACACATCTATATATGCCCGATCGTAAAATACGCTTAGATATATTATTTTAATTAATGTAGATTTCGTATTTATTATTATAGAGTCGATTCTCTATTGATTATTATATTGTACCTAATATGTAATAGTCATTTCCAAAATATAAAAAATGAATACCCCTTGGGTGCCATAAGCTGAAATCGAAACCAAACTATTTAGCGCACCAGCCTTAATTGTTACCATTTACGCTGTTGTCAGACGGATAATAAATAGTTAAAAATTAACCGACTTTAACGTATAAATGTACATTGAAGTTGTATTGCGTCTGTCAAGTTCCAATTTTTTTTATCCTTTAGCAGCTATTTTTACCGGCTTACACACGCACACACACACACATCTAGTCTTGGAAGTTTAAGATCTTTAAAAATATATATAACAAAAATGGCCTTCGTTAAAACATTATTTTGTCAATAAGTCTATCAATTTCCTGTATCGCTGAATAGTTTTACTGACATGAACAAACAATAGTACGAATGTTCTTAAAGCGATCATGTAACACTGTTTCATGATTCAAAAACATATACATATATAAGGAGAAGAAAAGAAATTAAGACTATAAATTAAAATTTACAAATAAATTTATTGTTCCACAGAATACTCCAAAAACAATTTTCAAAATATCCTTATTCTGCAGAGTTTCAAAGAATGCTATTCTTCACTTCAGAGGAAAGAAAAAAAATTAGCAAATTATAATTATATCCGAGCTAAGAAGTTGCTGGTTATGGCATTAAATGAAACGGCAACGAGTATTTTGTCAAACAATAGATTTGCTTGTAAATTTATTGTTTGCATTCTTAATTTCTTTCCTTACGAGGGGCGTGCAATAAGTAATGCCCCTGACTCACTTCCCGTAGCAGTAGAGCAACGAAACGTGGCACAGTTATTAGTCTTTCTCTACATGGGAACCACCCAGAGTTATGCATTTCTCCCATCGTTTGATGCAGCTCTGGAGACCGGTTTTGTCGAGCACCCCAGGTTGGTCCTCCAACCACGACGTGACTTCAGAAATCAAGGCTGCATCATCTGGGAAACGCTTTCCTTTCAAAAACAACTTCATGGCTGGGAAGAGGTGAAAGTCAGAGGGTGCAAGGCCAGGAGAGTAGAGAGGATGAGGTAGGATTTCATAACCACACGCCCGTGCTTCTGATCTGGCGACATGCGAGTTGTGGACCGGAGCGTTGTCCTGCAACAGGAGGGTACCTTTGTTGATCTTGTCCCGCCTCCTGATTTTGATAGCTTCCCTTAATTTCCTCAAAAGTGAAGCATAATAGGCTCCTGTAATTGTATTACTCTTTGCCAGGAAATCTGTCATCACTACTCCGTCCTAGTCCCAGAAGACTGTGAGCATGACCTTGTCAGCGGAGGGCTTTACCCTTGTCCTTATTTGGAGGTGGTGAGTCCCAAGTGCCTCCACTGCATTGACTGGGATTTGGTCTCTGGATCATAGTGATTGACCCAGGTTTCATCCTGTGTAATCAGTCTTTTGAAAAACTTTGACTCATCTTCTTGGCACATCTCCAACTTCATCCTCGAGCACTCGACGCGTTCTCGCTTCTGGAATAGTGTGAGCAACCTGGGAATCCATCTGGCAGACACCTTATGCATATGCAAATGGTCATGAATGATAGTTTCCACAGACCCTGTACTAATCTTGACATCTTGGGCTATTTGGCGAATAGTAATGCGCCGATCTTCCAAAATGGTAGCCTCAACTTAACGGACAGATACCTCATCAATGGCAGAAGGGGGGGGGCGGATAGGTCTGGAAGCTGTTTCCACAGACTTCCGGCCATGTTTGAATTCACGATGCCAGCATTTTACAAGGTCATATGATGGGCCATTATCACCATAAGTTTCTTTCATTTCATTAAAAGTCTCCTGTAGTGTGTGTCCTTTCAAATACAAAAACCGGATCACTGCTCGACATTCAACAGGCTCTATTTCACACCTGACTCAGTTCAAACACCTGTAAAACAGAAATCACAATCAGTTCAGAGCTGTAATTTGCCACATCACCCGTAGACATATAAATCTTTGCACATGCAAAATTTCAGCCAGATCAGACAACTGGAAGTGAGTCAGGGCATTACTTATTGCACGCCCCTCGTTTGACAAGCTGTAGTCCTTATAGTGTTTGTATTGAGGTTTTTTATTTGGTTGAGATTAATATAATAAATAAATATCAATATTTATATTAGGTACACTTGCTTGTATCTTTTTTTTTTACATAGGACTCAACTTATCAAGGCCCAGAGGCCATTCAAGGATAAGGGTTAAAGAGTGTACAGTAGTCAATGGGACAATATCATAAGAACGTAAATTTGGTAAATTGGATTACTTAAGGAGAACGGCTTATCAAGAACTTGTTTACGTTGGACTTGAAGACAACCGTATTGTAGTCAGCTGGAAAGCAGGCAAACGGAACAGAGTTCCAAAGGTGTACAGTTCTAAGAAAAAAGCTTTGTTTATGGAATCTACGTTTAGGTTTAGACACAGATAAAGAGTGTGGGAATTATTGATAGTGTTTTTAGCTAGACGAGTGTTTGTCATGAAAGTTTGGCGATAGGGGACCAGAGATTGGAGCTCAGATGAGTGTTACGTTATGCTGTAGTCCTTTGGTATTAAACCGTGTCGTCTATTTAATCTGCTAAATAGAGTTTCAAGTTCCTGACGAATGTATATAAGACAATTAGTTGTTTCACACACACACACACACACTTCTTTCTCAATGTACTATGGAGAGAGAGAGAGAGGGAGAGAGAGAGAGACAGACAGACAGACAGACAGACAGACAGACAGACAGAGACAGAGACACAAAGAGAGAAGGAGAGAGAGAGAGAGAAAGAAAGAGAGAGAGAGAGAGAGAGAGATGGGGCGTCGTGGAGTGTTGTGGGTGACACAAAATGACAACTGGTCGTCTCGGTGCCCTTCCATCTAACTGACAGCTTCCTTGGCTGGCATTTGTTTTTATTTACAACACCTTTAGATAGGTATTTCATTTTTTTTTTCATTTCCATGATATATATATATATATATATATATATATATATATATATATATATATATATATAAGCGATCTCCCCAAAATGCAGTCATTTTACCCGCCTTGCGTCGCTCTGCGACCTTGCGTACATTTTTCAAAGTGCGTAGATTCACTTTGAAAAAAATGGAGACAGACAAACACACAGACATTGTAAGTTTTATATATACAGATTTATAATTAATGGTTCCCATATCGTGTTAAATTCTGTACTATGTCTGCTTAGTAGTTGATCGTTGCCCCAAATAATCAATCCTCATCAAAAAATATTCAGAAACGTAAACTATAACTATGTTCGTACTTGATCCATCGTTTAGTATTTAAAGATCATTAACATGTTACTGTGAAATCTAATTGCGATAAACGTCTATAAAAGAAGCAAAAGTATAAAATAAAAAAATATGGTTTCAAAATGTTGATAAGTGTTCGTAATTATTTAACAATTATAAAGAATTGTTCGAGTGTTTTTTTTTGTTCGCTTTTGTGCTAGAAAAGCGATTTTATAAAAATTTCTGAAACGTATTTGCATATAATTTTTATTGCTTATCTTTGACAGACAGAAAGGAAGGTGAAAAGTGTGTGAGTGGCTTTTGTAGATGCAAATAGGACAGAGAGAGAGAGAGAGAGAGAGAGAGAGAGAGAGAGAGAGAGAGAGAGTGAGTGTGCGTTAAGAAGAAAGGAGAGATAATGTTCGTGCAGAAGCGAAAATGGGAAGAAGCTAGAGATTGAGAAAGAGAAAGAGAGAGAGAGAGAGAGAGAGAGAGAGAGAGAGAGAGAGAAAAAGAAATATGGAGCGAGCTTTCTATTTTAACAGTTTCTTCCCTCAAACAACTAGACGTGGGAATTCCCTTCCTGCTACCTTCTTTCCTGATTGTACTGATATGCAGAAGTTTAAATGAAATATAAACCAACATCTTGTTGATTTTTATAGGCATAGTTCCAAATGATAGCTGCTTATGTCCAAGTGGCGATATGCCTTGTTAGGCGTGAACGTGAGTTATATATATATATATATATATATATATATATAAGCTCTATTTCCTATTTGGTTTTATCGAGCTTTTACATGTGGTTGAGATTACTTTATAAATATTAACTCTTCAATATTTATAATATACTTTAGTTTTGCCATATATATATATATATATATATATATATATATATATATATATATATAGAGAGAGAGAGAGAGAGAGAGAGAGAGATGTGGGAGGCGAGAGGGAACTATAAAGCAAGATATAAGAGATAGATGTAGGGGAAGAAAGAGAATTGCGTGCGAGAGGAACTAAGAAGAGCATAAGTGAAAGCAGAGGAAGGAGATAGATAGATAGATAGATAGATAGAGAGAGATAGAGAGAGAGAGAGAGAGAGAGAGTGAGAGAGAGAGAGGAGGGGTAGAGAGACAGACGAACAGACAGGAATGAAGATATTATAAAGTGTGCGTGGGAGAGATTATATGTTTTGTAAGCAAGAGAGAAAGAAAAAAGAAAAAGAAAAAGATAGATGCAAACAGAGCAAAGAGATAGATAGATAGATAGATAAATAGATAGATAGATAGATAGATAAAGAGGAGATCGTGTGAAAGAGAAGTGGAAGGAATGCTAGATAGATACAAACCAAAAGAGCTCCAGGCTTGGCTTCAGAAGGAGTTTTTACGATTTTGTACTCTTCTCTCACTGGTTCCCTCCTCTCCCGACCTGAACCTGCTGGACTACTTCGTTTGGCCATACGTCAAGAACATCACCAACATGACCTCCCACAACACCAAAGTCAGCCTGACCACCGCCATCTGCTGAGTATTCACCAATATCCGGTCATTGCACGCGGACCCGTATTGAGGCGGTGATTGAGGCTGAAAGCGGCTACATTCAATAGATGGCAGTCTTACTACATAATCAAGTTACCTGAATTTTATTTTTCAATAAAATTTTAAAATAAACATGTAGTGTTGTTTGCTTTAGGGCGACATTTTTATTGTTTCACCTTGTAGAGAGATAGATAGATAGATAGATAGATAGATAGATAGAGCGAAAGAGAGAGAGAGAGAGAAAGAGCAAAAGAAAGAGAAATAGATAGATAAATAGAGAGCGAAAGAGATGGATAGATCAGAAATATAAAGTGAGTGAGAAAGAGAGAGAGAGAGAGAGAGAGAGAGAGAGAGAGAGAGAGAGAGGGGGGGATAGATGCAAAGAGGGAGTGAGAGAATGTTTGTGCGAGTGAAATTGAGAAGACATTCAAAGAGGACGGAAGAGGTAAAGAGAGGGAGAGGGAGAAAGAGAGAAAGAGAGGGAGAAAGAGAGAAAGAAAAAGAGAGGAGATGAAGAGAAAGGAAGAAGGAAAGAAACAGAAAGAGAATCGGATGATCGCAACTGGAAAAGAGTATTTATGTGCACGGGAAAAGGACAAAGAAAAAAAAACGAGGAAAAAGAAGAGAAAAACATGGAATTGAAAAAAAAAAAAATTGGATTGATTTCCGTAATTTCTATTCTTAGGTCATCATTGTGGGGAACATTGCTATCGCCATCCCAACATTAAACACACTGTTAAACTAAACCTAACCCTAACCTTAACCTTTCCCAAGAATCAGCCAACAAACAAATAATTATTTACTAACCCTAACTCTAACCCTAACCCCGACGCCATTACGTTTGCTACAGCTTTTATGTCGTTTCATGTCTTCCTCGTTGATTTTATGACAATTACTTAATGATTGGCTGCTGCTGATAAATGGCGTCATCATACATTTGAAATGTCATGACGTCATTGCTAGGTCAAATTCGTGTTAAATTTTCTCCTAATTTGACGCCTCCCAGATCACGAAACTGACCCACCCATATGAAAATGACCCCCACCCTCAAATATCACACTCTTATCATCATTTACAATACAAAATATAAACATAAATTATATAAACTGACACTAGATCGCCAAAAATAACTCTCAAACATAAAATACACGTTGAACAAAAAAAACAAAACAAAAAAAAAACAAAAAAACAAAAACAAAACAAAACGAAATGTTTTATGGCTTTCATTCCTCTCATTATGTTTTTGTATATGTAGAGTAATCTAACCATTTCTCCAGCCATATTGGCAACAAATTTGATGCATGTGTTCCATTTCAGATCATGAGTAAAGGTCAGTGCCAGAAGCTTGTCAAGACATGGAGCTTCCTGAAGACGAGATATATTCGTTAAACAGACATCTTGTTGCCCAACTGCTTACATAGTATTCCTGCAAATTATGTCCCTGATAGTAGTTCCCCCACATCAAAGTGGCACTGTGCCTTGTTTGGGCTGAAAATGTAATAATGATAATAAAAAAATGGTGCGTGATGGGAATCAGAGCAGTTATGATGAAAGGAGTGAAGCTGGGTTTTCGACGCATTAAAATTAACCAGCCACCTTTTTCCCCATTGCATCATGTTCTCAAGCTCAGAAGAGAGAGAGAATCAGAAAGATCTTGGTCATTGCTGGCCTTTGAAGTGTTGCCATAGATTATCATGTCGTCTGCGAATGATCTAAGAATGTGATTATCATGTCGTCTACGAATGATCTAAGAATGTGATTTGGAAGATCGTGTGTGGATCAGGAAGAGAGTTGGGCCCAGGATGGGATCTTGAGTGACGTCAGCGTTTATACTATAATTTTATGATTTCTAATCATCAACGACTACTCTTATAAGCCTTTCAGAAAGAAAAGATTTAATAATTGAGAGGGCATTTCCAATTATTCCGTAGATGGCGATCTTGTGAAGTAGACCTTTATGTCATACTCTATCAAAATCCTTTGATATGTCAAGAGCTATTGCTCTAGAAACGAAGCCCCTGTCAAGAAATTCACGTGTTTATTTTTTTTTGCATTATTCCAGAAACATTTAACTGATTGTGACATGACAACCTGATAGATAATATTGCTTATTGTTGCAATTGATAAAAACAGTAAGTAGTTGTTTTTTTTTCTTAATAGAAACTTTTTTCAGCTGCCCGATTTCACTGTAATAAAGAAGGACCACCAATTTTTTGTTGACAATGACCAACACCCATCCAATCAAATAACCATGCATATCCCCCTAAAATCACCCCCACCCTCCTCGTGAAATTCGGGTTGTAGTAAATAAACGTTTTATGACTTACTAAAAAAGTTGGAATTTATTCACGTCATTATTTGCATAAAAAGGATTGTTTCATCGCATATTTCTTCCCCCCCCCACAAATTCACACAAGGTAGGTGTCCCTCATTTCACGATGCGTTCCACTCTAACCTGACGCATGTTTAGGCAAGACTAAAAAAACAAAAAGATCAAGAACGTGCGCGCCACTGCGCATGACTAACAAGCCTATTTTCTGCAAAAATATTTTTTTCCATTCGTGACAGGTCTGTTCTAAAAAAGATCCCCAAAATTAAACTTAAATTAATGTTTTAGCCTTGCAGACAGGTTATAATAGTAAAATCTTTTGAATTGTTGGAGCTGCCTACGTTTGTATTAATTCTCCTTGTTTTATCGTTATTTTCATGGCAGGTGCTCGTCTGAACTCCAATCTCTGGTCCCCCCTCGCCAATCTTTCACGAAAAACACCCGTCTAGCTGAATCCACTGTGAAAAGTTTCCCCCACTCTATATCTGTGCCTAAATCAAAACGCGGATTTCATGAACAAAGCTTCTTTCTTAGAACTCTGTTCCGTCTGCTTGCTTCCCTCCGGACTACAACTTGGATGTCTTCAAGTCCAATGTTAACAAATTCCTAATGAACCGCCCCCTTAATTAAACACTTCAGCAAATCTCCACACTAACGTAATGTACTTGCAATAACCATTATCCCTGAGTGGCTTCCGGGCCTTGATAAGTGGTGATCACTGTGTAAAAAAAAAAAATAGATAAATGAATAAAGAGCGAAATTCGATTTGGTGGTTCACTCGATTAGCATCCTCTACTTGGAGGCAATAGTTATGAGTTCGAACCTCATCGGGGCATAAACATTTTGCTCTTATTTTGTCTTCAAATTAATTTAAATATTGCATATTATATATTTAACGCATCAATTGTTTAGGGTTGCTGTTGTTTATTTATTGTTGTTTATTAATTTTTGTGTGTTGGTTCCGAGACCATGATGAGGCACAGTATTTTCTGCTACAGTGCTGCAGAAGCCAACACACAAGATCAATTGGCAAAAAAAAAAAAAAAAAAAACTCCGAGAAACCATGCGTATTACCTCAGGGTGTCTGAAGTCAACCCCCACACAAAGGCTACCAGTATCAAGTTCAATCGCACCGCCCCACGTAAGGAGGTAAGAAGCAACTCAGCAATGGATTCAAAATGGCGAGGAGGACACCAGGACTTACCAATCCAACAAATTTTAAAAGATGTTGTAGATCCCTCCAGACTCAAATCCCGAAAGTCCTTCTACAACTCAAAAATAAAACATTTCAACTTAGTTGACACATGGAAGGAGGAATAGAGAAACAATGCTCTCAAAGAAGGGGACATCATTGAAACCCCAACTTTGCGGCTCCCAGGTTTTGCTACAAATAGTAGGAAGCATTGGGTAGCCGCAAACCGGACCAGAACAAGACACTGCAGGACTGCAGTAAACAAACACAGGTGGAGACAAATAGAGTCCCCAATCTGCCCAAAGTCCAAGGAAGCTTCACAGGACACAGACCACCTGATCCTAAACAGTTCAGTCACCTGACTGGAAGGGGGCTATGCGATAGTCCATCTATCTGAAGATAATTTCTCAGACTGGCTAAAAAAATAACGGCATAGAGGTCTAACTCATACGATCCTCCTCCTCCTACTCCTCCTACTCCTCCTCCTCCTCCTCCTCCTCCTACTACTACTACTACTACTATTTATTTTTCTTTAACTTTGATTCACTCCAAACAAATTACCACCGAGACGTAAGGGATTAGTGTGATTAGGAGTCAGATTTATAAGAGGAAATCCTAAATGTGGAGTTGTATAGCAAGATGTTTGTTCACATTACATGTAAATTTCTGCATGTTGGTACTGTGAAGAAAACAGGGCACGAAGAGGAAATTACAAATGAAAGCGGTCTGAGAAATAAAGCTATTAACATAGAAAGTTTCCGGCATCTGGGAACCTCTACAGTGTAGGGGTAAGATTTTGCTGCTAGACGGGTTTGTCGGGGGTATTTATGTTGAAGGGATATAATTGCAGTTAATCGGAGCATATTGCATAGGAAGTACTCGAAAAATAAGCACAAGAATGCAACAGCAAAATTATGGCGATGTGACAGGGACTAAACTTGGTAGATAGAGCGAGACGTACTAGGTTAGAGATTCTTTCTTGTACCCTTCTCAAGAGAGAGACAAGTAAGTAATGCCTCATTACAGATTTTTTTAGCAAGTTACCATTATTTTTATTATTAGTTTTGCGATGAGTAAATTATTTATTTGAGGACTATTATCTGGAAGATCTGGAAGACTAGATAAGAACAAAAAATTTGGATATATGAGACTAAAAAATTCAACCTTGATTGCCCTTCGTGGCGCAGTGGATATAAACATTGAATATCTACGGTTTCAGGTGAGGCTTGTCTGAAGATGGCGGTTTCAATCCTACCCAAGGTCGACCAGAGGCTTAGTTTGACTAAAAACGGCAACAACTATGGAAGGCAGTTATTACTGAGGATACAGTTAAGAGACTCCGCATTCCTATCCTGACGAAGGCTGGGGGGATAGTTGGCCGAAATATCATGAAACAACAACTAAAAGATGAGGATACAAGTCTGCAAATAAATAAATAAATAAATAAATAAACAAAAGTAGGTCACCACGTATCAAGTCTGGAAGGTCCCTCGAGGATAAGATTTAATATGTGTTAGGTGGTCCGTGAGTCAACACCATAATGATTGAGAGCGGCGGAAATGGGCTTTTATACAGGTAGAGGATTGTGCTGGGAGTGAGATAACTTCTGGAGCAGTAAAATGATAGAGACCTTGGCAACAGTTTTTCATATAAGGCCAGTCTCAGAAGTTTATCAAAGCAGGGGGTTACTTGAGATGATGTGGCAACGATATTTCATGTCGGAAAAAACAAACATCGGGCAACGTCAGGAACACCTGAAAATGTGTGTGTGTGTGTGTGTGTGTGTGTGTGCGTGTGTGTGTATAAGTGTGCATGTATGAGTATGTACGCGCGTGTTTACTCACGTTGACACAACGGTTCTCGTCAGATCACCGAAGTTAAGCAACATTGGAGCCTGGCTAATACCAAATGGGTGACCATTGGGGACTTCTATGCGCTGTATGTGCTCTCTGCTTATCTCAGCATTATTTCCTGTCATCCTGAACCCTCACTTGCCACTGATTTTTAACAAAGCAGACTCAGTAGAGGCGTGCAACTCTTGCCACGAAAATTTCACGCAGTGAGTATAGATAGTCTGTCAAGACTAAAGGAAGCTACAATGCGCGTGTTTGTATAAGTGCGTGTGTGAGTGTGTTTTTATGTGAGTATGTATGTGTGTGAGTCTCGAAAAAGGTGGGTTCTGCTTTTTAATGTGACGCATCAAAATGTTTCCTTGTCTGTTTACTGTAAATGAATATTTTATGTTCGAAGGCGTAATTGTCTGTTAACAACGGAGGTCAGAGGTCGTTGCTTATTGGGTGGGTTTGCCTGCACGAAGGAAAGAGGCAAACAGGAGAGAGTTCCACAGGCGTGCACTTCTAAGAAAGAAGCTTTGTTCATGGAATCTACGTTTTGATTTAGGCACAGATAAAGAGTGGGGAAAATTATTGACAGTGGTTTCAGCTAGACAGGTGTTTTTCGTGAAAGATTGCCTGCATAAGAATAAATTCCTGTTATCCCTCATTAGACCAGATTAAATAAAAAGAATAACAAAAATACAAATATATAAACGAATAAGTAAATAAATGTATATGACAAAAAAAGGACAAAGGATATTAGATAGTTAAATATAGAAAATATAAATCAAATATGAATTAGAGAGAAACTTACCTTTGAATTATCAACAAACGAAAACTGAAGCAACTAACGAGACATACCAAACATGTAATGCTAGATTAAACAATTTTAGTAACAGTTAAGAGGGCGATGGTAAACTCATAAATAGAAACAGTAAAGCACGGATATCAATAGATTTCTTAAATCTATATAACTTAGAAACGTAACATATATATGACAATAAGAAAATTAGGAAGTAAAATAGATAACAAAGATAGATCAAATAAAGTAGAAAACTTTGCCGCTTTATCAATAGGAACTATTACCAACTTATCTTGAAGTATTTCAAGTTCCTCCAGTATTTCTGAATTTTTTAGAAGACGATTAGTTTTTTTTAGGGTGTTTAGATTTTTTTTATACGTTTAACCTTTTCATTTACGCATTCAAGTATATTATTTTTCCATGCATCAAATGTAGACTGTGTTAATTTATATTTATTTACCATAGACATAATAAAACCTTTTAGTGCTTTAGTTACTTCTTTAACGCATTTAGTGTAATTTAGGCATTTAGGCTCTCTATAATTCGGACCTTTACTAAGGAGTTTTCTTAATTTAGAATTATTTACTATCATTAAATCTCCTGTAATTACATGTTTTATCTCATTATTACAGAAAGGAGAGGAATGACATTTACATTCTGGAATATTTATAATATTATCATTTATATTCATATGTTTTACCGTTTTTAGTCGCGTGCAAGCGACTCTATAAGTCACTCCGGCGGTCCGGCGGTCGGTCTGTCATCGGTCGGTCTGTCGAGCTGTCCATAACACTTTTGTGCTTGGCCTTTTTGGTTAAGATCAAAGGTCTGTTGTTAATAGATGCTTGTTTTAAGCTTTTCTTGGTCTTTTAGCCAAGATCAAAGTGTACTATCTGTTCCGGCAGATACTGCAAGCAAAGACCATATGTGGGGACAACACCACATATAAGACCTTGGTCAATGTAGGGCCAACCCTTTATACCAATTGTCACTATCCAGTTCCCCTTCTCCCCGGAGAGTTGGTCCCCATTTCCCCTTCACTCCTCACATTAAAAATCGGCCTTGTGCCTAATTTGCTCGGTGGGGGAGCAAATAAATACCTTTTTCTTGGCCTTTTTGCCAAGATCAAAGTGTAGTATCTGTTTCGGCAGATACTGCAAGCAAAGACCATAAGTGGGGGAAACACCACATATAAGACCTTGATCAATGTAGAGGAAACCCTTCATACTAATTGTCATTATCCAGCTCCCCTACTTCCCGGGGAGTTGGTCCCCATTTCCATTTCACTCCTCACATGAAAAATCGGCCTTGTGCCTAATTTGCTCGGTGGCCAAGATCAAAGTGTACTATCTGTTCCAGCAGATACTGCAAGCAAAGAACATATGTGGGGGCGACCCCACATATAAGACCTTGGTCAATGTAGGGGAAACCCTTCATACCAATTGTCACTATCCAGCTCCCCTACTCCCCGGAGAGTTGGTTCCCATTTCCCCTTCCCTCCTCACATTAAAAATCGACCTTGTGCCTAATTTGCTTGGTGGGGGAGCAAATAAATACCCTTTTCTTGGCCTTTTTGTCAAGATCAAAGTGTAGTATCTGTTCTTATTACATGCTGTACTTATGTTTGTAACTTTGTGATATAAAGTGGGGGATCGCTTTCCTGTATTAATTTAATGTAAAATGATCACTCACTTTACAACCACTCAGTCTCAAAGCCATTCAAGTCATTCTCCAGATCATTCAAGTTGTTTTTGGCGGATTCCAGTTATTTTTTAAGCATTTAACTCATCCTTAAGTTCATTAAAGTCATTCTTAGTCATTTACTTTTTACTTATTTAAGTCATTTCAGCCCATTTTTCGGTCATTTTAGTTTATCTTTAAGAATTTCATGTCAATCCTACATTCACGCATTCATTCATTACATCAGAGCACACGACTAATGGCTATCGGCCTTGTTTTTTATAATTAAAAACCTTATTACGTATGGTTGGCCCTAGTTTATCTGTAACTATTGGTTTTTTATCTTTTGTCTGTAGCTCATTTGGTAGTAATTGTATGTTTTTTGTTTATTTAATATTTTAGGTAAATTTATATCATCAAAACCTTTATTTTCATACAAAACTACACAAACATTTCTTGATTTCTTTTTTTTTTTATACCTTCCACAAGTTGTTTATATAATTTAGTGTTGATTATATCCAGAATATAATTGTACCATTGAATGAATCGGTCTTTCCTATATATCGCATCCAGTTGTGATAATATTTTCGATACTATTTCCTTTAAAACCTTTTTTGTTTTATTAAGCAATTTTCTAATATAATTGAAAGACTCAGAAATTTGATTAATCATAATATCTTAAATTTTACAAAAAAAAAAAAAAATAAAAAAGATCCTCGCATGAAATAGCTGATTCTCTATTATTTCTATTAACATAAGTTCTATCTCTAATACCGTAGCAAGGCAAAGCTTGATATAATCGACCTATGTTTTCGGAATCTTGTAGGTTATTTTTTTAACTTTAATATTCAAACCAAATGGGTAAATCACTCGTATTTTTTTTACATTATTTCGTCTTCATTATCCTGACGCATCTTTAGGATATCGTTATCTACATTTCCTAAACTATTATATCCATTCCTTTGAAATTTTTTCAATTATTTGTACGAAAAAAGACGACTGACTACAGATTTCTTTAAAATGTTAACAACAGGAATACACCCCTTAGTATTAGTTCTATGCAAATTCATGCGTTTATTTAGAGACATTGCAGTTTCCCCTACGTATTGTAAATTACAATTTTTATAGGACAACAGGTAGACTAAATTTTGGGACCTACTATATATATATATATATATATATATATATATATATATATATATATATATATATATATATATATATATATATATATATATATCATTATTTACTATAATAATTATTAAATACCTACAGACACTAGTGTTTCATCCTTTCGAGAATCATCAGTGCATGGGTGTCACAACCAATACAGGTATAGTCCTTTTTTCCCCCCTATGCAGGATTGCAAATTTTCGCCAAAGCTTGTAGGCTTTTTCAACAAACTATGAAATTGCAAAAATCAGTAGAGGAATGTCGATATTTCAAAAACACATACAAGAATGATGTTGCATCTGTTCTTTTTCCTTATTGTGTGAATTATTTGTGTCTGTTTATATTTGAAACTATATTTTCATACTAGTTGGCCACGAATACTTCTGATTTAAGTTGTTATTTTATTTGATCAGTCTCCCTCCCCCCCTCCCTCGCCAGGAGGTTAGGCACAAGGTCAGGTGTTGATTTGATAAAATTGTTTCTCTGGAACGAACTGAAGCCCAACTTGATACACCTAGGTTTTCAGTTCATGTTGTGTGTATACACGCTCGCATGTGTGTGTGTGTGTGTGTGTGTGTGTGTTACAGCGAAACAGTGTTGAACATATTGGTGACTGATATAACAAATTGCCACTAGCATAGAATGTCATGCTCTTTCTGTAACCAAATCGAGCTTACAGCGCCTGGACAATGTAGATCATTGTTTAGCTGCACTGAAAAGCTTGTATCTGGAGATGGTTGTATGTACACACACACACACACACACACACACACACACACACACACACACACACACACACACATATATATATTTTTATATATATATATATATATATATATATATATATATATATATATAACAAACAGTCTATATTTCAAATTTTATACCGTTTATTTCTTTTAGCATATTAAATGTTCAATTCTTGGCAGCATGTTTCGTAACGCAGAATCATTCTTGCAATTATTATGCCAATTTTTTAATCTATTATTTCCTGACTCATCAGAAGAATATAAAACTATCAATTTTAATATATATACTAGCAGGCCGCCCGGCGTTGCCCGGTCATAAAACATGCATAAATATTATATTTTAATTCATGAAGATTTCTTATTGATTTTTATAGAAGAGCCAATTCTCTATTGATTATTATCCAATATACAGTAATGATTTCAAAAATTATGACTTGGATACCATCCGCTAGAATTGAAACCAAAACGTTTAGCGCACTAGCCTTAATAGTTATTTATGTTTCCAGTGTCGTTACCTTCTGAGCTACCGACCAATGCATACAGCAGTGAATGTTTGATTTTGCACATGTTCAAAAGTAATAGCAGAAGTAATATTTTATTCGACTTACCCTTCCAAGGTCAACTGTTTTGCTTTCAACTTTGTCCCTTAGCAGCAATTTTTGCCAGTTAAAAACCAAATCGAAAGTGTGCGTTAGAAGAACAATATGCAATAAAATTCTGTTTTAAACATAGAAAAAAATCCCACAGAAACGTATAGAATGCTTCAGACTGCTTTTGGACCATCTTGCATGAATCGAACATCAGTTTTTGAGTGGCATAAGAGATTTAAGGAAAGCAAAAAATCTGTGAGGGATGATGAGAGGTTTGAGAGGAGTTATTACATCTGAACACCGGAGTTAATTGGCCAAATAAAGAATTTCATGGATAAGGACTGTCGTATGTCTATAGAGACAATAAGTGCATAATTTGATGTCAGTGTGGGAACTGTACACACAATTATTCACGAGGAACTGAAAATGCGGAAGATTTGTGCGAAGTTTGTCCCAAGAATGCTCCATCCTTGTCACAGACTATTTGACCAAGATGGGCATCAAGACAGTTCCTCACCCTCCATATAGTCCAGACCTTGCTCCCTGTGACATTTTTGTTATTCCCTAAGCTCAAGGAAAAACTTAAAGGCTGTCGTTATGAGACAATTAATGAGATGAAAGAGATTGTGATGAGGGTCATTCACACACTCGCACAAGTGAACAACTGCGAATTGCTGAGGGCTTCTAACGAGAATATGCTATCCCCGTGGATTAAATAAATGGTTCTTTTTGAAATTCCGTGCAGATTCCAGAGTTCGACAAATAGGTTACCGAGATTGAAAACATTCACGTGAAAAAGGTCGGAGGTTACATCGACCGAAACTTTGTGAACTGTCTTACTAGCTCTGAAAACTGCCCCCCCCCAATATGAAACCTATTCCCACGACCTCAAGAGTCACTACCCATCATTCAGACAGCCATAGACTGAAGGATCCACCAGGGCGATCAGTACAATATATTATTCTAACATTCTCACATTTCCTGTTGTTGAGTTTTTTTTTTCAAATAACAAAATATCTTTGGTTTTCCAAACAATAAGCAAATATATCTATTTTGACAATGAATTAAAATCTCTCTCTCTCTCTCTCTCTCTCTCTCTCTCTCTCTCTCTATATATATATATATATATATATATATATATATATATATATATATATATATATATATATGGTACTCCTGCAGTATTTTACCCACCGATTTCACGATCTTAGCCGAGCGTTGACGAACGCTTTCGGCGTTAACGCCGACGAAAGCCGAGAATTCGGAGCTACGGTGCAAGAAGAACGCTAAAAGTATGTGAATAGCAACAACATTACAAGGAAAAGATATTACACACACACAACAAAATGGATAAAATTAATACAAAAAATTTGGATAAAATAAATCACAAACACTTACCGTAAGTTTTTTTAAAGTAAAATAAATTTATTTTGTTGAATATTTTTTTTTTTTTTGGTTCATTTTGTTTTCCGATAGCTTTTTTTTTGGGAGGGGGGGGTAAGCAACAGTAATAAACACTTCAATGTTTTTTTTTTGTTTGTTTTTAACAAAACGTTATTAAACAGTAACAACAATGTTTTTTTTTTGTTTTTTTCAGTAATGTTTGTAGGGGGGGGACAACAATTACTGTTTATCTTTAGTTCCGACTGGAAGATTTTCTACTGACTGTAGAGAGGCAAAGTAGGGAGCAAAGGGTTTTCAGAGGATGTGGAAAGAAGCTCCTTCCCAAACCGGGTAGCCTTCCGCGATTTGATTTATTATGGAGACAAAAGGGTTGTGTCCAAATTTTTGTCTCCACATAAATTCGCATAAATATGTTTCCAACAGCTCCCGGGTTCTTTTTTTTTATCGCTAAATTAAATAGCTGAAATGAAAGGCTGTGTATTTTTACTTTGAACAATAAAATAACTGAAATGAAACGCTATGTGTGTAATTTCAATGAAAATTATTCGTCTGCTGCGCGTTCGTTTGAAGCGCCCTGATTGGCTGATAGAGTATCGTACCGCTCGCCATGTTCCGGCGTTTTCCGACGGATGTCGATCAACGCTCGGCTAAGATCGTGAAATCGGTGGGTAAAATACTGCAGGAGTACCATATATATATATATATATATATATATATATATATATATATATATATATATATATATATCTTACTTTAAGTTTTCGGGATATCTGCCGTTACTCGGGATCTATTAAAGTAATCTTAGCATAGTAATTCGGCCCTCCTTTTTTTCTAAACAGTTCCCTTCTTGTAAGTAAAAATAAAAGAACCTCAAGCTGAGATCGAAAGCTCCCCAATGAGGGGCAAATTGCTCCCTCAGGTTGATCACGTTACACCTGGGGGGGTCTAAAGCTCCCCAATGAGGGGCAAATTGCTCCCTCAGATTGATCACGTTACACCTGGGGGGGGTCTAAAGCTCCGCAATGAGGGGCAAATTGCTCCCTCAGGTTGATCACGTTACATAATACTCAATGTTAAACAGTAGTTTGAATAATCCAAATAATGTGAATCCCTACCTCCCAAAAAAACATTGAATGGATTGTCTAGTTTTATTTATTTGCTAGAAAATGTACCTGGTGTTGCCCGGTATTTAATGTTAAATTCCTTTAAAAAATGAAGTAAAAAAAAAAAGGAAAGAAACTGAAATATGTGCATATGAGTATTATGTTTTTTGTAAACAGTTCACATCTTGTAAGTAAAAAAAAAAAAAAAAAATACTCGAGCTGAGATCGAAACCATAACCTATAGACAATGAGGCAAGTACAATATCCATCGGACCAGCTTGACACGGTGGGTTAAAAAGTGTTTTCAAACGTACTTATTCTTAACATAAATAAGCTGTCATGTGTTATGGCTACGCATGCGCATTTTGGTGAAACAGTTGACAAACAATAAATTCGATAACTCTCAAGTACCACATTTTTAATTTTGAGCCCTTAGCAGCCCTTTTTTTTTCAGGATTAAATTTGATTGAAAAGTTGGTACTTCTACAGTTTATCGCTGAAAATAGAGACGCCATTTTTTTGGGGAGCACCTGTTGTTAAAATCAGAGGGCGAAACCAATATTTTCAACTATGACCGAAGTAGGAAATAAATAATAAAAATAATTACAAAATTGTTTAATTAAAATTATATTTTCTTACGCAGACTTTTCAATAAATATCTTTACAATTCTATTTTGATAAATTTTTATACAATAAATATTTTCATTTTCAAATGGCGCTCGCACAGTTTAAACAATTATGAATATGTCATTTTCATTTTTTGCTTTTAATAATAAAAAATATATATGTCTCATGAAAAACTTTCCCGTTTTCATTAATTAAATCGAAACATTTCCAATTAAACAATTGCGGATATATATTTTCTTTCACTTTCTTTATTTGCTTTTCTCCATAGTTCTTTCCGGAAGTAATTAATATCTAGTTCAATTTTTTTGTTATTTATTTCCTACTTAGGCCATAGTTTAAAATATTCCAGTCAACAGGTGCTCGAAATAAGATGGCGTCTCCATTTTCGGTGATAAACTGTAGAAGTACCAAAAAGTTTTCCACATGTCTGAATATACTATATACCACATTTCAAGTCTGTAGATCAAAAATTCGTTAGGTATATATATTGAGAAATGAACTCACATACGCATTCTCACTTTAATAAATATAACAGGCCGCTCGGCGTTGCCCTATCGTAAAATACGCATACATATTATATTTTGATTAATGCAATATTCCGGAATTTTTTTTTTTTTATTAAATTTTCACCCCAAACAAGGCACATTGCCACTTTGTTGTAGGGGGCTACTATCGGGGACATAAGCATCAGGGGTACTGCGTAGGAAGTTGGGCAGCAAGATGTCAGTTCACGTTGCACTTGAACTTCTGCATGTCAGTGCAGTCGGGGAAGCAGGAACCCGGAAGGGAATTCCAAAGTCTTGCTGTTCTGGGGAAGAAACTACTGGAGTAGAAGGCTTTCTTGCATCTAGGGATCTCTACTGTGAAGGGGTTGGATTTAGCTGCTTGTCGGGTTTGTCGGGGGTATTTACGTCATGGGGGCACAAGTGCTTGCAGTTCGTCAGAGCATTCTCCGTTAAAGTACTTGTAGAACAGGCAGAGGGATGCAATATTTCGTTGATGGGACAGAGGCTAAAGTTTAACTGACAGTTCAGGACCTATCAGACTGGCAACTCTCTTTTGAACCTTGTCTAGGAGCGAGAGACTAGTGGCAGATGCACCAGCCCAAATATGACAACAATACTCCATACATGGGCGAATGGTGGCCTTATAGAGGTATAGGATACTTTCAGGCGTTAGTAGCTTTCTTCGCAGCGGCCCTGGCAATGTTGTCAATGTAATTGTTCCAACTCATGTTTCCTGTGAACGTTAGGCCAAGGAGTTTAAAAGAAGTACTTTCAGATAAAAAGTCATTGGCCATTGCTATTGGCTGTAGGGAGGGGTTCTTGTAATTATTGAAGGAAACAAGTTTAGCCTTTGCAGCATTGAATGTGACCATCCATTTTTGTCCCCATTCCACTACGGATCGGAGGTCATCCTCTAGTGTTTCTGCCATTTCTTTAGATATGTGTTCACTTGTTTTCCTGTCGTGTCTGTTATAGAGCGTAGTGTCGTCAGAATACATACCCATCTCACAGACAATTTTGTCAGGGAGGTCATTTACGAATATTAAGAATAGCAGAGGTCCAAGGATAGACCTCTGAGGCACTCATATATCATATTGTTTAGATGTACGACCGTCAAGGACAACCTGGATTTTTCTCTTATTCAAGAAGGATCTAATTATGTTATGTATTCTTCCAGTGATGCCGTATGATCTGATTTTCTTGAGAAGACCCTCATGCTCTACCCTGTCAAAAGCCTTAGATATATCTAGAGCTACCGCTCTACACCCTCCGTTTTGTCCAGTGACTGGTATATACGTTCATACATAAGTATTAAACATAACGTTAAATTCTTTAAAAAATAAATAAATAAAGCAAAAAATAAAAAAATAAAAATAAAGCAAAACAAAAAAATAAAAAAATAAAAAATAAAAACGGGAAAAAATTGAGACATGTGCATGCGAGTATAATGTTTTTTTTTCTAAACAGTTCACTTCTTGTAAGTAAAAATAAAAGAATCTCAAGCTGAGATCGAAACCGTAACCTCAAGACACTGACTCAAGTACTATAACCATGAGACCAGCTTGACATGACCTTTAGAATGTCCTTTCAAACAAACATACTTAACATAATGAAGCTGTTGTGTTTCACGGCCGCGCATAGTAGAGATCCCTAGATGTAAGAAAGCTTTCTACCTGAATAGTTTCTTCCCCAGAACTGCTAGACTTTGGAATTCCCTTCTGGGTTCCTGCTTCCCCAACTGTACTGAAATGTAGAAGTTCAAGTGTAACGTAAACCGACATCTTGCTGCCCAACTCCCCACATAGTACCCCTGTAGGTGAAAAGTAGTCCCATTTTACTTATCAGTTTTTGTCGATAAAAAAAACAAAACCAGTCGAGCGATTTTTTAATTTTATTTTTATTCTCTTAAAGAAATACATGAGTTTTTGATTGAATATATTTTATTTTTGCTTTATGTTCCGTCTGCCTGCTTCCCACCTGACTACAACTTAGATTTGTTCAAGTCCAACGCTAACAAATTCCTAATGAACCGCCCCCTTAAGTAAACACTTCATCAAATCTCCACACTAACGTAATGTACTTGCAATAACCCTTATCCCTGAGTGGCTTCCGGGCCTTGATAAGTGGTGACCACTGTGTAAAAAAAAAAAAAAAAACATTGAATGAAATAAAAATAATTGTCGTAATTAAACGAAACTTTCTGTGCAATATAACAAGATTATAAGGTTTCACTTTAAAAAAATCAATGTGGTTTTTAAAAAAGGTTTTAAACTTTGAACTTTACAGGTAAATTTGCAAATAACTGTTGAAATAATTGAAGATAAAAGATCAATAAATAAAATAAGCTAATTTAAAACAAAAAAGTTTTAAATTAGCTTATTTTAATTATTGATCTTTTATCTTCAATTTGTGATATATAAATTTGAGGTGAGAAAATTAATTATTTTCATTTTAATAGACATTTCAAAATGGTGGGGGTGAATTAAAAAAAAATATTGTCTAGAATATTATATTCGGTTTATTGGAAAGAGCATAAAATTTCACATTGAATCTAAAAATATCGTAAAAATTGAACTAATAGAAAAATTTGGATAGATTTTTAAAGCGAAAAAATTGAAAAAAGATTGACTCGTAAAATTCAATTGCTTTCATTACGTAAACAAAATGGCTGCATGAACGCGCGCAGGCACTTTGTAAACACTGTTTTTTTTTGTTTTTTTTTAAATAAAAAATAATATTTCTATTATTTTTTAAACGACTTTAATAGTTTATTTTGGAAGTATATTCCATAAAGAAATTAAACAACCCACTTTAAAAAGAGAAATTACGAGTTTTGTATATTTTATTCGCAGTTTTGTGTTAGGGGTGTCAAAAATTCCTCCAAAATTCTGACACGCCTAGCTCCCTACATCAAAGTGGCACTGTGCTTTGTTTGGGGTGAAAATGTAATACAAAAAATTGCCTTAGATTTGTGTATGGACTTAGAGATGATTATATCGTAGTCAGTTGAAAATCAACCAAGCGGAACAGAGTTCCCCAGGCGGGTGTTCTAGGGGACAAAAACTTTGTTAATGAAATTTATGTTTAGATTTAGGCACATATAGAGAGTGAGGGAAATTGTAGATAGTGGTTGTAGCTAGATGAGTGTTTGCTAGAAGCTTTAATGGATGTATGTTCATTTTGCCCCGGGCAACGCCGGATAGCCCTGCTAGTTAAAAATAAAATGTTTTCGTGTCCACCTGAGACCGCCCCGATGAAACATACAGCTCGAAAACTGTCCGATAACAATGACTACTGTTTTTGGCGTTAGAAAGAAAAAAAAAAGAAAAAAAAAAAAAAAAAGAAAGAAAAAAAAAGAAAAAAAAAAAAAGGAGAAAAAATACTTTTTGTAAACGCGTTATTTGCAATCTGGTCATACAATAAGATAAAAAATGGCGTTCTTTTTATTTATTTATTTATTTATTTATTTATTCATTTCTTTATTCATTTATTTATGTATCTTTTATTTTATTTTATTTATTTATCTCAGAGAAAAGGACGGTGGACGGCGGCGTATGAACCAATAATATAAAGCAAGAAAAATAATATGCGTTTTTCGCCGGTGAACGTTTGAACATTAAAAAACAATCCTTTCACAAAATAAAAGAATAAATGATTAAAAAACATAAAACTTAAATTAACCCGGGAAAATCAAGAAAAAATCTTTATACTACGCACGCACGCACGCACACGCACGCGCGTATATATTATATTATATTATGTTATGTTATATTATGTTATGTTATATTATATAAAAACAATCAGTAAAGATTAAGTTTAGAAGCCAAAAAGTTCTATAAATTCGAGTAAATATAAATATAAATATTAATATTTATATAGAAATCGTCACCAAATAAAAAAACTCAATACCTCTAAGATAGAAAATAGAGCTTATTTTTTTATTTTTTTTTTTTTTTACACAGTGATCACCACTTATCAAGGCCCGGAAGCCACTCAGGGATAATGGTTATTGCAAGTACATTACGTTAGTGTGGAGATTTACTGAAGTGTTTACTTAAGGGGGCGGTTCATTAGGAATTTGTTAACATTAGACTTGAAGACATCCAAGTTGTAGTCTGGAGGGAAGCAGGCAGACGGAACAGAGTTCCACAGGCGTGCAGTTCTAAGAAAGAAGCTTTGTTCATGGAATCCACGTTTTGATTTAGGCACAGATATAGAGTGGGGGAAATTTTTCACAGTGGATTCAGCTAGATAGGTGTTTTTCGTGAAAGATTGGCGAGGGGGGACCAGAGATTGGAGTTCAGATGAGCATCTGCCATGGAAATAACGATAAAACAAGGATAGGCTCGCAACGTCTCTTCTGTGGGAGAGAGGTTGCAGGGTAGAGAAAAGGGCATCCCCCACTAAACCACGAAGTCTATTTTGTACTCTGTCAAGGCAGGATAGGCTGTTTTTAGCAGCTCCTGCCCAGATATGGCAACAGTATTCCATCCTTGGACGTACTTGGCTTTTATATAGATAGAGAATTGCATCAGTAGTGAGATATCTTCTGGAGCGGTAGAAGGATCCCACCATCTTTCCAGCAACCTTGGCAACAGACTTAATGTACGTGTTCCATTTCAGATCAGGAGTAAAGGTCAAACCCAGAAGCTTGTCAAAACACTGAGCCTAACCCAGACGAGAGCCATCCATCACAATTGATGCCAGCTGGGGATCAGAGCGTTGATGATGCAAGGATAGGAGTTTGGTTTTGGATGCATTAAAGGAAACCAGCCACATCTTCCCCCACTGAACCACGCGCTCGAGATCAGAGGAGAGAGAATCAGAGAGAACTTTGTCATTTACAGCCTTTGATGTGTTGCCGTAGATGGTCGTGTCATCAGCATAGATGTCAACGAATGATTTAAGTATGTGTTTAGGGAGGTCATTGATGTAGATCAGGAAGAGAGTTGGGCCCAGGATTGACCCCTGAGGGACTCCAGCATTTATATTGCAGGCCTCCGATTTTTGTCCATCTACCACTACTCTTATGAGCCTATCGGAGAGAAATGATTTAATGATTATTATAGAAGAAAAAATTAAAGACTGTAAAAATATATTTTACATTAATTTATTGTTCGACGAGATACTAAAAAAAAGGTATATTGAAATTTACTTCATCCGCGGAGTTTCAAAGAAATGCGTTCTTCTCATCAGGGGAAATATATTAGCAAATGAATATTAAAGCGATGTTATGAATTTGCTGGTACTGGCATTAATTGAAGCAACATTATATGAAAACTAGTTATCCATGCAAAAACTTTTTTGTCCAAAAAGTTTATAAAGTGGGAGAAAAAATTTTAGAAATAAAAGAATAAATTAAATCAATGATCAAAGAACCAGATTTTTTCATCTTTTTGTTTTTAAGAAAAGAAGAAGAAAAGAGAAAGAAATGGAAACATGGCTGAAATGTAGTAAAAATTACTTTAACCGGAATCAGAGTTTGTTATGCAGTGGCGAGGTATGCTGCATTGTTTGGGTGCGATTTGTGGCAGACATTTGTTTAAAGAATAAAATCTGAGTCTACGTTTTATATTAAATGGTGATGAGAGAAGAATTATTTTCGATGCACTTCGTGAATGTGTGATTTTAAATTTCTGATCGTTTCGCCGTGATAAAACATCGGACGTGGGACACTAGCAGTGTCAGATGTCGCCATTAAAAATGAGTGATAAAAATTTGAATAATTAAACTCACTATATTTCGAAGGTTATAACTACTTGAAAAATGTAATTTAAACCCTATTTTCTTTTTCAATAAAAGGAGCAAAGACCAAATTTTAAAATAATAATAGGTTTAATAGAAAAATATGCAATATTTTTTAATCGTTTTTTAAAAAAAGATTTCAAGAAATTTAACAAATTTTAACTTACTCCAAATATAATAAATATATATGCAAATCCCAAAAACTCACTTCCCTATAAAAAATACTAATCAATGGGTGCTTCCATTCTTCATTTTTAAAAATTTGTCCATATTTATATTTTATATTCCATGTACTTTTTGAATAAAAGAATTTTTTAAGCAAGCACCCGAAAAGACCGCGATTTTAAAATCTAATCTCAGATGTTCACAGAGCAGAGTTGTCTCTCTTTCTTCCAGTTGACAAATATGGAGGTCTAAAACCGCCATAATCAATTATTTCAAAAACGTAAAAACAACGCATTAAACCAAATATATTTCGCGGTAGTAACTATATAAAGAAACAAACATTTGAAATGCTGATATGTGTCTTATTTCACCTTTGAATTTCTTACATGTGTTTGTTGTCAACAATCAAATTAGTCAATTATGGGTCACCGTAATTGAAAAATGATCACATTTCACTCATCAAAGTTTACTTAAAAAAAAAATGCCCCCCAAAATTTCCATTTTTTTAAATTCTCTTAAAGAATTACATGAGTTTTTGATTTTAAATATTTTATTTCTTCTTTATGCAATGCATTTTTGTTTTCAAAAATCTAAAAAACAAAAAACAAAACAAAAACAAAACACAGTGAATGAAAAAATTGATGTAGGTGTCCAATTTTTGCAGGACAATATTTTCAAAATGCATGAGCGCGCGCATGCACTTTGTAAACACTTTTTTTTTTTTTAAAATAAAAAATAATATTTCTATTATTTAAAAAAAAACTTTAATAGTTTATTTTGGAAGTATATTCCATAAAGAAATTAAACAACCCACTTTAAAAAAAAAAAAAAGAAATTACGAGTTTTGTGTATTTTATTCGCAGTTTTATGTTAAGGGTGTCCAAAAATTCCCCCAAAATTCTGACACACCTAGTGAGACACATTATATTTTTTAAATGCCGGCTACAAAATAAGTGACCTTAATTAATAGGTGCGTACGAGGTTTCGTGTGAGTAAATTTTTAATTATTTTACAAGCTGATGTCACTGTTTTTATGTCAGACTAGCAGCGACGCCCAGACTTGCCGGGTCGTAAAATACGCTTAAATATATTTTCATTAATGCAGATTTCAAAATTATTATTACAGAACCAGTTCTCTATTGAATATACCAAATTGTTCCTAATATATAGTACTAATTTCAAAATTAAAAAAAAAAGTAACTTTGATGCCATCAGCTATAATTGAAACCAAAACAATGCTCCAGCTGCGTTTCCCACCGTTTGAGCTAACAAAATCTACTAACAGGGCGTCCGATCTTGCCGGTCGTAAAAAATGCTTAAATATATTTTAATTTACGCAGATTTCGCAATTATTATTACAGAGCCAATTCTCTATTGAATATCATATTGTACCTAATATATAGTAGTGATTTCAAAAGTAAAAATTAAAAATAAAAACTGTTTTGGGTGCCATCAGCTAGAATCGAAACCAAAACATTTAGCACCCCAACCGCGTGCCCTACCGACCTAGTTATCAAGAAGAAGATAAGAGAGATTTTATATTATTATTTTCGGCACCACTTAAAAATGTCTCTCGAGACTACATGTTCATTTTATTTGGTCGCGTTTCTCCTTCCTCCAACTGCTGCTTCTGTCGGCAAAAGTGTGGCAGTTACAGAGAACTATTTTCTCTGGTGAATCAATGCCCCCCCCCCCCCCGAGTTCTTCGGCTACAGGCTGACCTATCAGCTAACAAGGCGCATTGATTCATCTGCTCCCTAAAAAGTCTTGAGGGAATGGCAGTCAGTCAGAACCGGACCTTCATCCAAGCAACACCTCTTCTCTCGTTCCCATGTCCATTAGACATCATGCTATAGCATCAATGGCCTCCACTGTAGACAACTGCTATTAGCTGGGGACGACACAAAGTACTGACTGACCGACGACGACCCCAAAAGAACTTTCTGTTCCTTCTTCCCTTTTCGCAGCCCGATTTGCCAGTTCCTACTACAAATAAAATATTTCAAATTATTATTGTTAAAAAGAAGTTCGCCGTTCTTTTGTGCCATGTTCTTTAAACATATTTTATTAGGAAGGTAAAACAATTACCTCTTCTAAAAAAGAAACGACGAGCAACCCGTGGAGATCGAAAGATCTTCACGAATTACTACACGAAAACGAGGCCATCAGCATTCCTTGATAAGTGACCGCCAATAAACAACTCTTTGAAGAAGGGGGTGATGCTTGGGAGATTGTAATTTTTAGGATCGAGTTGAACCATATTTAATACCAGCAAAACAGAGTCTGGTGGTTTGGGAAAGACACTAGCTTGGCAGGTATGGTATGACGACGCGCCTGAACTTGGCACGCCCAGGTCGACAACTCGCGTTGGTGCCCACCTCACGACCGCCAACTCCCGTCCCCCTCCTCCTCCTCCTTATTCGCCGCTGGTTATTAGAGTCGACATATAATTGAGTTGCCATCAGAGCCAACTAAATGTCACACACTCGATGTTATTTGAATAAATAAATAAATTAGCAAAAAATAAACGAAAGATAGCAACGCCGATCTGCTTACAGTCGTTTGCTTATTTGCAGTCAACACGGATGAAAGATACGAGCTAAGAAAGTAACCATTTTATTCCGATTGTGCAGTATAGCTAACATAAAAAGAGGTGCAAAAAAAAAATAAAAATAAATAAATATCCAAATTACTCATCTAAAAAAAGGATTCCAATATTTAAAAAAATGCAACATTTATATGTAAATTTGTTATTATCACTTTAAATCTATCGTTTGAGTCATAGTCCAATATGGCGACGACTTGTTACGAAGCTGAATACTAATTTCAGACTCAAAAAGGAAAACTAAATGACCGACTATAGTCGAGGCCGACCCGAAATTCTTTTCACTTCATTTTGTAACTGCTACACCGAGATGTAGGGGAGAGTGCTACTCCATTCCCAATATTACCCCACTTGTCCTTGGCTCTCCCCTCATAATGCTGAATGTTTAACAAAGGGGCAGCAAGTACTATTTTTAAAGTTTTTGGTATGACTCAACCGAGGATTGAACTCGTATCTCCCGGCTGTTAGCTAACACTCTTACCCTTATGCAAAAATGAGCCACTGAGAATTAAAAGATGATAATAATATATAAAAGCTCACTTTAATCTGACAGGTAAGCACCCCAAACTTAGGCTTACGGTTTCACTAACCCCTTCTTCTTTTATTGTATTTTAAGTTTGAAATCATCAAGCAACTTCCAAACAAATCGGTCGCCATCTTGGACTATGA